>NW_022900934.1:21666063-21710566 GCF_012274545.1 Fukomys damarensis
CTTGTCCACGAGTCAGGGCAGCTGGAGCTTTTCCAACTGTGCTGAGAGCTGCATGGCGGCAAGCAGATTGGACCCACAACTTAGGTATACCTCACTTCTCGCAATGGGCTGTGTCCCTGGAGGGTTTCGAAAAGCGAATCCTACCCAGTAAATGCAGCATTCCAGGAACACCTTGAAGGAAATATGCGATTCCTTTGGCAAAGGGTTCTTTTAGCAGGGAATTCTTCCTGCAAAGGGAGCTTTTAGGGTAAATTATTTTGTGGGCAAAGCACTTCTGATTTATTTTTATGCAAAGCACTTTCGCCTGTAAAGAAATAAAACATTTTGACTTTTTTGGAAGCATTTTTCCCCTTACATTTTTCCTACAAAAGGCTTTTTCCTGTTTTTATTCAAAAGGCTTTTTCCTCTGTTTTTGTCCGGTTCAATTTTTTTCCGTTATCTCCTTTACCTATTTTTTTCCTGCAGTGTGCGTTCTGTGTAATGCGTTTTTTTTTTTTCTCCTACAAACTGCTTTTATCTAATTTCTTTTTCCTGCAATGCGCTTCCCCCCACACACACCCGTTGATTATGTTTTCTCTATTTTGTTCTCGGGTTCTTTTGTGAAGTTTTTTGTTTTTGTTTTTGTTTTGAGAAGTGCCCTTTTCAAACTTGAAAAGTGTCGTCCCAGTTTCGCAAGCTCTATATGATCGTGTGTATGTACATACATCTCTGTATATTTTTAAAGGAAATTAACCCGCAATGCGCAATTTTTTTAAGGCAAATTTTTTGTTAGGCGAGCTGTAAAGTCTTGAAACACACAAGTGCCCCGCCTCCCTCCTGGGGTTGAGTCTGGGTGTAGCGGGTTTTCTTACCACATAGGTCGCTAAAAGCCTTGGCGATCGTCTGCGGCGCCCGCCGCGCCCCGAGTCTTTGTTCCTGGCCTGGCGCGGGCGCACTGGGGAGGGTCTACATGAGGATGTGGGCGCGGGGAACCAGCGAGGGGCGTGCCGCAGCGGCACTTGGGCAGACAGGGGTCGCGGCAATTGGGATAGGGTGGGTCTGGCAGGCGGCAATCGCGACGCGGGTTTTCAGGTTTAGGGTGCACGCATCGGGAGTCCTCACCCACCGAGCCTCAGCACACTTACCTGTAGCAGCACGCGAAAGATGTACCAGCCAATGATGAGCAGTTCAGCCGAGGCTGCCGCCACTGCCGCCATGGTACCAAGTGGTGGGTGGGTGGTCGAAAGCAAGGGTTCTTGCCGCGGTCCACTGGTCTCCCGAAGTCCGCTGCTGGGCGCACTGCTGCAGCCGCGGCGGCTGCGCCTTAAGTACCCGCCTGCCACCTAAGTGCGCATGCGCGATCGGGGTGGTGGTTCGTGAGGAGGGGGAGCCGGGGGCGCTCCTCATTCGCTAGGAGAGAGAGGAAAAAAAATAATCCATCTACTCTTTCCACACCGACCCCTACCTCCTGAGTCCCATCTTAGACCCTTTCCAGAAGATTCCGCCGTGCCCGCTTTTGAATTCCAGTGTAAAATGGAGGGGCAACATGACTGCGTAGAGCACGGGGTAGGAGGTGCAAGCCCCTTAGTGTGGCGCCCCTCTTTCCAAGTCCTGATCTGCAAATTTGAGCTCAGCCCCGCACCAGAATGGACCTCTTCTACTATGGAAAATCGACTTTGGGGAGGGGTCATCTGCCCGATAAAGCAAAAAAGGTACCCTTTCCAGGAGCCACAGCTTCATAGGCCACTGCTCAGCATTCTTCCTGGTAGTGAGTTTTAAGCTTATGCCTTCTGCTTTGTGAGAGTCACTTTGTGTAACTAACTCTTTACTGATTTCTTCACATCCCGCCTCTTATGGTAGTGAGAATCAGGGTCTGCTGTGGTGGCAGTGGCTACTGTAGGGAGCTGGGCGAGGGAGCTACACGCTGGGTGAGAAAGCAGTAGTGTCTCTTGAGGGGTACGGGAAGGGTAGGTTCCTTTGTGTGTGAGAAAAGGAATGAACTCTAGACGTGGCTGGGAAGTCCGAAAGTGTTCGCGGATAGTTTTCCTCTGGACAGACCCTTTGAACCTCTGACTTCCGCTCCCCTCCCCCAGGCTCCGGTAGGTCAGCCTCAGCCAGCATGTTTCTTTGTACCCCTTTTGCTAGGCGGCTTTAGCAAGAACGGGGGTTTTGCTGTGGCTGCTAAAGGGTGTGGCTATTATAGCCCTCCTTCAAGGGGAGTCAAATACCTCTGAGTGCCTGTCTTTCGCGTTCCCAGTGGAGTGCAGGTTTTGCAGGTCCCACAGAGTGCAGATATCTTGTGGGTCCCTTCTGGAGCTGGGCTTTGTGGGTGGGAACCCAAAACAGTCTTCCAAGGGCGCCCTGGCACACTGGTGGCCCACCTAAAGTACTTCTCTTCAGCAAGCTGCCCGGCACAGGGACCAACTGGCATTTGCCCCTATGTGGGTAGGAAACTAGTTTTAATTAAAAGCTCCTAAAGGTCAGGTTCTATACAATGGTACCAGCAGATGGAGGTGTAATGATCCAATTTAGTTTGGACAAAGTAGCACAATGATTTTTCTGCCGACACTGACTTTGAAGAAGTTGGCTGGTTTTGGCAAAATGACATTGGGCTATTTGAAAAAGACAAACTCAGCCCAGGCTGCCATGTTTATACAAAATATTTGATGCCATCACTGCCATGGCTTCTAGGAGTTTGCCAGGATCCATCGTTTGCCTGCAGTGTACTCTGACTGCTTTAACTGGCTACTTTGCCAGAGCACAGCACCTACCAGGGCAGAGACTAGATACAAAACCCTTCTTTAGCACATGGGGGCGCAGCACAGAGCCCATGACAGTCCTGTGGCAACCACAGGGCGGTATTGTGAGGTCTGGACCCTTTGAGGACGGACTGCAGCCTCAGGAGGCAATACGTGATCCCTGCTGAGCAGGGTCCAGGCAAAGCCAGTACACTGTGTGGGATCGTGCCAGAGAGCTCTCGAGGTGCCCCCCACTAGTGGAAGCCCAGGGGAGATACCCTAGGAGTCTTCAAGGGAAACACTCCAGGAGGCTTCTGGAACTGGTGACTTGGAGGGATGAGTAGAACTTCCCATGGGTGGGGAGGGAGGAAAGGGCATTCACATTTGCTGTTGTTAACCATGATCCATCTTCCCAAATAAGTATACATTCTGTTCCTGTTTTTTTTGTTTTTTGTTTTTTGTTTTGTTTTGTTTGTCTGTCTGTTTTGTGTGTTTGTCTGTTGTGTTGACTTTTCTCTTCAGGATCCCTGCTGCCTTGGTGATCCCAGGCTGACAGCCAGAGAGCACAGCGGCTCAGCTCCTGGAGAGAGGGTTGAAGAAAGCAGAGGGCAGCCACCTGCACCCACTGGCTCCCATTAGGTCGGTTCCTGCAACGGTGGCCGGCAGCCTCGGTGAAGGCCCTGCCCGGCAGAGATCATGTATTGCCTCCAGTGGCTGCTGCCCGTCCTCCTCATCCCCAAGCCCCTCAACCCCGCCCTGTGGTTTAGCCACTCCATGTTCATGGGCTTCTACCTGCTCAGCTTTCTCCTGGAGCGGAAGCCTTGCACAATCTGTGCCTTGGTTTTCCTGGCAGCCCTGTTCCTCATCTGTTATAGCTGCTGGGGAAACTGTTTCCTGTACCACTGCACTGATTCTCCGCTTCCGAATTCGGCACATGACCCTGGTGTTGTGGGCACCTAACAGCCGTCCTGTTAGTGTTCCAAGGAAGCAGAAGACGGGAGGGGAGGCATTGACTTAGGTCATAAAGCATTGGAGTTTCAAATCCCGTAGCCCTGCGGGTATCACATTCCTGATGGCACCTTTTTGGCCTGTGATGTTTTATCCTTATAATGTGAATAATAGCACTGACCGGTGCTTTTATTGTAGAACCCTGTAGTTGTGGGTGGTCTTGTGATTGTATGTGTTCTGTCCCCATCTGGGTCCTGGCTGGCAGGATGGCCACCCCCTCGCTTCATTAATGCGAGGAATCTATACCCATCCTAGTCAACCATCCTGGGCTTGGCCTGAGCAGAGAAAATGCCAGTCTTATTGTCACTTCTGTGACCCCCTCCTTGTCAGAATCTCCCTCCTTTCTAGAGTGTTACTAACTCCTCAGTCCCTCTCCTAGTTTCCCTTTAGTTCTCTTCTCCTTTCCTTTTTTGGGGAGCACCTGTCCATGACAGGGCTCATTTTTGCACTTATCTCGAATTTGAAGAGATTGCTGACGCCCGAGAGCCTCGCTTTTTCATCCTTCTTCCCCTGTTCAGCAGGCTAGACAGATACATATACGTGATGACTGTTTGTTGTCCACAAGCCTCCAGTATTTTCTCCGCTTCATTTTTAACAGAAGCAGCAGATAAATTGTTGCTCTTTCACCTGGGTGCCTGGGCTCTTACTTTCCAGCCCAGTTTCGCTTCCTGTACCCTTCCTGCTGCCTTTCTCAGCTGTCCAGTGAAGGGGGCCTCCTTGTGTTTCCTGTGCATGCTCTGCAGGATGGAGGTATGATGTTTTCATGTAGACCTAGCAGTCCCCAGCTGAGTGAATGGAAAAGTATTTGTGTAATTCATAGTAGCCACAATTCCCTTGGTAGGTGTTTGGATATTTTTGATGTGCCCTGCGTGTGTGTGTGTGTGTGTGTGTGTGTGTGTGTGTGTGTGTGTGCGCCCGCGCGCGTGTGTGTGCACGTATGTGTGTATAAATACATGTGTATATTTCTTTTAAAGAAGCTTTAAAGAACATGTTCTGGTTTTGAGGTTGAGCAGTAGCTAGCTGTAGTAGGTGCCACTGCAGCTTTTATTTAGCATGGAGATTGCCAGGTGACCAGCACACTGGGCTTCAAGGTGGTTCAGAAAATACACAAGGAAGGGAGCAGTGGCCATCATCCTCCTGCCAGGAGCTTCTTCATTCCTGCTCATATAGGCTGTACCTTGAGAAGAAGACACAGGAAGACTTTGTGACTGTCACTTGCTTTTTTTTTTCTCTGCGCTTCAATAACAAGTGTTGGCAAACAAGACTTTCTTCTGGCGTCCACCCACTGGGGATCAGCATGATTGTCCTTCCAGTTGGAACCATCCCTCTCTCTTGCCTGTGGAGGGAGTAAGGTGGGCCAGGCAGAGGACAGAACTGGAGCCAGTCCATCTAGGGAATAAGACTGCAAGGCCACACTTGTGAAACATTTGGACTGCTGTTCTAGAGCTTTTTTTTTTTTTTTTTTTTTTGGTGTGTTCGTTGCACAGCTGTTTGAAATGTTTAATAAAGCTTTATAAACTTTACTTTGTGGTTTTATGTGGCTGCAGTCCATTTGGGTTGTGGTGTTGGATTTCTGAATTGGTTGGGGGACAGGAGGAAGGATGAAGGGGCTGAGTCCTTGGCGCCACAGTACCTTAGCCTAAAAATTTGATCTGCTCTCTGGAGAGCAGATGGTGGGTCTGGGGGAGGGAGAGAAGAAGGCAGGCCAGGCGGTAAACAGGAGGGAGTCTGAAAAGTTTTCAGAGATGAGACATTGGTGTTTCTCAGCTCCCATGGCTTCCCGCCTGAAATTGTTTCCCTCTGTAGGAGATCTGAGTAACTGATCCCTTGACAAACAACTTAAGACAGCTGGAGCTCTAATCATCAAGGATTTTTATGTGCTGCTTTTGAAGTAAAAATACAGTGAAACCCCTCATGGCATTTCAAGTGGAAAAATAAATAAGACTAACTGTCCGACCATCAGACTTCAGTGAGGCCAGAAGAACAAGAGTGGTGTGGATCCCTGTGGCAGATGTGTACACGCTCCCCTGGCCGTGAC
This sequence comes from Fukomys damarensis, assembly GCF_012274545.1. NCBI lineage: Eukaryota > Metazoa > Chordata > Mammalia > Rodentia > Bathyergidae > Fukomys > Fukomys damarensis. The sequence goes on from NW_022900934.1 coordinate 21,671,827, forward strand.
CTGTGAGACAAGGTGGGGAGGTCTGTCAGAGCCCTGTGCTGGGCATTCAACTTCGAGTCACTCCTTCCTTTCAGAAGGCATAGTAGGAGCACTGTCCACTCAAGGCACAGGGCTGCCGTGAAGAGTTACTGAGGTAAAAGTTGTGAAGGTCTTGGTAATTTTGAAATTCACTTTTCTTACCTAGACTTAATTCATTGCTATAAAGTTGTGTGTAGTTTTTCCTTAGTTTTTAAAATCCCTTTCTTTAGCCCCCTCGCATTGCTTATCCGTGCTTTTTTTTTCTTGATCAAAACTTACCAAAGATTTGTCTGTTTTAGAGGTATTTTCAAAGAGCCAAACTTACTGATCCTATCTCCTGGGCATTTTTTCTGCTTGACTCTGTGATACTTTTATCTCTAAATTCTCCCCACCCCCAGGGTTTCTGAATCTGTCTTGTGGTTCTGCAGAGTTTTGACTAGCTGAGAAGTTACACATGTGGAAAGGATAGTCTGTTCAACAAACACTGAGACCCTGTACTAGGCTTGCTGGAGATTTCAGGGGCACAATCCAGGCCTGACTCTACAAGATCTCATGATTCTAGCCTAGTGGAAAGACTTGACAAAATAGACAATTGCAAATTCCAAAAACAAAACAAATAAACAGACTTTTGTGTCCTTACTCTCCTGTGGAGGCACCTGGATGATAAATGAAGCCAAGATTATTGCTTATTTTGCTCTCCCTCAGAAAGCAGCTTTGTTTTAGGTTAAGCCTACTTAAAAGTCACAAACAGGCCTCCCTCTGAAATATTTGTGGCCTTTTCCAGCAGGGAGGCTGCAGCCCACCCTGCCACATCAGCAGTCTGTCTGCCCAGCAGTATTTCATACCTGGCCCTGTACCCCAAGCCTTCTTCCCCAAAAGCCTTGCAGGAAAGTGAAAAGGAAATACCTCTTCTGCAAAAGCAGGGACAACAGACCTTAGACAAACCATGGTCTGCAACTCTGTACATCAGTGTGACTCCTGGGGTAAAAATGATACACATATGGTACCCAGTGACCAACCACAAGAGTCCATGAGACCTAGGCCTGGACCTCTTTTGGAACTAGTCAGTGCCCTACTCTGGGCCTCAGTTTCCTTAAAGGTAAAATGTAGCCTTTGAAGCAAAGATAATTTTTCCATCCTTGGAATCCTAAGAGTTTCTTTATTCCAGGGTCATAGGGTCCTCTTGGACTCACTTTAGGTAGGTGGCTATACGCTTGAGTAGGTGGAAGGATACTTTCAGTAGAGCCTGGGTATGTGCTGTATGCTTAGTATACCATGTGAGCCCAAATATTGCCTCTGTCAGGAAGCTTTTCTCGGTTTCTTCTTAGAGATTGCCTAGCGCTCTTCACAGTCAACTGCTGCTAGGCAGACTTCCTCTTAGTGACTGAATTCCTGGAAGCCATGGCATGAGAGTTTCTCCTGCCTGGAAGGGAGGCTTGCATTGTTATTTATCTGGCTGGTATTGGTTAGAATCTCAGGCAGCACTAGGCCTTTCACTATACAGTAGACAGTCTGTCATGAGGGAGACCTGACTAATAGGAAGAAAAGTGGGTAGCACTAAGCACATAATTCTGGAGATACACAACTATGGACTGTGGCATGTGCTACAAGAGAATCTCGGAAGGATTTGATGCTGGCCTGGGAGAACCAACATTCAGGCTGAGACCTGAAGGTAAGGTGTAAATGTCTGAGCAGTAAAGTAATAAATAATAATATTTCTTATATCTAATCAAGCATCTTTGTTCTCACAAATAAAGAGACTGGATTGAAAATAAAATGAAAGACCGCCAATATCTGCCTGCCCTAGAATCAGAACTCAAAAAGTCTTTGTGGGGCAAAAGAGGTCAGTCTATTTAAAGTGAAAGTACTAACCACTGGGAGATCTGAGGCTGAGTTTCTGGTGGCAGGCACCCAAACAATCCTGAGAACTTTTCAGTTTCCAACTGACTGGAAACTATCTTGAATGAAGACTTGGTAGAAGTTGGACAGTGACTCAATCCACACCTTGTTTAAGGTAGGATTTGCTCAATAGGGAACAGCCCAGCATTTGAGCAGTGAGAGTAGATGGGCTGCTAAGAAGGCCACTAACCTGCCTAGTTCACTGGGAATGGAAAGTAGATGGAAGGAACAACCCATGGGTGAGGAAGGAGAAGGCAGGAAAAGTGTGGGCTGGGACTTGAGGAAGTAATGAGAGGTGATAGAAAAGAAGTTATCTCTCCTTGAGCCGATACAGGGAAGGAGGCCAGAGAAGATTCATGTGTCCCCAGGTGAACCAGAACCCAGACTGTTGGCACTGTGGTGCTTCCACCCCACCAAAATAAATGAGTCACTGCTCTGAAAAGAAAAAAAAAGATCTAAGAAGTGCTATCCTTAGTACATGACGGACAACCCTGACAGAGGCCTGTCCAGCCTTGGTCTAGCAAGCCTCCCTGTCCAGTGTCTTCGTGAAAACTTAAGGAAGGACAGAGTTTGGTCTCCCAAGGTCCAGGGGCAGAGTTCAGTATGTTGAGCAAAACTTCAATTATAGACTAGGCTCAAGCAAAGGGGAAAGGCTGGCCAAGCAACCCCTGAAGATTAGACAGAAGCCCTCATTGCCCTTAGGGACACTGGGAAAGGAACTCATACATTGAGTAGGAAATGGACCTGGAAGAACAAACAGCCCTGATGTGAAGCTTCAAGGAACACTAAGCCTTAGGCCTTGCCTTAGTGACTACACTTCCTTGAGCCTCTGTTTCCTCATATAAAATGGAGACTATAGGACTCACCTTATCATGTGCCTCAAGCAGTCTTCAGTGTTAATCCCCATGTTCTGCGCCCCCTTGTGGGCTTGGGATCTGATTCTCTAAGTCTTCTGCTCATTCATTTCCGTAAGGAGCATTGACCAGGCTTGTCACCAAGCTATGAGAAGAGCATTCAAAATAAACCATGCCCTTTGCGGTACTCAAGTTAGTAAGATGAAGGGCACCAAAGCAGTCTCATAGGCAGATGTCACAGTTACAATACCATGTTGTTAGGGCTTTAGTAGAGCAAGCAGAGATATTTAGGAAAGTATATGTCAATAACTTGGTGTGAAATCTGTTAATTATATTTTACATTCTCTAGAAGCAGTTCCCTAAAAGGAAAGGAACACCAAAATCATTTTTCCTGGGAGATCAAAGCCCTGGATTCAAGTTCCTGTTTGGCAACCAACTTGTTCAGTGGCCATCCAGAGTTCCCCATCTTGAAGAGTGATCCCTGCCTGTCCATTCTCCCGTAGTCAGTATGGGAATATGTTTGAGTGCTTTATCACACATGGATTGAACATAACCCTTCTCCAAAGACTAATCCTTCGGGATGTACTGGCATCTCACCTCTTTTCCTGGGCAGCTTATGGAAAACATGCACTTAGTTCACCACCTCTGCTAAAGCTAAGCCCTGCCTATCCCTCATCCCACAGTGGTGGTGGCAGCCCTCCAAGGAGGGAATAGAAAAGTAAAAGATAAAACCCTGGACTTGAATCTCACCCCCTTTCCCATGTGTCCTTTCTGTCCTCTACTCATTCTCTCCTGTGTTTCCCTATTCATAAGTCAGTTATGGAGCTGGACCAAGGGAGTTTTTAACATTTCAAAGCCATCTTCTGTGAAACATTGGTGACCTTTATCCTTATTACTTCAGCCTGAGAGATACTGATTAAAAGAAAGTATGTTGAGGGTCGGGGATTTAGCTCAGTGGTTCCACTGCCTGCCTTGCAAACGCAAGGACCCTAGTTCGATCTCCGCTACTGAAAAAAAAAAATATTAAGACAATAAAGTATTTAAAGAAAGGATTCTGCATTAAAGAATAAACTTTAAATATCTCAAGTGAAAAACTGTGGAGAAAGCTTACAGTGAAGGCAGAACATAGGTCTATGAGAGAGAAAAACAGAAAGCTTTTCAGTGTTTCTCTGTTGCCTCTAGACTCAACTCCTTCGTTTGGTTAGTAAGGCCCTGCATAACCCTTAAGGACTGGGGTTTAGTCTTTGTCCCTGACCAGGCACAAAAGCTGTCTTAGTAAGCCTGGTATATTATCTATTGGTTGACCAACTCTAGGGTCGATAGATGAATGACTCAATCAGTCAGTTGCGAGATTCTAATGAATTGTGTAACCTGACTGTTCCTAGACAGAAAGAGGGGTTTCCCAAGTTTCCTCTTGGCACTCTGGAATGACAGATTAATTTCCAGCCTCCAGACTAGTATTTTGAAAGAAAAAAAATTGTGAAAGAACCTCATTAAAGGTTCCCAGCCTGGCAGCAAAAGTCCACATGTGGTTTGGGAGTAGTCTCATCAGATGGTAGACACTGTACAAGGCCTGGATGTAGGTAGATTCCTGAGTTGCTTACAGACTAAAGGGATTTCCTTTCTCTATTCTACCTACCTCATATCCTCAATACCACATTTGCAACTTCCCAGGCTTTCCTGTCTTTTTGCACGCCTCCCTGTACTTGGAAGGCAGATGAGCTGGCAGGAGTGCAGAGCATGGACTGTGTCGTTTGTTAGCTTCACTGAGAGGGTCTCTGACTTGCTCACTGATTTGCAGTAGGCCAGGCTGGCCCTTTATCCCTGAGTTCTGACCACAAACTGAGTTGGTCATCTGCACTGCTGATCTTCACAGTTCTTTCTTCTGCCCTCACAGATTGTAAGCATCCTCTTTAAAGTGGCAGTGTTAGAATTCCCTTCTCTTCAGCCCCACCTCACTGCCACACACACACATCTCTGTGAGCATAGAATCCAGTTTGAAGTCTTGCCTCTGGCCCTGTTTGTTCACCCCAGTTGGAGACTCAGCATCAGTGCAGCTTGCAGACTCTCAGCTGTGGTAGTGTGAGGGTCAGGCTGCTACTGTTTGGTGGGGGGCTGCATTTTGGTAGTTGGCTTTGGGTTTTGTTTGTTTTTACTTACTGATCAAATATGAACCAGTTCTAATTTCTACGCTCAGAGCCATTTTTAAAATATTTATCTAGCATCATTTATTTATTCTTTCAATTAATTTTATTGGCACATTTAAGGTATATAATATAATGACATTCATCATTGGAAATTTGCACCATTACGTAATCCATCTTGCCTCATTCTCCTGCCCTCCCTTCAACCCCTCCACCCTATCTACAAAGACTGTTTCCATTTTTCTTTTTCTCATATTAATTCCATTCCCTTCTTTCTTTTCCCCTACCCCTCCCTTCCCCTTCCCCTTTGCACTTTTTCTTCCTATTTCACATTATCTATTATAACTTTTAGTCCTTATTTACACTTTCAGTTTCTCACACTAGAGAAACTATTTGGTATTTACACATGTGTCCCATGTATTTCACTTGAGTACTGCCTCAGTGTGCATCCATTTAGCTATAAATGTCTCTAGTTCCTCATTCTTTATGGTTGAGCAGTACTCCATTTTATAAAAATAAAAATTAAAAAACACATTTTCTTTATCCAGTCTCCCATTGATGGACAACTGGGCTGCTTCCAAGTTTTAGCTATCATGAATTGTGCTATGTGAACATGAGTGCATATGTATCACTGTGGTATGATTCTTTTAAATCTTTGGGGAAGATACCCAGCAGATGAATAGCTGGGTCAAATGGGACCTCCAATCCTAGTTCTGTGAGGCGTCTCCATATTGATTTCCACAGCAGTTGCACCAGTCTACGCTCCCACCAGCAGTGGAGCAGGGTTCCTCTTTCCCCGCAGCCCTGCCAGCATTTGTTATTGATTGATTTCATGACAGCAGCTATTCTTTCTGGGGTGAAGTAGAATCTCAGAGTTGTTTTTATATGCATCTCTCGAATGACCAGTGATGTTGAACATTTTTCCATATGTTTATTTGCTATTTCTACTTCTTTGAGAAATTTCTGCTCATTTCAGATGCCCATTTTTTGGATTGGTTCTTTAAATTTGGGAGGTCTGATTTTTTTAAAGTTCTCTGTATTCTATGTAGTAGACCTTTGTCTGAGGAAGTGCTGGTGAAAAGTTTTTCCCACATTGTGGGTTGTCTCTTTACACTATTGGTCATTTCTCTTGCTGTGCAGAAGCTTTTTAATAAGAGATCCCACTTGTTGATTGTTTGTGCTAGTTCACCGGCAACTGACGTTTTGTTCATAAAATCTTTTCTTATACCAGTGTCTTCAAGAGTTTTACCTAACCTCTCTTCCAGCCAGTTTAGTGTTTCTGTCTTAATATTTAGATCTTTAATCCATTTCAATTTTAGTTTAGTGTATGGTGAGAGCTATAGGTCTAGTTTTAATCTTTTTTTTTTTTTTTTTTTCGATACTGGGGATTGAACTCAGGACTTTGCACTTGTGAGGCAGGTGGCAGCACCTAATCCCCCATGGGTTTCCTATAGTTTTTTTATAGATAGATTTTATCAGACTGAGGCAGAGACCATCTATTCCAATTTTTGGAGGGTTTTTATTATAAATGTGTATTGGATTTTTGTCAAATGCTTTTTCTGCATCTATTGAGATGATCATATGGTTTTTGTCCTTGGCTCTATTAATATAGTATTACATTTTTTGATTTGTGTATGTTGAACCATCCCTACATCTCTGGGATGAATCCCACTTGGTCAGAGTGTATGATCTTCTTGATGATCTTCTGCATTCTATTTGCCAGTATCTTATTAAGGACTTTTGCATCTGTGTTCATTAGTGCGATTGGCCTATAGTTCTCTTTTTCAGTTGGGTCATCCTCTGTCAGAGCCACTTGTATGAACACCATGTGATTGTATTTTGCACTAACAAGAACTGGGGCCCACAGGCACACAAAACACATGATAGCTACTGCAATCAATGGCCCCTTTGACTCTGCCCTCCTAATAGTCGGAGTGTGCAATAATGAGTGATGTCCTGAGCCAATGAGACTGGACTGTGCCCCTTCTCCCTGATCATAATGACACCACCACACCTCTAGTTTCTAGTTTGGCCCTTTAATCTTTCCTGTGTCTATCTCCTCCTTTTAACTTGGACCCAGTCATCTCTGGTTCATCATTTGCACCAGATGTCTCTTTGCTTCCAATCCTATCCCCTTAAAGCTATCATCCACATGGTCACTGTTAGGCTTCCTTACTAGCTTGGTTCTTACTCTGTGGCTCTTGACTTAACTTTTGTCTTTTCCATTGCCTAGAGGATGGAACTCTCTCCATTAGTAGAGAAGGCACTGTCCATAGTCTGGCTCCCACCTACCACTGTGTGCTCCTTCTGTGCCTCTCCAGGTGCCCAGAGAGATGAGCCCATCTGTCCTCCCCAAAGAGATGGCCTCTTTCACATGAGAGGCCAGGAGATTGCTCAAGGAGCAGATATCAAGGGTTGGGTTTTGAGAAAGAATGGGGGGTCTCCTCTGGTAATTACCACCAGTGAGAGAACCAGAAAGGGACATTGAGTCACTTAAAAGGTATTTTGTCCCTGTTGGGGTCAGCAGACTAGGGGCAGATATCATGTTGCCATGGGAGGAGGATAGAATCAGAGGAAAAAGTGAGATGAGAGGCACAGACTGCTTCTTCCAGCTGTGAGGGGAAAGACATGGAAGGGTGGAAGCACCTGTTTAAACTGTACTTTTCTAATTTAGCTCATATTTGGCAAGTACTTTGTTTTGGATTAGGCCCAATGAGCAGTTTACCAGCAGTACCTCTCAAAAACCTCACTGCACTTCCAAAATTTGCTGCAATTATGCCTGCTATACAGAAGGAATTCCAAAGATGAAGCAGCCTGCCCAAGATTAGGGTAGGGTTGAGATTTGCACCCTATCCCATTGTCCTCGAATCAATACAATTTTTTTTTTTTTTTTTTTTTTGGCGGTACCTGAGATCGAACGCATGACGCAAGGCAGGCCCAGCACCACTGAGCTAAATCCCTGGCTCTCCATTGTCCTCTAAAGCTTCAGTTTAACCACTGTTCTCATCCTCTCTCCAGCTGTGAGGGGGAAAGCAGGTAGAAGGCTCCCTGAAGTGGAAAGCTGGGGGTAAGGCACAAGAGAGATTATGGAAGTTAGATAGGGCTTGAGGGCTGAAGCACAGCTTTTCGGAGGAGGTAGGGCCAAGGAAGATAACACCTATTTTAAAAGTCAAATAGGAGAGATGAGTCCGTTAAAAACTAAGGGAGGAGGAATTGAGTACTTAACAAGTGTCTGAGGGGGAACCTCCTCAAGCAAAAAAATAACAAAATAACATCAAGAGGGAAACCCAACAGTGAACGTTGCCTGGATCTAAGGTTACCTGGAATGGACCAGACTAGATGAACAGATAGAGATTGGCCTTAGCAGCAAGCATGCAACAACGCCCCCATCCCCACCCTGCAACCTGGGAAGCTTAGCACTAGGCCAGGGAGTTCATCTATCCTCAGGCCCTTGCGGGAGGTTTTAAGTAAATTGTGCTGATGTAAAGTGAATAGCTGAAATGAGAAATTAGATCAAAGGGGAAAATACCAAAATTACACTATTAATGATAGAAAAGAGCAAGAGTCCCATCCTTTGACAAACTGGGTCACATTGCCTAAGGCAAACCTATGGCAAACCTATGGCTGGCATGCATGCTACAGCCAACTCTTTGTTATCATTGAAAACTCTAAAAGGTTTGCCATCACTGGTGTAGGGATTCACAATTGATATCCACATGATGGTCAAGACTGTGAGGACCAGCTGGGCGTGGTGGTGCATGCCCGTAATCCCAGCACTCGGCTGAGGCAGGAGGATTGCCATGAGTTCAAGAGTTCAAGGCCAGCCTGGGCTAAATAGTGAGTTTAAGACCAGTCTGATTTATATAGTGAAATCCTGCCTTAAAAAAAAAAAAAAAAAAAAAAAGTCTGGGGGAACCAAGCACTCTCATTAGTGCAGTTGTGCATAGGTTGGGGGTTTCATACAATCAAAGTATTCTCCACTCAAAGTCTGAGATTTGAGGATGTCCGTATAGACACACCCAATCTTTTGGTTGAGTGCTTCTATCACCTGAGATTCTTAATTGTCCCCAGACATAGAAGAGATAGCACATTCCACTTCCCCCAGTGAGAACTAGCAGAAATAGGCCTGTTCTCTCTGACTTCAGGGTCACATTTACATACTGTGCCATGTCCCTGAACAATATGCTAGTTTACTATGTAATTATTTTACAAGCTAGGGTTCCAAATATTTTTGTGATCTAGTTTAGATGGGCAAAGTCCCCATACTGGTTTTCCCCAACGATGCCTTCCACTAGCTAGAAAGTTCACCATCCCTCACTGGGTCTCGATAAAACTAAGACACTTGGACTAGATAATCACCAAGTTCCTTTCCAGCTCTAGCATCATATCCTCAGGTGCTCTGGTACCTAGATGAGTAATTCAACAGGAGGCACAGTGACTCCCAGCTCTGGGTCAAGGCCACATCTTGGAGCATGGAGGAATCATGGTGATGGCCACCGCAGAAGCTGGCTGAAACAATTTTTCTGCAGATGGTGAGATGTCCTGGCAGAGTCCATGCAGGTAGGTCGATGAGGGTAGGTAGGGTGGGGCTCTTCCTTTCTAGTCACCCCTGAGTAAATGTTTCTTTGCAGGATTGGATACCTACAGATTGAGTGGATGCCAACTAGATTCATTCATTCTCACTGGCAAAGTAGGTGACCCATCTCTCCACACACTCTCATGACATGGCTTCCAGAAATACTCTCTGCCTCCACCCTATATTTATTGCTGTCCTGTATCTGGAATCACACCTGTAGTCTTAGTTCTCCATCCAGGTGGCATGTGCTTTGAGAAAGTTGTGGCCATGAATGTCATATTCAGCCAGGAATAGCTTAACTCAGGGATGCAGTCAAGAGGGAAGACTTGTCCAAAAATGAGGTTCAGACTATTGATTTACTGTTCATTAGAAAGAAAGGAGGAAAAAAAAAAAAACTTTCCAACTTCACATCAGTGCATATACTCAAATTCAGAAACAATTTGAAAAGGTCAAAAGAAGTTAAGAGCCCATTAAAAGCCAGGGAGAAAAGGAATTGAATATTTAACAAGTGTCTGAGGGAACTCATTTATGATAAAAAGCAAGAAAATGACATAAAAAGCAACTTTAAAAAAAAAGTTGAAAGCACATCTATTGCAAACTACCATAAATATTTCCAAAGCCAAATAATACCACAACAAAAAGCAAAATGAGTAAAATATTTGCAGGTCAATAATGTAACTCACCCAAACCTTTTAACAAAAGAGAAATATTTGACTTAAAATTTTTGAAAAGATATTTTACTTCACTAATAAGCAACAAGCAATATTAAAACAATAAGGAAATATCGATTTTTACCAAGAAATGATGGGAGGGGGAGTTTAAGAATATCCAGTGTTGATGAGGATACTGGGAAGGAGAGAGGGAGTATGTGAATTGGTGTGTATTTTCTATAAAGTAATGTAGTAGTCAAAGAAAAGAGAAATCAAAGTTTCAAGAGAAGGTAAGTGATCTGCATATTTATAAAACAAAGACTGAATGTTTACTTTGTGTCAATCAGGGTGCTAAGTTTTAAAATGTGAAGATAAATAAGATATGCTCCTTGTTCTTGAGCATGCAATGAGTTAAGAAAGACAGGCAAACTGATAGTAAAATGATACATGAGCAGCAAGGCCAGAGGTATGCTTGGGACATGGAAACAGGGGCAGCCAGGGATGGTGGTGCAAGTGTGAAGTTTATGGGTCTATCCCTTGAAGGACAGTGCAGAGATGATTGCCATGGTCCAAGTAGAGAAGGAAAGGCCTGAACTAAGGTGGGGCCAAGAGGATGGAGAAAGGGGATCAGATCCAGGAGATGGAGTTAAGAGAACTTTCTAACTGATTGGTTGGTTGCTGGGGTTAAAGAAGGAAAGTCAAGGATACCTTCCCTGTCTCTATCTTGGATATCTGTATATAAAAGGTAGAACAGTCAGAAAAAGGGACAGCTGAAGAAAGATTATTCAGCTCAGTTTTGGAAAAGTAGAGCCCAATGTGGGCATCCATGTGGAGGTAGTCTGCAAGGAACTAGGTTGAGAGTCTGGACATTCAAGCAAGACATTTGGGTTGGGAGTGGTAGTGATTGCAATCATGGGCTTTGGTGAGCTGAATCTTGAATAGGCTAGCTGGAAAGAGAGAAGAAGTCCAGGAACAAGAGCCTCATCTCCATTTAAGTGGTGGACAGAAAGGAAAGCACAAAGGCAAAAAAAGAAGTTAAAGATGTGGAAAAGGGCCAGGGATTTAACTCAGTGGTTCCACGACCTGCCTCATGAGCACAGGGTCCTGAGTTTGATCCCTGGTACAAAAAAAAGAGAAAAAGAAAAAGAAAAAAGAAAAGAAAGAAAGAAAAGATGAAAAGATGTGGAAAGGGCACCTGGAGCCCATGTTGACATGAGTTTCCCATGCTTGTGAAGCATTTCTAAAAAGAGCAATCAGACAAAAGACAAAGACTAGTTAGGTAAGGACTGAGAGCCCACTGGCTGTAGTAATTAGGGGACCACCACATTCACAGGCAAAATAGTTTCCTGTGTGGCAGAGGAAACGAAAGGCAGGCATTGTGGCCACTGTCTAGGAAATACTGCTAGAGTAACAATTTGAGAGAGGGGACAGTTTCTAAGACAGAGCTAGATGGTGATAAAATAAAGATGGGCATGGTAGAAGACCTCCAAAAGCTCTCACGGGAAGTCCTATGAATAAATCAGGCAAGACCAAAGGACAAGGGAAGAAAGCAAGGAAAATGTTCACTGATGACCTTGACTGGAAGTAGCATCAAGTAAGGAAATATCTTGGCCAATCTGCGCTCATTCACACAAGTGTGAGCGATCTGTCAAAAAGGAAAGATGGAGATCTAGGGATGTACTGATAGGAGAAGGTACAGAATTCATAGGAACAAGACTGAAGACTGACACATCACTGACTTTTGAGGAGTGGGTACAGGCAGAGGATCCTTGTGAAGAGACTGAGAAGGAGGGGCTAGTGAAGACCAAAACAGCAAGAGTCCAAGAAGCCCAAGAAAGAAAGTTGGCAGAAGGTACTGGACACAGGAAGGGGAGCCTTAGAAGAGGAAAGGCAGAGAAAGCTGGGCCAAGAAGCCAGGGTGGAGAGTTCTGAGGAGGAGCGCACTGGTGGGCCATATGCACGGGGAGGCCAGGCATGCCCAAGACCTGGCCTTCGGAGACCTTCGCCACAGCAACTTTGGGCAACGGCAGAAGCCCCAGTGGGTGGACAACCATCTCAGTCCAGCTGAGGAAGCAGGGGGAGAAAGCAGCTGAGAAGGCCACGGGGCCAGGGAGCACGCCCTCACCCAGGCCACAGCGGGACAGGGGGAGCTGTGCAAGCCGAGCTTGAAGAGCAAGGCCAGCCAGTGACTGGGGCCCCAGAGTAGGGATTAAGTGTCGAGGTGAAGGGATTAGTCGTGTTGATGGAAGGAACAAAATTCAATCATGTTCATTTTACCAGGCAACCTGATCTCTGCGTTCTCCGGGAGCCTCTCTCAGCCCTCGGGGTCCTGACTGCAGCTCTAATTAGCTGTGGTCTCATCCCACCTTGCCTTGTGGCTGGGGCTGCCTCTGATGCAGTTGTGTACCTTTCGGCACCTGGCAGCAGGCAGCTGCTTAGGTAGGGGCAGAATAATTATTTCCTGCCTGAAATCAAGTGTCCAAAATGGAGGTTCAGAAATGCCTTTTTATGAAAAAGACTTCTATAATAACTTCCAGGGAATTAAACAAGGAAGTGAAAGTCAAGGATGAAGCTGTCTGGGTCTCAGGAGATATACTGTGCTCACATTTTAGCCCCAGCTCTTTTTAGTTTATGGAATAGGTTTGTGGCTGTTGTCTTGTCTGGTCACCACAACCCCACCCACCTGCCTGCAGTGAGGCAGCCAGCCACCTCACCCTCATTTCACAGAGAAGGAAAACAGACCCAGAGAAGCAGGACAGGAGGGAATGGTGATCAACATAGGGCATGGGGACTGGGTCACAATCTTGACATCTCAGTGTATCAGTAACAGTTCTACCTAGTGGCCTTTAAAACATTTTATAATTAACTATTTCTTCCATACGTGGGTAGAAGTTAATGTCTGGAAAGAGTCTTGGTCAAGGGGAACTTGGGCCTCCTCTTGACAGCATTGTATGGTAAAAGGCAGGACTTGGAGAAAGGCCTCTGTGGCTTCTTCATGACAGAGCAACCCCGATTCCTCCCCAGCCACATGAAATAGGGACCAGGAGATCAGCTAGAGATAATAGAGCAGTAGGGAGAAATAAGAGGTGCTAGAAAGCCAAAACAAACCCAAACCCAGACTTTTATTGTAAGCAGTCACCAGTCCATCGCTTCTCGGCCTTTTGGCCAAGATCAAGTGTAGCAGTCACCAGTCCATCACTTCTCGGCCTTTTGGCTAAGATCAAGTGTAGCAGTCACCAGTCCAGAGGCAGGGCACATCCAGATAAGAGAGAGCTGAACTAGACCGGGAGGTTGGTGAGAAGTTGATCAGAAACTTGTAGGAGATAAAAACCAGGAGTAATGCATGGACAGTTAGTTATTTGAGAGAGGGTGTCAAGCCCAGAATGCCTCCCATGTGTCTTAAGTGAAATTTTGGGTGGATATCAAGGAGGGCCCTGAGTGGAAAACAACAAGGACTGCCAGTTTGAGATGCAGGAGAGTAGCTCAGATATTCGGTGGGCCAGGGACACAGCCAAGTGGAGCCTGGAAGGCACTTGCGTCCTCGGTCTGTGGCTCAGGAAGAGATTTGACTGGAAGCACTGGCCCAGAACCATCACCCCTGAGAGTAATGGGGCCCCTGAGAAAAGAGACCACCAGGGAGAGTACAGAGAGAATGGGAGAGGGGCGAGAGCGGAATCACGAGTTACAAAGACATGTGAGGAGGCCATCAAGGTGTGGGCAGGCGACAGAAGGAAGGGTCTGAGAGATTTGATAAACAAGTAGGAGCGGGGGTTGCCATGGCAACCAAGGTAGTGAAGGGTTTCAAGGGGAAAGTAATCAACGCTGTCAAATGCAGCGGTGAATTCTAATCAGTTAAAGACAGAATTTTTCCTTTGGATTTCATGATTAGCTAATTCTAGCGGCCTTAATAAGAGCATTTTGGGGAAGTGATAGGGACATAAACTGAAATAACATTGATATGTGAGGGGGACATGAAGATGTCACTAAGAGCCCTTTAAGGAGTCTGGAAGGAAGACTTCCAGAGGTGAATTATGGGAGCAGGGAGGTTGAGAGCTAGGAAAGACAGCATGTTTATAGGTAGACATCAACTCCCAAATGTGGTAAGTGTCCATTGTTGAGTGGCAAGAATTTTTACATTCTACGTATTCTAATTTAGTGCCTACTTTGTGCCTGGCAAGGGGGCCTAGAACTCTGCATACTTTGGGGAATGCACTATAATAGGCAGAGTCTTTGTTCTAGCGAAGCTGGCATAGTAGTAAGGGAGGAAGATGTAATCAGTCTCCATCAGTCTCCTACACTGCTCGGCACTCCAAAAGAAAGACCCCAAGTGCTGTAGAGTGGACAGCAAGGGACCCTGCCCTCCTCTAACTCTGCGAGGCTTCCCTGAGGAGGTGATGTTCCAAAGCAGATTGTCAAGAGGAGGAAAGGGTTTACTGGGTGAAGCAAGTTGAAGATTAGCATGAAGAAGGGGAGGGAAGAGCTGAGAGGCAGACACTTAGGGGGCAGTCAGTTGAGGAAAGGAGGGGGAGCAAGATCCAGGCCTTTTTAATTTTAATCTTGAAGGAAAGAGCAACACTGGCACATGAATATTCTGAGGGTAAGGAGCCTGAGTAATTGAGTGATTAAGGATGGAGACAATTACTGAAATGAGCTCCCAAAAGACTGGGATCAAGTGTGGAGGTGGATAAATTAGTTTGGAGCAATAATGTGTATTTGACCAAATAGGGCAAAATTAAATTATTTACCTTTTAGAGAGTAACATGATCTCCATGTTCTTTTGGGAGCTTTTATCTGACCTGTGTACTGCCTACATGTCTAATTAGCACCAGCTTTATCCTGTCTCACGGCTGGGATCATGTCTTGTTTTTTGTGTTTCTCAGCACCTAGCAACAGGCAGTGAGCTCTTTGGATAAGAAATCAGTATTTTCTGCCTTAGAATGGAATATCAAAAGTCAACATTTAAACTTCTTTTGACTAAAAAGAAGAACAGTTCTATGACAATCTTCCAAAAGTTACAATGCCAGAAAAAATGACATCTTGAGTGACAGGGGCTTTGGTGGGTAGATGTAGAAAAGTAAGAATCTCCCCCAACCCCCATCCTTTTAAGTTCTGTGCCATTTATCCATGTTCAGATTCATCATCTCATACAAACTTTCCATTTCTCCACAAGAAATAGAGCATTACTACATTTCATAGTTGAGGGAATGGAAGCCAGAGAAAGAGATGCCTTATTATGTCAACAAAGGACAGATGGTAGGAACTGGCAGCAGTCCCTCTTCCTTGGATCAGAGACTAAGCTGGAGAGAGGAAGAAGAGGCTGTGTGGTCCATGTTGGGGCCCTGGAGAAAGTGTGAGGTGAAGTCTGCCTGGGGCCCGCCCGATAGTAAAGTGTCCCATCGCAGTGTCCTGTCACACTGTGTTGATGGGAGCAACAAGCAGGCCCTCCGTGTATGTTCTTCATGTGCATCTAAAACATCTATCATCATTTCATATGTTCAAGTCTTCAACCCATCTGAAGTGTACGTCCGTGTATTATGTGACAGAGGTTTAATTTGTTCTTTTTTGGTGGGGAGGGGCACCGGGGATGGAACTCAGGCCCTTGCAAGGCAGCTGGCGAAACCACTGAGCTAAATCCCCAGCTCCCAACCCTATCTTTTCTCAGTTCTCTATATCTAGACTCCTCAGTTCATCTGTTTGTCTGTATCTGAACCAGTAGCACATTTTAATGAGCAAAGCTTTATGAAGTGTCTTATGACCTGAAAAGCCCCTCCTCCACCTGCCTGGTATTTTAAAAAATTATCTTGGTTATATTGCACATTTTACTTTTCCGCATATATTTTAGAATCAACTTGTCAAAGTTCCGTGGAAAAAAATCCTATTGGAATTTTGAATGAGACTGTACTAGAAGGAAAAATATCATCTTTAGGATATTTATATTTTCTATCTGTGGATACAAAATCTGTGCCCCCCCCCATATCAGAGTCCTAACTTTAATGCCTTCTAACAAAGGCTGGTCGCTTTTATCTTAAAAGTTTTTTACATTTCTTATGCATTGTTGCAGAATATTCACACCAGGGAAACTATTCGGTATTTAATGGGTCCATTCCTGCATTCCTTATTAGTTTTATTACTTTTATGAGTGAAAATTTTTCCTTTTTCATTTTACTTTCCAAATTTTAATCAGTTTACTAATTTCTATGCTTCATTCATTACAGACACACAGAATAAATGTACTTTGTCCCTGGACATGTAAATGAGAACACAGCACACATGTAAATTAAAGCTAATTGGCTGGAAATGAATTAAAATTTTTGAATTAAGTTATAGTTCTACAAGTAATACATGAATATATTTTCTTTTAAATAAAACCAGAGTGCTACAGATAGAGAAGTCTACTGGTCTCCCCTACCTCTGCTGTAGCAGGGGAAAGCTGCCTTTAGGAATTTGCCGTTTGTCCACAGTGTTTTCCTGCACTGCTCAAAACAAAATTCTATTCTACTGTTGCTTCTGATCGTCTGCATAGATAGGGTACTCTACACAGGAGGTGCTGTTCCTGAGCTCTGAGTCTGCTGCACCCTGTGGCCTTTGCTATGTGGACTCTCTCCAGTGCTCCTTTCAGCTGGCCGCCAGCAACTATAAGGGATTATGATAAAACCGATTGTATTGTTGCGACCTATTAGTTGACTAGTACAATTCTTCCAGTGTTGTTCCATTAAGATATACCTGTAAGAATACCCTTTATATGCCCCCTTTGCTCATGTACAAGAGTTCCCTTGCACAGAAACTTGGAATTGATGTATCATAGGTTAGACATGTCTTAAATTCCACTAGAAACTGCTAACACGTTCTCCAAAGTGCCCTTTTAACTCAGTCTCCCTGCAGTGCATCTCCAGGTTTTACATTTCAACCAATCTGAGGGGTAAAAAATAGTATCTTATATTAGTTTGCATATTTGAATTACCAACAAGATTGAGATCTGTATACACTGTCTACTTCTGTTTGTTCCTCTGGATTGCTATGGCCATGTCCTTTGCCCAGTTTTCTCTCTCTCTCCTTTTTTTGGTACCAAGGCTTGAACTCAGAACCTTGCACTTGTAAGGCAGGCAGTGGCACCACTGAGCTAAATCCCTGGCCCAAGCTCTCATTTTAAAGGTAGTTTGTCTTCTAATTATTGATTTTTTAGGAGTTACTTATATACTATTTATGTATTGCAAATATTTTCTGTATTGTGATTTTTGTCATTTAATTAAATGGTGTCTTTGTCTTTGGGAAATTTTAAATTTTGAAATATCAAATCTATCAATCTTTTTTGGCAATCTCGGAAAAGCCTCATTTGCATCAAGGTCATAAGCATTTTTAAAAATTGTATCCTCTGATGCAGCTTACATGTATATTTAAGACTTTTTATCACAAAGACAAATTAAAAATAAATATATGTAAATAGTATCTTTAGTTCAAAATTGCTACCTTTGTCTAATCCCACTGCAAGTTTGTCAGGGCTCTTTCTGGCCCACTGTTCTCTTTGCCTGCTCCTAAGCTTGATAATATGCTTTGCTAACTGGCAGTACAACTCTCACAATCTTTGTTGTTTTTACAAAATCACCTTAGTCATTCTTGCGTATGAGTCCTACCAAATGCATTTTAAAATTAGCCTATCGAGTCTCAGAAAAACTTCTGTTGGGAAATTTTATTGGGATTACATTGAATCTATGGATAAATTTGGGGGAAATTGACATTTTTATCATACTGTTTTGCTATCAATGTGCATTTTGCTCTACTCTCAGTTTAAGTCATCTTTTATGTTTTTCAGAAGTTTTATTGTTTTCTCCAGCTGAAGCCTTAGCTCTCTCTTGGTAAATTTGTTCCTAGGTATTTTAAAGGCTTTGCTGTCAACTGTGAGTAGTCCCTTCTGCTCTTATTTGTTTGGCCTTATTTTTCCATATTCCATCTCAACCTGTTTGTAAATCACTGGGCTTGACTTGCAGACACACACAAAAACGCTCCTCTTCCCTGGGCACCAACACGTACCCAGCCAAACGCATAGAGCCAGCATAATTGGCTGAAAACAAATTAGAATCTTTTCAAATTATACTTTAATTAAACAAGTGAAGCAAGAAAACATTCTCTTTTTGTAAAAATAGAATAATGTAAATATAGCTGCAGTAACCCTTTGGCCACCTGTGATCCTGGTAAACTGCTCTAAAGAGTTTTAGGTAATCTTCCTCCTCCAGAATACTACACAGTAGAGTACTGATAGATGTGTCATGAAAAAACTTTCCCACATCACAGATGTTGTATGGTGTCCTATGTTTTGCACTTAATCTTTCCAATTTCTAGCATTTAAACTTTCCACATCGAATGGGCAGAAAATATGATTATTTCTTGGTTTAATTTGTGTTTTTGAGTAAGTGACCATGCTGTGGTCTTCTTGGTCATTTATAATTCCTCCTTTAGAGTTACCTGTGTATATCCTTTGTTCATCTTTCTGCTTGGATGTCCTTTTCTTATTGATTCATAGGAATTCATCACATATTCTTTATTTGTTGCAGTACTAAGGATTCAACACAGAGCTTTGGACATGCAAAACTAGCATTCTACACTGAACTACTTCCCCAGCTATCTTTTTATTATTTTATTTTAAAACAGAAAGTCACTAAATTTCTCAGGCTGGCCTCAAACTTGAGATCTTCTTGCCTCAGCCTCCTGAGTTACTAAGATTACATGTACAAGCGACAGTGTACAGTTTTTATATTATTGATACTAATTCTCTACATGTTGTATGTATACTACATAATTTTCTACCATTCTGACCCCTGTCTGACCCTCAACTGTATCATGTCTTTTATGATGTTTTCATTCATATTTCAAGTTTAGAACCTTACCTTGCTTTATGAAAATCCTCCCTATGTGAAGAACATAACCATTATTTCCTAAAATTTTGTTTTCTTTCTTACATTTATATTTTTACATTATTTTCAATTTTCACCTTTAAAGATTTATTGCATATTAGGTTGACATAGTACTGGTGTTTAATTTTAATAAACTGACAGCTAAGCTTTTCAATACAACATATAGAATAATCTGTCATTTCACTAGCGATTTAAAATTACTACCTTTGTCTGACTCTAAATCCCAAAGCAGGTCTATGTCAGGACTCTTTCTGGTCCACTGATCTACGTGTCTGCTTCTGAGCTTTGCTTTGCTAACTGGAAAGACAAATTTCACACTCTGTTGATTTTGCAAAATTGCCTTGTCATTCTTGAATATTTATCCCACCATTTAAATTTTAGAATCAGCTCATCAAGTTTCAGAATTTTTGCTGGGATTTTACTTAAGTTTACACTGCATTTACAGGTAAATTCAGATAAATTGACATCTTTATCGTACAGACTTCCTGTCGATGTGCATTGTCCCCCTCCCAGTTCAGGTCACCCTTATGTCTTTCAGAGAAGTTTTATCGTTTTCTCTGGCTCAAGTCTTGTCTATTTCTTGGTAAATTTATTCCTAGGTATTTTAAAGGCTTTGTTGTCAACTGTGAGTAATCCTTTCTGCTCTTATTTGTTTGACCCTCATTTTCCATATTTCATTTCAACCTGTTTGTTAATCACTGAGCTTGATTTGCAGACACACACACGCAAACTTCTTCCTCCCTGGGCAGAAGCAAGCATGCACGGGCAAATAGAGCCAGCATAATTGACTGAAAACAAATTAGAATCTTTTCAAATTATACTTTAATTAAGCAAGCAAAGCATGAATACATTCTTCCTTTTACAAGTAGAATAAAATGAATATAGCTACAGTTCCCTTTGGCCACTCTCCAAAGTCCTAATTTCCCACTCCCTCCACAATTTTATATGTCTCCTTCCCCGGGATGAATGGTATTAGTATTGATGTAGGTGTTTTGTTTGTTTTGGTTTGGGGTTTATTTTGTTTGTTTGTTTGTTTGTTTTTGTTTTTTGAGGTAGGGTCTCACTACATAGCCTAGGCTAGTCTCGAACTCACAGTGATCCATGCTCCTAGCTCAGTCTCCCAAGTGCTGGGATTACAGGCATGGGCCACTATGCCCAGCTTGATGTAGGTGTTTTGAATGAGTTGTATTGCGTGATTAGGATTTCACCACAGGCTGCATTTTATAACTCAAGCTTATATTTTTACAGTATACCTATATTGATAAATAAAGCTCTTGCCCTTTAATAATGATATTGTATTAATTCCCATGAATATAGCACATTTGTCCTCTCTAAGCTCCATGAACATTTGGTTGCTTCCTTTTCTGTCTTGACTGTGAGCAGTGCTCTTGAAAGCAGCCTTGTACAGCCTGCTCTGGGATGCTGCTGGCTGGAAAGGGAGCATACAATGGTGGATCTCAAGGTCTGCAAATTTTTAGTTTTAGTAGGCGTCACCAAAGTGTCCTTCCTGATTTCTGTGCCACTGAAATTTCTTGCCAGAGGGTAGGAGCGGACTCAAATGCCCACACCATAAACAGTTGTTTTAAATATTTGCCAATCTGATGGGTCAAAAATTAAATCCCCTTCTAAATTTGTATTTTTCTGTTTGCTAGTGAGATTTTCATATGTGTACTGAACATTTGTATTTTCTCATTTCTGAATTGCCTGTTTATTTTGCTCGTTTTAAACATTGGGTTGTCTATAATTTTCTAGTACAATCTAATATTAATCTTTTGTGAATATAGACAAATATTTTCTTCCAGCTTGTCTGTTGCCTTGCTTTTAATTCTTTACAAAGTCTTATTTTAGACAAAAGTTAACAATTTTGTTATAATCTATTAATATATCCATTATTCCTTCATATATTTATATATATATATTCATATGTGTGTGTGTTTAGTCCTTCCTTCCTCCTAAGGTTTAAATACTTTTTATTTTCTAATATGTTATAATTTTTGTATCTGGAATATATATATATGTATTATTTTTTAATATGATTGATTTGAAATAGGATCTAGACTTTGTCTAAATGAACAGTTGATTATCCCAAAATGCTGGTCTGAAGCGAAGCTCGTGAAACCTCTGGCTTTTCCCATCAATTACTTATTCCTGTCATTACCAGACTATTGTATTTGCCAAAGCCTTTACCACTTTTTACTTTCTGTTGTTAAGTAAAAATGACACGTTTATTTTGCTTCCTCTTTAGCTCTCTTAGCTCACTCCTTCGCATTTTAAAGCTCATTTCTCAAGTTTGTGAATTTAGAGGTTAATTTTGGAGGAACTGACACCAGTATGATGCTGTGCTGTTCAGTGTATTAATGCAGCGGTGCTCTGCATTTATTCCCGCCATCTTGTGTGTCCCTCACTCACATGGGATAGCTTTCTCCATAAAGAACTTGCTCACTTCCTAATGAGTTTATTTCTATAGTATTTATTATTATTATAATGAGTTTTTTCTGCATTCCATTTTTCTTTTGCTTGGCACACTTCTTTTTAATCTACTTTCTAATCACTGTACTTCATTCACAGACACACACAAAATAAATGTTCATCCTCCCTGGGTGGAAACACACTGCATGGCCAACCACATAGAGCCAGCATAATTGGCTGAAAATGAATGAGAATTTTTTTCAAATTAAAATTTAATGACACAAGCGAAACATGAATACATTCTTCTTTTTAAAAAATAGAATACTGTAGCTGAAGCTAAAGTCCCTTCTGGCCACCCGCTGCCATCCTATTCCCTTCTTCCTCTCCAGAGGTGGCCACAGTAATGGGCTCAGTGTGTGCTTTTCTAGACCTTTCTAAAAACCTGTAAATACATAGGTGGGTACCCACAGGAGATATATGGTACAGTTGTCTCAAGTAATGAGAATTTTTCCTTTTCAGTTTTCATTGATATTCAATTTTCATTTTGAGTGAATTTTATTAAAGTTACAAAATAGAATGTCAGTATTATCATCCATCAGAATATGAAAGTAAAGTTGAGAAGTAGCAGTGAGGGAAGCAGGTTGGGACGCTAGTGGGGAAGTGAGAGCTTCTGAGGGCACACAGGGAATGAAGGGGCCAGCAGATTTCTTAAAAAGATCAACAACAGAATTACTTAAAACTGTGCTGGGAGACTCGAGGGTGGGAGGGAGTAGTTTCCAAGTGACCCAAAGTCTGGTCTGTCACACGGAATGGTAGTGGCTCTTGTGAACTAGAAAGAGGGTGTAGCAAATGCTGTTCAGAGAACTCTCATGACCCGGTTTGACTTAGGACTTGAAAGAGGAACCTTCAGCCACTTCAGGGCAGCACTTGCCTCCCTACTGACAGAAATGCACCTGGAGAGGTTTCTTGGCTGTCCCCTCTGTCCTGTCTAGGTGCTGTTGTGTAAAAACATGGTGCACAGAGCTCCAACAACCTACTTATGACCAGGAAGGAAAGGCCAAGACACATAGCTCTTTGCTGACTGAGAGCCTAGATACCTGGAACTGCTGACTTCTGGACTTCTCATATTTGAAATAAATAAATGTACTGATTTTTAAGCCACTCGTAGATGTTCTGTTCATTCTAGTGAAAGTGCCCTTCCTAATACAAGGGATCCAAGAGTTGAGGCAGTCAGCTTACAGAGCAGGGGCCACACACCCACCTCCATGTCTCCACTTCTGAATGCTAGCCACCCCGCCTCCCACGTACCGGCATTCGGGCCCGTGAATATTTCACATCACTCAGGATCGTGACTGCAAAGACACCAGATGGGAGTGCAGGAACTTGCTTGAGAGACCATACTCAATCAGAGCCAGTTACTACTCACTGTTTTGTCTAAGTCTCTGTCCTAGGTGTCATCTGTGCAGTGGGGACAATAGCACCAGCCTCAGCGCTCAGAGATGAGCACTCAGCGGCCAAAGATGATCTCCATATAATCCTTAACCCCAACCTAGTAAGTGCACCGTAGTGTGTTAGGAGCTCCAGAAATCTGGGCAAAGGCTCCCACTGGCCAAGCCCAAGTCAAGGCCCACCTTTAGCCAACCACTCACTGATGGCTCATAAATTGGATTATGTAATCAGAGGGTGAAATCCCAACCAAATAGAGTGGAGTACAGAGGGCTTTCCTGGGAGACTTGACACTGTTCTAGATAAAGAATACAACAGACGTGTCCTGCCATCCCTCTGGCTTTGGCAGAAAAAGGTTTCAAGGGGCCCTAGCAGCCTGGAGTGGGAAAGAATACTGAGAGGCACCACAGCTGTCCAGTAAGAAGTGACGCAGCCTGAGCTGAGAATGGTGTGGGTGGAGAGGAGGTAGAGGCAAGGCAAATTTTGGAGCTGGAGAGAAGGGCACAGAGCCAACTGCACGGAAGAGAGATAATACGAGGCTGAAGATGGCCTGGGTGTTGGTGCAGAAATGGCTATGGTCTTGCCTAAGGAGCTGTTTTATTGCTCAGCTCGCTCCCCCCACCACTACCAGCACCCCATTCTGTGCAGTTGCACAAACTTAGTGACTTCAAGGTAAACAAAGTCACATCTGGACTTAAGTCTCTTCCAAGCAGGATCTTGACTCACTCCCAGTTCTCTCTTTCCCCCTGCACCTGCCCTTCTCCTGGCAGGTGATCTGTGCTTTGGGAGCTTCTGTTTTGCCCTGGCATGAGGATCCGGCATCTGGTTGGTTACTACCATTTATTCACCAAGCCAAGGCATCCCTGCTAAATCCATCCTGACTGTGAGGCATTTCCAAGGGCACCAGTTTCTCTCACCTGCTCCCCAGTCCCTCACCAACACCGCCAACTTAGGAGACACAAGCAGCTCCTACTCCCACGGGAACTCCTCAGCCTCTCTTGCCACTGTGGGGAGCCTTTGTTCTCCAAGGCAACACCCAAGAAACCAGGGAGCAGTCCCTTCTTCTCTAGGATGCCCCAAATTTAGTGGGACTAGGGGATCTAGTATCTGCTATTAGTTATGATTCCCTATGGTTCTTCTCCTACTAGCTGGTCATACTCTTATTTCCTTTTAGGCAGAAAGACAGCAGTTGCCTTCTTCCCTATTTATTGTTCATAGCATCAGTTTCAAGTTCTGAGTCCCTCGGATTTCTTCTCCATACATAAGCCCAGCTACTGCAACCAAATACCCTGTTTCTGCTGTAGATTTCAAGAGACTATTTGAAATCACTGACTTTCTCCCTGCACTCATGATAACATTCCAAATCTTCCCCAAAGCTCTGACTGACGGGAGAATGGCCATGACAGCTGGTCTCCAAGGGTGACCACCATCAACTCCTGCCCTCCCTGTGTATCTGTGTTCCTAACACCAGGAAGAGGAATGTAACTCCCCTCCCTGTGGATCCAGGATGGTGTTAATGACCTTCTTGGCAGCAGAACGTAGCAGAATGGGATTTGTTAGACTAGGTCATAAGAACACTCGATCTTGAAATGCTTGGTCTTGCAACACTCCCCGCTGCAACCCAGCTACCATGCTGGGAGGAGCTCCGCTGAGGTAAACCCACGTGTATGTAGTATACCAGTTCATGGCACACCAAGCTCCCAGGAGACCACTTGCTGTGCTGATGAGCCTTCTTGGACATTAAGCCAGTTGTGCCTTCAGAGAACTCCAGCCCCAGCTGCCATCTTACTGAAAATGCATAAGAGATTTTAAGCAAAAGTCACTCGGCTGAGCCCTGTCAACTCCTAGAACCACTAGAAATTATAAATTATGTTTTGGAACCACTAAGGTTTGAGAGTTTATGTATCATGACAGTAATGGGCAAGGAAGTTGTGTCTGTGTGTGTGTAACACATCAGTGATATATTAGATATCCTGCTACACAATATTTAAGTTGGCTGTTATAACAGTTCAGTAAGTTATGCCCAGAACTTTCCAAAAAAGGTGATCATTTGTCTGACTTCTTAAAAGTGAGCATGAGTGAGTCAGAGGGGGCTGGAATGACATTGCAGGCTGGTGAACAGTGTAAGTAAAGTCCTGCAATTGAGGGGAAACAGTGAGCTTGAAGGTAACTGGTGTTTCGGGAATGTAAGAAAAGAAATAAGAAATAAGAAGACACGTGAGATTGAAGAAGTAGACAGAGCTCAGGCCCTGCAAGGCCAGGATGGCACCCACATCAAAGATTCTGGACACTGTCCCTAAATCAATGGGCACTATGGAAAGATTTTACACTATAGAGATATGTTCAGATTTGTGGTTTTGGCCATGCATGATGGTACATGCCTGTAATCTCAGTAGTCTGGGAGACTGAAGTAGGAGGATTGCAAGTTTGAGCCTAGCCTGGGCAACTTAGTGATTTAGTGAAACCCTGTCTGGGATTTAGCTCAGTGGCACCACACCTGCCTCAAAAGCGCAAGGTCCTGAATTCAATTCCCTCCACAAAAAAAAATTTTTTAAAAGCTGGGAATGCAACTTAGTGCGAAAGCCCTGGGTTCAATCCCCAGTAATAAACACACACACTCAAAAAAAAAAAAAAAAAGATTTTGGGCACCGGGGAGTATAGCTCAGTGGCACCGCACTTGCCTTGCGAGAGCAAGGTCCTAAGTTCAATGCCCAGTACCGAAAAACAAAAAAAGATTTTTGGTTTGGAAAGATTACTGTGGCAAAAGAAAGATTCCTTTCATGACTCCTGAGATAGAGACCAATTCAAAAAATAAAGTCAGAAATGTGTACTGCTTGTTGACTGTTGGGGGAGAGAGGTGGGGCCAAGGGTAATTCCCACATATCTTAGGTAAGTCTGGATGAGTGGTGGGGAGGTGCTAGGGATGGGAGAATGGCTCAGCTTCAGAGAGGCAGAGCTGAGGGGCCACGGGCACAGCAAAATTCTTGGGACTCAGGAAGAGATTCAACTAGAGGGACCAACTCTGCGATAGAGGTAAACAGGAAGGAAGGCCAGAAGTGCGTGGGACGAACAAAGAATGAAGAGAGAGTGGGAGAGGAGCTAGAACAGAAATGGGAGTTGCAGAGATATTACAGGGGTCAACAGAGGTATGGGCAAGTGACAGAGAGAAGGAACGGCCTGAGACTCGACAAGCAACTAAAAGAGGGTGTTGCCATGGCAACCAAGATAGTGAAGGGTTTCAGGGAGAGAGTACACAATGAAGCTATATGCCCTGAATCTCGGGAAAAATAAGAAGCAAACAAAGTCTTTTGAATATAGCAATCAGAGGGCTATTATTGCAGGAACTGTTTTGAGGGTGAGGGGTAAAAGCTAGCATACCAGAGGCGATGGAGCGAGTAGGTGGAGGAGAAGAGGACCCCTGCTCAGAGTAGACTGGATGACTAGAGGAGTCGGGGTAGCAAGAAAAATGTGGGTGATCAAGGGAGGGTTTTGAACACAGGAAAAACCCAATAATTTTTTGGTCTTGAAAGAGGGCTCCAAAAGACAGAGAGTATGACAGGAAAAAAAGATCTGCAAGTGAGCTAGGGTCCATCCTCTGAGCTCAGCTGAAAGGTCTGTCGAGTAGTGAACACTGAAGAAAAAGGGAAAGGGGGGATTGGACTGAATAGCTTGATGGTCAGTAGTGCCTGTTCCTCATATTCTCCACCGGCCCTTCTGGAATGTTCTCTATCCTTCCCCATCTGCTTCTGTGCCCCAGGTGTGGCTGACCATAACACCGTCCTCTGTCCTTTGTCCTCTGGCTCCTGGCTGAGTCTGACCAATGGAGAAATCAGCAGGAGATTGGATGGAAGGGGGAGTGAGGTCCCTGGCAGCCTCCCCAGGAGCTGCGGATGGGCAGTGCCTGTGGTGCCTTACTTAGGGCCACAGGGAGGGTCCTTTTCTTACAGCCTCAATTTTCTCCCCGGGTACTGAAACCCACACCCTCCTCTTACCTCCTCAGATTTAGAAGTGTGATGGCTTCCAGCTATTGCTCAACCTGGGTACTTTATCATCTTGGGAACCCTGAGCCCCAAACCACTCTTCCAATAGCCCTTCCTTACATGAGTTTCAGGCAAATCCTTTGGTATGCACCATCTTTCTCCTACCAGAATCTTGACTGAGTCAGGGAACTTGTTTGTCCAACCTCTCTGTGTGATAAACACAGTGGGAAAATATACAAAGTTGAATGAAAATGGATGCGCTCTCTGCCTGCCTGGAGCTGCAGTCCAGTGAGGGAGTCAGTGTTATTCAAGCAAATTTTAAAAATCCATAATTTTACTTCAAAAATTTTATTAGTACATGTGTGTAGTGCGTAATGTTTACATTCCTTGTGGGGAGTTGGTGTGTGTACTTGACACCGAAGTCCATAATTTTAAACGCGGATAGGTGCCACAGAGAAACCTTCCAAGATCAGCAAAGTGAAACTTGGTCAGGTGAGTGAAAGTTACCTAGGAATGAAAGGAAGCCATGAATGGCAGGGCAGTGGTACCTTCTAGACGCCAGAAGGCTGTCATAGCTGAGGCATTTATCAATAAGAAATGTTTTGACACAAATAACAGAAAACCCAGCTCAAAAGCATTAAGACAATAAAGAGATTTATTATTGCATATAGAGAGAAGTCCAAAGGGAAGCGGTTCTGAAGTCATCCAGAACCTGGACTCTGTCATCCTTCAGTTTCCCATCTTCTGTCAGCCCCAGTTTTCCCTGTAGTCACAACAGGGCTGCAGTCCCTCTGGAAATTGTATTCACCATATCAGTATCCAGAGGAGAATGAAAGGAAGTGGTTTTTCCTTACACCTCTTTTAAAGGGTTAAGAACTTTTCAGTGAACCCCACCACCAGCACCAAAGACATGCACTGATCAGAGCTGCATCAAATGCTCCCTCATAAGCCAATCACCCAGTCATGATTCTCCACCCTGCAAGGACAAAGCCCAGCTCCCTGAAGGACATGGAGAATGATTTCTGATAGCAAAAACCAAGGAGAAATAACTGCTGGGTGGGAATCATGTTGGGATGGGCATAGCATATGGCCAAGGTGGAGAAGTCAAAATTCAACCTTTCTCTTAGAGCTGGTTTTTAAGTAAGAGGTGGGCATAAGTGAGCTGTACATTTTAGAAAGGCCACTTTGGCTGGAGGTTGGGTTATTGGGGAGAAAGAAGGGATTTAAGCAGAGCAATTGGCATGCGAGTGCAGTGGACCCAGAAAGAGATGATGGCTTGGACTGAACTGCTGGTGGTGGTGTTGGAGACAGCTGGGAGGTATAACCAGTGCCCTCACAGAGCCATGTGGAGAAACCAAGAGGAGATTCCAGGGGAACTGCCAAGGTTCTCCCACCACAGTGGTGCTGTCAACCCCCAAACAGAAAACACTAGAAGAGGACAAACTGAGAGAAGAAAGATTAGAAATATGAATAAAAAGGGAAAATCAAGTGAAAAAAGAACAGACCAAGAGTTCCATGTTGGTGAGATGTGTGGTTGACCACATGGTCTAGGGCTCCGGGGAGAGTACTGGACTGGAAATGGATGAAGAGGAGTCATTGTGGAGAAAGATAAGAGTGTGACTCCAGAACTCCATCGCGGCCTGGATTGGACATGACTTTTAGGAATCAGTCTCAAGCTTTAGGGCCACGTGAAGTTGTGAGAGGCCAGAACCCATACCCTGAGCATACCGATACTGGCAGATAGTGAGAAGAGGAAAGGCAGAAAAGCTGGGCCAAGAAGCCAGGGTGGAGAGTTCTGAGGAGGAGCGCACTGGTGGGCCATATGCACGGGGAGGCCAGGCATGCCCAAGACCTGGCCTTCGGAGACCTTCGCCACAGCAACTTTGGGCGACGGCAGAAGCCCCAGTGGGTGGACAACCATCTCAGTCCAGCTGAGGAAGCAGGGGGAGAAAGCAGCTGAGAAGGCCACGGGGCCAGGGAGCACGCCCTCACCCAGGCCACAGCGGGACAGGGGGAGCTGTGCAAGCCGAGCTTGAAGAGCAAGGCCAGCCAGTGACTGGGGCCCCAGAGTAGGGATTAAGTGTTGAGGTGAAGGGATTAGTCGTGTTGATGGAAGGAACAAAATTCAATCATGTTCATTTTACCAGGCAACCTGATCTCTGCGTTCTCCGGGAGCCTCTCTCAGCCCTCGGGGTCCTGACTGCAGCTCTAATTAGCTGTGGTCTCATCCCACCTTGCCTTGTGGCTGGGGCTGCCTCTGATGCAGTTGTGTACCTTTTGGCACCTGGCAGCGTATGGGCAGAATAATTATTTCCTGCCTGAAATCAAGTGTCCGAAGTGCAGGTTCAGACTTTTTTTTTAATATCAAAAAGACTTCGAGACAACTCTGAGGCATGAGATTAGAGAGAGAGATGTTGGCTGGCTGGAACGGAAGGGTTGGAGATGCCACCGTGTCAGGGTCGTGGCTGGGTACAGGGAGCTTGGCATAGGGGGATGGTTAGAAGCACCCATTTTTAATGAGGGCTCAGCTCTTCATAGCAACCACAGACTGGCTCCCCTACTTTCTGTCCTTAATCCACTCGGCCACACGACAGCATGTGACACAGCCTCCTCTCTGTCATGAGACTGGCTGTCTTTGGCTCCCACAACACCACCATAAGTGACCACATCTCCCAATTAGCCTCCCTCCTCGATGGCTGCTCCTCCTCATCCTTCTGTACCACCATCTAAATGCGGAGTCCTTTCCAGGCTCGTAGCAGGGTAACTTTCCCTCTTTCTCTGAACTGTCACCCTGCATGCTGCAGCCCTGCCCTCTCAAGACCACACAGCTGCTGCGTTATGCCAGCTCTTCCTGCCATGTTAACAGAATGTTCCCTCTGTTCCCTAAAACCCGCTCCCCGTATATTGTGTACATGGCCCAATATTCTTCCCAGTTTCCCAAATCAGATCTTTCCATCGCCCAGACTCCTCAGCCCTACCCCTCCTATACAATCTAACGAATCTTGTCATTTCTGTCTCCTTTTCTGGGCTGGCCTTGCCCTCCTCCCCTCAAATCCCCCACCTTCTTTTTCCTTCCAGCAATGGCTTCAGGTCTTTCTTGCTTCCTCCCTGCCTCTCCACTCATCACACAGAAGGAAAAGCAGACTCCATAAGATGTAAGACTGTGTCATTTTCCCTTACATCACCAGCTTCAGTGACCTCCAGTGCCCTTGGAGGAAGGACCCATCCCTTCCTCAAGATCTGTGAGGCCCACTTGATCTGTCCCGTCCACCCCCTTGGATGTTCCAGCCTCCTGTCTTCCAGGAGCAAAGTCTTTTCATTCCTCCAGGGCCCACATTCATTGCTACCACAGAGCTTGGACTCCTGTCTTCCTCATACCTGGAAAGCCCTCTCCTACACCCACTACTCAAACTGTTGGCTGTCCCCTCCCCAGCCACCTGCCTAGGGCGTGGCTCCCACCCCACTTCCGCTCTCGGCACGCGCCCTTCCTTTGTTTCCTCCAAGCCCTTGCGATCATTCTTTGTCCTCTGTTGTAGAGGACTCTCCCAACAGACTGAGCTCTTCGGAGGCCCTTTTGTCAGCGACCATCCCCGCCCCGCCCACTTTTCTCTTCCTGGCACCCAGCGCACATTTGTTGAGTGAAGAATAAAACGGTATTGATACACCTCATGTAGTTTCCACAGCCCCATTTACAGGTGGTGTGGGGACGTAGAGATGGGGCTCAAACCCACCGTGCCTGCCCTGCCTCCAGATTTCAGGGCTGGGCCTACCACTGGCCTGCCCTTATGGAGCACAATGGTGCTATTTGACTTGCAGGGAAAAGAAATTTTAAAATGTGTATACGAGTAAAAAAGTGGTGTTGTAGGTGAGATATCAAGTCAGAAATTAGGTTGGGAGTCAGACACTTGAGCAACTGATCTGATATGAAATTCTATATCTTAACAGATATTGCAGCATGATATAAAATAAAATAACTTTATTTTTCTTGTAGAAAGAGACAGCAAGCTGGGGAGGTGGCATCTCAATGAAACAGAGTAGAAAGCAATCCCACACACAGAATCTAGAGCAGTGGTGGCAAACCTATAGCGTTTATGCTGCAGCAGCCTCTTTGCATCATTGATTTTTGTCTTTTGTTTTTTGTGGGGTTTTTGTTTTTTTGTTTTTGTTTTTGTTTTTGATACAGGGTCTCAGTATGTAGTTGAGACTGACCTGGAACTCACTGTGTAGCCCAGGCTGGTCTCGAACTCACAGCGATCCTCCTGCCTCAGCCTCCCGAGTGCTGGGATTACAGGCGTGCGCCACCACACCCAGCTCTGTTTCTATCATTGAAAGCTATAAAAGGTTCGCCATCACTGGTCTAGAGTATATAACACTGTGATTTATGAGAGCAGCGGTACTACAGATTAATGGGAATGGAAAGATTTGTTACTAAACAGGGCTGGAAAATTATCTATTTGAAAAATATAAAGTAATTTTTATTTCCTTTTATACCAACTATCTAAACCAATGGCAGGTGATTTAAGTGCAGAAAAAGAAGAAAGAAAAAAATAGTCCAGCATGAAAGAAAGAAAGAAATCACACTAATAACTCCATAAGAAATGGAAATGATTCATTATCCAAACTGCAGCTGATGGAGGCCATTGCAAACCACAGCCACAGAGAGAATTGTAGTGGAAAATACAGATATAATTGACTATAGGAAATGTAAAGCTTATGTGTGTTGAAAATTCTCCTAAATAAAATATTCATAAAGATGGTAAGAGTTTTCACAACAAAATGTTGGGGCAATAAAAAGCATTAAAAGTCCATTTATGAAAGATGAGGTTCAAAAGGCAAATTCAGTTGCAAATGCTGAACTTACTCATGATAAAATAAATGTAAATTAGGATGCAAAATATTTTGGCCCATCCACGGAGCTCACAGTATAGGCTCAGGAAAGGAAAGAAAATAGTCCAGCATGAGGGAGGCTGCCTATGTGGGCCTCCTTCAAAGAAACTTAGAGCAAAGGAATGGGCATCTTCAAGCTCCTGGTAACAAATGTTCATCATCTGAAATGCCCTACCTAGTATCTGGCAAGTTCCCTCCAGAACTGGGTCAGAGCCAGAGACCCCCAGTTCTGTAGGTCACTCCTGCATCTGTCTCTGTGCCTGTGTCATGCTATTTACTCGCTGTTGCTTGGTTTTGCTACCTAGTAGGGCAAATCTAGATCTTTTCCTCTACTGTGTTCCCATCACTTGTTTTCCTTTCTCAAACTTCTCTTGGCTATTTTTGCCCACTTCTCCTACCAGATGGCTTTTAGGATCCATGTATTAAGTTCCATTTAAAAAAAAAAAAAAACCTGGTGGGATTTTGATTAGGGAGGCATTCAATTTGTACAGTAATTTGGAGAGAATTGACATCTGTACCCTGTCAAGTCTTCAGGACCCTAACATTTCAAGGGTGGTTGAGTCAGAAGCTCTGATTAATGAAACTGAGAGGGAAAAGTCGTCATAGAGATGGCTTAAAAACAAGGAGAGGGTGTTGTCATGGAAACCAGGAGAGCCAAGTGCTTCAAGAAGGCGAGAGTGATCAACAATATCAAACCCTGCAGAGAATTCCAATAAGACAGGGATGGAAAAACACCCACTGAAAGTGGTAATTAGGAGATTATGGGAGCCCACAGCAAGAGCAGTTTCAGAGGTGTGACGGAGCAGGACCCCGACTACAGTGCCTGAGGATGATAGTCAGTTAGTGAAGAAAGCCCTTTTACTCAAGTTTAGATGATTCAGTTTAGATAATTAAAAAAGTTTAGAGAAGGATTGTCTGGGAGCTAGAGAGTGATGTGTAGTCAAGGGGAAGTTTTCAACTCAATTCAACAAACACCTTTTGAGCACCTCCTGCGTGTGGTTAGTTGATGGGGAGACTGTGAACCACACAGGCACATCTGTGCCTACACACAGGGCTCAAACGGGGAAACGGATCACGTGAATATGAGCCCTGACAGAAGAAGGGCATGATGCTGAGATCAGTGAGGCCCTCGGAGTCAGGACTGAGGGGATCTGCTAAGGCTTCCCAGAGACCTGAAAGATAAAGGAATCAGCCACATCAAGAGATCCGAAAGTGCTCCAGGCAGAGGGGCAGACAGAGGCAAAAGCCGAGCAGCGGAGCCGCAGGACACGCTCTGAGGAAAGGTGTCCAGGACTGAGGAGGACAGAGGTGGAGAGAGGAGAGGTCAGGCGGCTGCAAGGCTTTATTCCAGGAACAGTGAGGAGGCACCGGCAGGGTGACACGTTCGGATTCGCACGTAGAAATCATCTCTCCGCTTCTGATGAGGAAAGGATGGTATCGGGGACAGGAGGGAGACCCACAGGGGGTAAATTTCCCATCTGTCATCCACACCAAATGAGTGGCAGCCGGGCCTGGGACATTGATGGTGGCAAAAGATGGTGGAAAAGAACTGGAAGGATGCAAGGCTGTGAGGAGGTCACATCGGCAGAGGTGGGCAGGACATTGAACGGCAGTGTGTGGGCAAGTGAACCGTGGAGAAAAAGCCCTGGCCTCCCGTGGTCAGTGGCGTCTCTCCAGGTGATGTGGGTTAGGAGCAGGTTTGAGACCAAGGTGAGAGTCATCTGTTTAGTGTGCTGAGCAAGAGCAGGTGCCTTTAGGCCTTCAGGGTTCTGGAACCCAGAGGAGAACTCACACTGGAGATGGAGCCTGGGGAGGCTTCAAGCTCAGGCTGGGTTGGAAGGGTACTGAGGCTGCTCAGGGAAGAGGTTACATTAAAGGAATAGAGGGCAGAGGGATAGGCAGATGACAGAGGCTGAACCTAGGTGAACACCAGCAGGTCAGGGACTGGATACAGGAAGGAGAGGTTGGGAAGAAAGGGCCAGAGGGAGAAATTACGAAGAGAATTCCCAGGAGCCCAAGGAAGAGAGAGTGGCCACACAGCGATTTCAGGGGAGGTGTCTGCAGATCCTGAACTTGGCCTCTGAGGCCCTTTGCTGGCTCCTTGGGGGATGGGAGAGGAGGAGTGAGCCAGGAGCAAGAGTGATCCAGGGTCTACCTGTGAACGCAGGAGGATAAAATAAAGGGGGAGGTCATTTTAATTTGGTTTTGTTTTTAATAAAAGAACAATATTTACATATTAATCTTCACTGAGAAAGGTACCTGTGGGATGTGAGTCATTGCAGAGCAGGGGTAATTAGCTAAAGGAACCCTCAGAAGGAACGAGGCATGTGGGCCCAGGAGCTCTGTGCCAGGTAGCCACAGACATCCACACTCTCGTGACGGAATTCCATGCGCAGCCCTTTGCCCATTAGCCTGTGCCCACTTTATTTCCTTTCAGGGAATCTGCACATGACCTTTGTGAGTTAACTGTCTCACTTTGGCAGGAATTTCATCTTCCCATGGCCAGGACCCCACCTTGTTCGTGTTGTAATGATCCCTGGCTTGGAGCAGCCAACTGGGGGCTGCTGAATAAATATTTCCTGATACGAAATAAAATGCCTGAGATGGAAGCTCAAAATTTTTTTACTCAGGAAGAGTTTGTGATCAGTGATACAAAGAAAGATATTGGTGTGTGCCAACTTTGTCATGGCAGAGGGGAGGAGGGACTGGGTGATTTGGAGAAGGGGGATATACGGCTGGCATCCTTGTCACACAAGACTGATGGATATGGGAAGGAGGTCAACCTGTCCCAGCAAGGGCACAGATCATCACCGTCTACATAGTGGGGTCTTAGCCATTGTCTCCAGTGATCATCACCAACACCATGAGATACACATGGATGATAAGCCCATTTCACAGAAAAACAGAGCAACACTATGAGACCCCATGGAGAGCCCTCCAAGGCTGTGGAAGGCCTAGAAGACAGAGGACACCAGCTCTTCTCTCCTCACCTCAGACTCAGCATTCCAGTCCTGCCATATCCCGCCAGGGAAGCCAAGGTCAAAGTCAGAAGTAAAAGAAAAGACAAAACCAGAGTTGGTGGACCATCTGGAGAAGACACTCACCAGGTGGCTGCCTAGCTCGAGGTCTGACCAGCATACCCGGGCATCAAAATACACCCCAGACCACACCCACGGGACTGCAGTGTCAAGGTGCAGGTCCATGACCCAGGACTCAGGGAAAGGTGACTCACGTGTGATGGGCAGGACAGCCCTATTGTCACAGACATAATAAATATGATGATCAGCTGTGCCAGGCAGCCTGGCCTCTCTGGTCCCAAATTCATGTACTGGCAACCACAGTCACTGAATCCCAACTTCTACATCCTCACTTCCCTGACCTCCCTGGACTCAAGCCCACTCACTCTCAGCCCCATCCAATCCTAGGGGGGCACTCAGATGCCCACTAGTCTCCCAGGCCATGCCAGGGCATCCTACCTTTGTTCTCTTTGTTGAAGATACATGGTTAGGCTTAAGGCTTCTGCTCTGAGTTCCCCCCAAATAGGGTGTCTGGAACACCACCCTATTCCTCCTTGGATTCACTCAGAAGCTGAGGCCCGAGGCTTTTCTGGAGTGTCCAGGCGGTACCAAAGTTCCAGTCTAATCCTCAAATGTCCTTCTTGGCCCCTTTATTGTACTCAAGCTCTGATATCATCGTGAATTCTTTTCAGCCTATTGTCTCAGAATGCACTCTTTGCCTCCTCCTTTCACTTTGACTCCAAATCTGCAAGCTCTGTGGACTACAGCACCTTTTCTTTGTCGAGACCAAGATCTTGCCCAGAGAAGCTGTGGCTTTGCATTCTCTGGGCTCCTCTGCAGACAACAGCCTGCGCAGTTCTTACCTGTGCTAGGGACTCTCAGGAGCCACCCAGGAGTTCCAGACCGAGGCAGGAGCTGTGCGATTGACAGCATAATGCGAGCACCGGAGCACAGTGGGCCTCGTTAACTCAGACAGAGGAACAGAGAGTAGGGAGAGGAGCTGGAGCCCACCACACACAGCATGAGAAAAATATCACTGGACTCCGCACAGTTAAAAAGAGGACACCCTGAAACAGTGAGGAAAGAAGGGATTAGTCCATCAGAGGTGCTGGGATTATTGCTACACTGTTTGGCAAAGCAAATCCACTTCCTTCTTCATGTCATACATCAGCATCAGGTTTGGAGGGATTAAAGATTTAAATTAAAAATCACACCTGGGTAAAGTAGAAGGAAATACTCACCCAAAACTCTGGGTGACACAGCTAAGCTTAAAAGTAGTGGAAGCAACCACAAAGAAAAGAAAATAGATTTAAAATTTTAGATTTAACTGTATGAAAATTGAAAATGACTTGGAGGAGGTCATGCAGAGGGTTAATATTCTTGGTGTTTAAGAATCCATACAAATTGAGTTTTAAAAATTCAAATCACTGCTGGATAAAAGTGAAGGGGTAGGAACACTCAATTAACAGAAGATTAATTTTTTATGGCTCATAGGTTGGACCTATTTTCCAATATCTAATTATTTTTTTAAAAGTAAATTAAAACAACAGTGAGATAACACTGTTTGCCCGTCACAGAGCGAGGGAGGAAATTTTAATGAGAATACCCCATGCTGGCTAGGGTGTGATGAAACAGACAATACGGATGACAGGGATGTAAATTACTACAGCCTTTGACCCCGTAATTACACTTACGGCACTCCATCAGAAGGAAATAATCTCAAATTGACAAAAGATTTATGTACAAAGAGATGTAATGTGGCCTTGCTTATAATAAAAAATGGAAACAACCAAAGTAACCAACTATTGGGGAAATGTAAATTATTTTATATCTGCTCAAATGCACTATTAGTGATCAACTAATTGTACTTTTATAAAAAGCTCTGGAAACACTGTATGGTACAACAAACGGAGGAACAGCTGAGCCGTCAGGATACAAACAGCATGCAGGATATAATCTTGACTGTGGAAACAAAAAAAAAGAGCTCCCTGGAAAAGATTGGGAGGGAAGGGTGTTGGGACTCTGAACACAGCGCATAGAGCTCAGGACAGGGAAGCCTCGGTGGAGGAGAGAGACAAATGGTGAGTGCCCAAGAAGAGGGGCATGCAGTCTTGCTTCACCTGGTTACCTGGTCCAGCCTGGCCTGGGTGCCGAGCTCCGGGAATTGGCCTTTGTTCAATGTACCCAGAGCAAAAGGCTTGAGGAGATGCCAGAGAGAAAAGGGGTGAGGATTCCGGCCAGGAAACTCAGACTGAACCTTTGAGCCATGCTGAGGACTCTAGAATTTTATCCCAAGATCAATGAGGAGCCAGGGAAGACTTTAAGCTCTTCCTTTTAGATAGCTTACAATATCCACGGGACTCTCAGCAATACAGAAGCCCCACTTAACTCAGTAATAAAAGTAAAGGTAAAACATAAAGAGGCTGTATCAGTCAATATTTACTAGAAAAACAAATATAACACAATACATACAAAAATCTAGGAATTTACAAGATTGGTTCACAATGGCCACCCACAGAGTCCGATGAAGAAGAGTCCAGAGGGTCTGTGTGCACCCTGGAGACCAAAGGATTTAGTCAAAGGTCTGTAGCTCACTGTAGTGTCCTATACATGACCCACCTAGGCACACTCACTAGTGTATACTACAAATCTCCTGGGCAGATCCCCAAGCCAGTTAAAATGACATTCCAGGGGATTTATCAGTGGTTCTATTGGGAGGGAAGGGTGTTGGGACTCTGAACACAGCGCATAGAGCTCAGGACAGGGAAGCCTCGGTGGAGGAGAGAGACAAATGGTGAGTGCCCAAGAAGAGGGGCATGCAGTCTTGCTTCACCTGGTTACCTGGTCCAGCCTGGCCTGGGTGCCGAGCTCCGGGAATTGGCCTTTGTTCAATGTACCCAGAGCAAAAGGCTTGAGGAGATGCCAGAGAGAAAAGGGGTGAGGATTCCGGCCAGGAAACTCAGACTGAACCTTTGAGCCATGCTGAGGACTCTAGAATTTTATCCCAAGATCAATGAGGAGCCAGGGAAGACTTTAAGCTCTTCCTTTTAGATAGCTTACAATATCCACGGGACTCTCAGCAATACAGAAGCCCCACTTAACTCAGTAATAAAAGTAAAGGTAAAACATAAAGAGGCTGTATCAGTCAATATTTACTAGAAAAACAAATATAACACAATACATACAAAAATCTAGGAATTTACAAGATTGGTTCACAATGGCCACCCACAGAGTCCGATGAAGAAGAGTCCAGAGGGTCTGTGTGCACCCTGGAGACCAAAGGATTTAGTCAAAGGTCTGTAGCTCACTGTAGTGTCCTATACATGACCCACCTAGGCACACTCACTAGTGTATACTACAAATCTCCTGGGCAGATCCCCAAGCCAGTTAAAATGACATTCCAGGGGATTTAGCTCAGTGGTTCCGCCGCTTGCCTCACAAGCACAAGGACCAGAGTTCGATCCTCGGTACAAAAAAAAAAGATGACATTCCACCCTGACCACCACATTGATCGTGTCAAATGTCAGTGAGGACATGGAGTAACTAAAACTCTCACAGTTTGTGCAGTGGGAACACCAATGGTACCGACTGCTTTGGAAACAGGTAGGCTCTTAGAAAGCTAAACACACATCTAGCAGGTAATCCAGCCATTTCTCTCCTAGAAATTTACCTAAAGCACACAAAACTGTATATCCATACAAAGACTGGTGCAGATGGTGGAAGGAGAGAAGGGAGGGGAGGGAGGAGAGGGGAGGGGCTAAAAAAGCATTAAGATGTATTGTGTACATATACCAACACCCCATGGTGAATGTAATCATTATGTACTACAAACATGTAGTAATATAACTTTTAAAAGGCTGGTACATGAGCAGGGAGTGGTAGAGCAGGCCTGTAATTCCAGCACTTGGTAGGCTGAGGCAGGAGGATCGCTGTGAGTTCGACCAGCGCCTG
>NW_022900934.1:21710660-21772355 GCF_012274545.1 Fukomys damarensis
AAAAAAAAAAAAAAAAAAAAAAAAAAAAAAAAAAGACTAGTACATGAGTGCGCATGGCAGCTGGAAACTAATCACATCCATCAGTGGGTGAATGGATAAACTGTGGTACACTCACACAGTGGAATACCTCTCACCAATTAAAAGGAATGAACTATCAATAGACCAAAAAATGCGTGAGTCTCAAAATAGTTATGCTCAGTGAAAGAAATCAGATAAAACAGCAGTACATTCTGTATGGCTCCATTTTCATTATATTCTCGAAATTGCAGGTTGATGTAGAGAGGCAGAAAGGAGTTCAGTGGTTGCCTGGGGAAGGTAGGGAGTGGGGTGGGGACAGACAGTAGGAGGAACCACAAAAGGACAAAATAGCCCTTGGGGGTAACAGATACGTTTATTTTTTTGACTAGGGATGGTTTAATAAGTGTATATATGTGTAGAAATTCATCACACTGCACCCTTTAAACATGGCAGTTTACTTACTCAAGAGGTTTACTACCTCAAGAGAGCTGTAGGGGTGGGGATTTAGCTCAGTGAAGCTGAGCCTGCCTCACAAGCACAAGGTCCTGAGTTCGATCTCCAGTCTGAAAGAAAAGCCGTAAATACACATAACAATAAAACGGGCACTGTATGGAGCAGCTGCGTATCAGGGACTGTCCCTTCATCTCTCACCTCTCTACTCCGCTTCCCAGAAACCTGGATGAACCTCTCCCTTCCCTGAGCTAATCAATTCCTCTTTCACCTGAAGGCTGTTTCAGACTTGGTACCTAGTGCTTGTGACCAAAAGTGCTCTGGTAAGAGCGGAGATAACGCCTAGAGCAGGGCCACGGAAAGCACTGAAGGCTTCGCCCTCGCTGGCCTAGAGTGTTACGAGGGCACAGGAAGGCCCTCAGCTTGGGGGCCCAGGAATGGGGAGTTAGGGTGTCAGGAAAAAGTACGGGGGAGAAGGTGCCACTTGAGTTGATGGGGAAGAGGCACTGGAAAGGCTCTCAGGTACACGTTGCAGTGTGAGCAGAGTTCCAAGTACAGACATCACAAGGTGTGTGCTTGTGGGTTGCCTGGCATTTCTGGACCTACCGTGAGATAGGGCCTGGTGGGAAATGAGGCTGGAAAAGTCAGCAGGGACTGCCTCATGCCATACTGTTTTTGTTTGTTTGTTTGTTTTTGAAACAGAGTCCTGTTATGTATCCCAGGTTGGCCTTGAACTCACTATTTAGCCCAGGCTAGCCTCAAACTCATGATGATCTTCCTGCCTCCGCCTCCCAAATGCTAGATTCATCCAGCTATATGACATGTTAACAAGCTTGAACTCAGTCCTGTAGGCAAGGGGAGCCATGAAAGACAAGAACAGAAAAGGGCCACGAGGTGATCTTTGATTTAGAGAGCTCTCACTGGGACTTGGGAAGTGAGTAGCCCAAGAAGGGTTCATGCCCCTTGTTATGCCTCAGCCCCATGTTACCTCTAAAGGGCCTGTGGATACCTGGGGAAGGTGATCAGCAGGGAGTTAGGTCTAGCAGCTTGGGCTCAGGACACTTCACCTGGAGACAGAGTTGGGTGCTCACTGTAGCATGGCCATGGCTCACGGAGATGGAGAGACAGAGAGATCCCTGTCAGCATCTCAGGACCTCCTCCCCACCACTTCAGGGGCTGGGGGAGCCTGAGGCACCTACAAAAGCAGAGGAGAGAAAGAAATGTCATCACCACGTGGCCACGTGATCAGAGGAGAGCAGGTTGTCATGGAAACTGAGCTAGTGAAGCATTTCTAGGAGAACAGGATCAGCAGGACCAAATGTAGCAGAAAATCCAAACCAACAAAGGCTGAAAATTTTCTTTTCATTTGGCAATTAGTAGAACATTGATAAGCTTAATAAGAGCAATTTCAAGGGATCATGGACCACGGAGGGGCTGGAGTGGGGA
Organism: Fukomys damarensis; assembly: GCF_012274545.1. Classification (NCBI taxonomy): domain Eukaryota; kingdom Metazoa; phylum Chordata; class Mammalia; order Rodentia; family Bathyergidae; genus Fukomys; species Fukomys damarensis. The sequence goes on from NW_022900934.1 coordinate 21,712,575, forward strand.
GAGGTATTTAGGAGGTAACGAGGAGCACAGCTGAGGTGCACCCTGGTGAGGGCCAGTGTCAAGCGAAGACCCTGGGGCGTGAGGTAGCAGTGAGGTGTGCACCAGAGGATGGGGCTTTAGAGGGAGAGATCAGGAGTTTCGTGCACGATGTTTTAATCTCACAAATGCATTTAGTATTTACAATGCACAGACCGTGTCCTTACAGCTTTACTTACACTAATTCGTTTATACTTATAACTATTTTGGAAGGCAAACACTGCCTCATCCATCACCACTGACACAGGAAGAAACAGAAATGCAAAGGGGTCAGGAAACGGGCCCACGGCAAGGCGGCGGCAGAGGACAGACTTGAAGCCAGACAAGTACACGTTAGTGAGCTTTCCCTGAGAAACTATGGGAGGTCACAGAGGCAGGCAGACCTGTGCTCCAGGGCTCGGCGAGGGGACTGGGACTGGGACTGGAGCTGTGACAGTTGACCCCAAGCAGGAAGGACCATGATGTGGCATGCGCCCTGGAGGTCGTGGGTCCAGGAAGGAGTCAAGGCTTCGGGGACAGGTGGCAGTGCAAGGAGGAGGCTGGAGAGACGGAAGAGGATAGCCAGAGGGCAGAGGTGTGACGGAAGTTCACAGGAGCCTCTGTCACAGGCGGCTCTGGTGGGGGGCGGGGATTTGGTTCAGTCACCGCCTGCCTGCCAAGTGCAAGGGCCCAAGTTCCATCCCTGGTACCCCACCCCCCAAAAAAAGAAAAAAATAACGATGAGATTAACTTTGTGCTCCCTTGGGCAGCACATATACATAGGCAACTCTGGGGACAAGAGTTCCCAGAAGACTGAGTGGCCAACAGTGGCCATGTCCAGCGAGGCCGGGGGAGGTGGCTTGGCCACAGGGAGGCTTTGGAGAGCTTTATCACAGTAGCCTCAGGGCAAAGCACAGAACTGCTGGAAAGGGACGCAGTGGAGTCGGGGCTATGAAGACAGGAGGGACAATGGGAGCTAGATGGGAAGCACAGTCCGGAAAGGTACTGTTTTAGTTTACTTATTTATTTATTGGTACCGGGGATCGAACTCGGGACCTTGCGCTTGCAAGGCAAGTGGCGGAACCACTGAGGCAAATCCCCTGCCCAAGGCACTGTTTTAAAATGGAAACATTTTCAGAAGTCTTTTTCAATAAAAAAAAATACTTGCCCACTGTCCAAAACTTGAAATGTACAAAAGGATGTCCACTGAAAAGTCTCCCTCCGGTGCTTCTCCCCCAGCCCCCAGGTCTGCTTCATAGAGGCAGCCGGCATGTGCTTTCAGAGACAGAAGATAAAACTCACAAGTAGAATTCTGGTGAGGGCCAGTGTCAAGCGAAGACCCTGGGGCGTGAGGTAGCAGTGAGGTGTGCTCACTGTAGAATAGAAAATAAATTTCAGAATCCTGGCACTCTTAAGGGAAGGATGGCCTTCGCAGGGAATGAAGGAAGGAAGGGACAGTTGAGCTGGGGGTGGGGTAAGTGTGGCAGTGGGAAATTAGTTTTGGACAAGGACATGTGTCTCACTGAATGGTGCAAAATTCATTCATTTTCCTTCTGTCAAGGAACATGAGACTGCCATTATTCTGGGCCCTCTCGCCTTCCCCTGGGTCCTGGTAGCAGCTCACATTGAAGGGGGTTCCGTCCCACCCTCCGCTGACCCCAGCTGAAACCACCAGCCCAAGCCTTTGAACGCCCTCAGCACCTAATCCCCAACACTCCTGAATAAACTTTTCCCCAACTGGAGTGCCAAAGGGGACAAAATGGAGCCTCTAGGGCTGATGGGTGATTGAGAGCAAGAGGCAGGAGAAGAGGCTGTTGCGGGCGAGAGTCTCTGAATCCCAGTTGCCCCTGCCCCTGGCAGAGGAAGTGCAGGCTGCACACAGTGGGGCTGTGATCCTGGAGGCCACTGGGCCCCTCTCACGGGCATGCAAGAATTTGCTCCTTCCCTCAGCAGCCCTCACGCTGCTGAGGCAGGTGCTGGAGGAAGAGGAAGGCTTTGGAGTTACGGGACAGGCTCTGGCCAGGAGTCACTCTGTCCCTGCCTTGGTCTGTGACTCTGATCAGATGGTTCATCTTCTCTGGGCCTCAGTCACTGTGCTGCAGGAATAGTGGCAGGAAATATGGGGGCCAGCTTACCCAGTGTGACCTCTCCTCTCTTCCAGAATTTTAGGCTCTGACTGTGGCAGGCTCACAGGATCCATGGCCACCTCCCCTAGCATGGGTACCTGGGCCCCATTGTCCTGTACACACCGGTCATGGAACAGAGCCAGTGGGCACAGGGGATCACTGGACACCCCAAAGACAGCACCGGAAGCTGTGAGGTAAGGGTCAGGCCTGGAGTCTGCCTGAGCTTGAGTGGTGTCCCTTGGAAGTTCCAGCTCAGAAGGCCAAGGAGAATAGGCTGGGCCCTGAGTCGTGGTTCTTGCAGAACAGACACAGGAGACTCCAGAGAGGACACAGGGAAGCAGGAGGAGGACATAGTAAGGTGAAAGTGACCACCGCAGGCTGTGAGCAAGGCTGGATGGGGGACCAGGGAAGGAATGATGCTTTCCTTTGGGACCTGTGTAAGAGCAGCTTGTCAGAGTAGGTCAGGGGCGCGACTGATTGAGAAGCCAACCACTGGAGCAAGGGAAAGGGAGGATAGAGAGGAAGGAGGCAGGATCCAGTGGGAACCGGTTTTCATCAAACATGAGATGTGAGTGTATTTATGGTCTGAGTAGAGGGAGCCCGGAACACTGAGCAACTAAGGATGTGACCCTCAGCGAGCAGATGGGGCTGAGAGTGTAGATACAGGGATTATCATAAGACAATCACATGTGTTATGCTAAGCCGGACTTAATTAAACCTTCTACCTTTCGTGAGTAAGCTGATCCCCGTGTCCTTCCAGAGACTAAGTGTTCTTTCTCCATGGATTTCAGTGGCCCACATAGGCACTAGTTTCATCTCGCCTCCTGGCGGGGTCATGTTCTGCCTTTGTCTGTCACTTCTGGTCATTTGCGATGGTCAACAGAGCTGACGGTGCAGAATATACCTTGTGTGGCACACGGGCGGCCACAAATCTACACTGTGCAGCTTGGTAATTTTTAATTCTGCACACACACCACCGCCAGGTCCAGACACAAAACAAGTTTACCTGCCTACAAGATTCCCTTGCGCCCCTTCCCAGTTAGTACCCTCCATCCCAGACGTAATTACTATCTTGACTTCTATCACCAAGGGTTTCTGCTTCTTCTTGAACTTCATATGAATATAATCAGTGGGTCCGGCTTCTTTCACAAAACATGAGGTTCACACAGGTTGCTCTGTGGAGATGGATTTACCTTTTCTCACTGCTATATAGTATTCATTCATGGGAACATACCACTGACAGATCTATGGGTCTGCTCTCCTGTTGGTGGACTTTTGGGTCTTTTCTATGATGTGTAACGCAGCTGAGCATTCTGAACACTTCTTTAGGTGACTGCACCCAATCAGTTCTGACGGGTAGTCTTCATAGGAGAGGAGCACTGGCATGGAGTATGGGCACGGGTTAGCTTTTGCAGATATTGCCAAAGGGGTCGCACTAATTTGTAAATTGAGTGTACTCAACATTCACTCTTTTTAGTGTAGAGTTTTGGCAAATATATAGAAGTGCACAACCCTGGCCACAATTAAAGTATAAAACATTTCCATCAGGCTGGGGATTTAGCTCAGTGGTGCCACTGCCTGCCTTGCAAGCGCAAGGTCCTGAGTTTGATTCCTGGTAAAAAAAAAAATCTTTCCATGACCCCAAGAAATTTCCTCATGCTCTACCTGTCCTAAAACCGCCGATCTGTTCTCTGTTCCTATATTTCTGCCTTTTCCAGAATGTCATATAAATGTATGCATACACATGGTTATATATTTTGTATATTTATTTATATATGTATATAAATGCAATGTCATATAAATATATATATTTTTCCAAGAATGTCATAATAAATGAAGTATGCAGCCTTTTGGAGTCTGCTTTCTTTCACTTATCATCATGCATTTGAGATTCATTGATATTGTTTTGTGAATCAATATTTATTCCCTTTTATTGGGAAAACATCTTATTTCAGGAATGTATCCCAATTTTTGCTTGCTTTAAGCTCTGTACTAGTTAAAAAATATTTGGGTGGCTTCAAGTTTTGAATCAATTATAGATAAAATTACTACAAATATCTATCTAGAGGTGTTGGCATGAACAAATGTTCTCATTCCTTTAGGTAAATTCCCAAGAGTGAAATTGTTGGGTCACATGGTAAAATTTACATTTTTTTTAAAAAGACAGTAAAGGGCCAGGGATTTAGCTCAGTGGTTCTGGCGACTGCCTCGCAAACACAAGGACCTGAGTTTGATCCCTGGTACAAAAAAAAAAAAAAAAAACAAAACAGTAAGACAGGAGGATTCAATTCTAGTGTACAGTGGTAAGGTGCCTATGGTTAATAATAATTTACTGTATATTTCAAAATAGCTACAAGGGAAGACTTTGAATGTTCTTATGGCAAAGAAATGATGAGTCTGACAAGATGAATATGCTAATAATGTTGATTAGATCGTTGCACACTGTATATGTGTATTAGAGGATCGCAGTATGGCTGAGGGCGAAGGTGGGTGGTAGAGTGCTTCTTTGAATGTCCTGAAACTGCAGGAGGAAAACAGTCACACTGTGTTCCACAAATATGTACAATTATGTCAATTAAAATCTCTATATTTTTTTAAATCTACAAAAGTTCTCCAAAAATCTTGAAATGTCTGTTTAATTTTATAAGAAACCGTCAAGCCATGTGAAAAGGCTGCACCATTTAAGAAAGTTCCATTCATTCTTCATCCTCACCAGCACTTCCTATTGTCAGGTTTGGGGCATCTGGGATTTTACCATTCAAATCTTTGGCCCATGGCTTTGTTGGGTGAACCGGGCAGTGCTGAGGGAGAAATGACATGATCAAGTGTGAGTTCCAGGCTGGAGAAGTCAAACCTGTGCTCTGGAGGAGCTTGGGGCATTCATCAAGGTGACAAGGGCCACATCAGGGATGACCCCAGGATGCAGCAGGTGAGAATCTAAGCAGGATTTCAGATGTTGTTCCGCGGAGCTGGTAACTCTTGGCTGTTGGTTCCCAGAAGCAGACGCTGGGGCAGGCATTGAGGTGCCGATGAGTTACTCAGGAGGTCATCCCAGACAAGTAGGTGAGGGAATGGAGCAGCAGGACGGGGAAGGGAAGGCAGTCCTCCATGGTCCCCAGAGGGTAGCTTCAGCCTGATCCCACAAGGAACTCTGTCACACCTCCAAGTTGTCCCTCCTGGAAGCAAGGGAGCTGGGCTTTCATTTTCTCAAGCAGGGAGGCACTGGCTGATTGACCTGGGGATGTGGGGGTTGGGGAAGAAGACATAAATACCCACGCACTTCTGATTCTCAGCACCTGTGGACAAAGAAGCTTCTGAAGCCAAAGAATTAGTCCCCAGACAAAGGTGGGTGATAGCTGTGAAGCACTAGAAACACCCCAGTTGGGGGCTGGAATGCAAAACACTAGATAAAAGGTCTAAGCACCCATGGAATCCACTGCAGATGCCAAATCCAGCTCCGAGCACAGCATCTGGCACCTAGCAAACGCTCAGTAAGTACCTAATGGAACGGCAAGGAATGGCAGAGTCCACTGAGACGGGACACTCAGGAAGGAGACATGGCTTGGGAGACAAGATGAAGAGCTTGGGTTGCGGCCTTGTGACTGAGAGGTGGGAAGTAGAACGGACAGCTTTAACTTAGGGTCTGGTGCTCGGAAGACCATGTGTAGAGGTGGGCAGAGCACTGCAGGGCAGGAAAAGGCCCAGAAGGAGGCAGGCAGAAAAAGAGAAGGTGGCACTCATTTGTAATCCCAGCTACTCAGGAGGCTAAGGCTTGAGGATCTCAAGTTTGAGGTCAGCATAGGCAAATCAGCAAGAGCCCGTATTAAGGGGAGAGGGTGTAAAACAACGGTAGAGTGCTTGTCTAGCATGCAAGAGGCCTTGGGTTCAATCCCCAGTACTGAGGAGGGTGAGGAAAAAGTAAAAAAGAAAGAGAAGAGGACGAAGAGGTGGTCAGTGGTCTCAGACCCTGCCAAGCTAAAGCCACTGGCTTCACTCTCATGACAATGTTCACCCAAAGGGCTTGGAGTAACACAGAAGGGGAAACCAAGGAGACAGGCCTGAGAAGAAGGGGACTGTTGGCAAATGGCCTGTAAGAGAAAGACCAAGAACTTTAAGCAGGAAAAAGCACACCTAGAGGTCTCAAATTGAAGAGCTCCAGGCTGAGTGGAGGATTAGACTGAAATAATACCTCTATGTGATCGATTCTTAGCCCTTTGGCTAAGATCAAGTATAACAATACCTCCATGTTGGGCTGAGCTGCCCAAGGTGAACTCATTAGGCCCTAGGCTGATAATTTTATGCACAAGTCCTGAGTGAACTTCATGGGATCCTGGGGAGGCAGGTTGGATCCTGGCTGGGATTCCTAGCCACTGTCCCACTGAGTTGGGGCCAATGTCAAAAGTTTCCAAGGGGCAAAATGGGCAGGCAAGCCTCTGGGGACCTGGTGGCATCTGGGAGGGCCACCTTGGAGGCAGCAAAGACTGAAACAAGGGCATAGTAGGAGACAGCTGGTTGAAGATTCTTGTCCAGGAAGGCAGAGCCTAAAGACTGAAACAAGGGCATAGTAGGAGACAGACAGCTGGTTGAAGATTCTTGTCCATTAAGGTAGAGCCATGGGTGGGAACTGTTGAGAACATGCATAAGTAGAGAGGAAACAGCCAGGAAAGGAGGGAGCTCAGAAGCAGAAGAAAAGGGGGTGTGAGGCCCAGGAGAGGACAGACACAGGACAGCTGGCCTTGATCACAGGGAGATGTAGGCAGGTGGCTGCAGATGTATGAGCAAGAAGGGCCGGGCCCCTAAAAGGCTTGTTTCTCCATTAAGTGGGAATCAAGGTTGTTAGCTGGGCCCAGGGGAGAAGAGCACGTGGAGCTCCAGGGTAACAGCTGCAGGGTGGAAAGCGGAGGAGCTTGGGGACCCATGGTGGGGTGGCTGGGTGGCACTTAAGACCCAGCCAAGGCTGAAGGAAAGTAATCCATGTTGGCGCTAGTCAGCATGGTGATGGGATTTGAGCCTGCCGCCCTTGGCAGCTCAGAGGCAGCATGGAGAAAACAGGGGTTTTTAGCTTCCTCTCATCTGCCATCTTTTTTAATGGCCCCACACCCCCAGCCACCTCTGATTTACAGACCAAGGAACTGAGGCCCACGGGGAGAAAGGCACGTGCTTCAGTGTTGCAAGAAGTGAGCAATGCGGCAAGACTCTGGCCAGGGACCAGGATTCTCTGCTTGAGGCAACCCCCGTGGCCCTGTGACCTTTCACAGGCAGCGACTGTGGAGAGAATTGTGCCAACCCTATGTCTACCACCCTCCCCCAACCCCAAACACACAAGAACCTTACTTTCTCCCTGTGAGCCCGGATGTTGCTCGACTCAGTTTCACCTGCTTATGAAAGCCTCTCGGCCAGGGACCAGGAGGGAGTTGAGTTCCAAAGGTAGCAGGTAACCGGTCCAGGTTAGTCAGAACCAGATACCAGACAGCCTTAATGACAAATGTGATGGCTGTAAAATATGTCTACAAATTCTTTGACATTCGGCAGAGCCGAATTCCCCTGCTCTGAGTGTGGATTGGATATGGTGCTCACTTCTAACATTAAAATAAAGCAGAAGTGAAGGTATGGGATTTATTGTCAAAAGGCGGCACAGCCCCCTTTCCTCTGGCTCTCCTTTTTCTCTCCTCTCTTCACTTCCTCTAGGGGGAGCCAGTTGTCATGTCCTGAGTAAACCTACAGAAGCCTGTGAATCTGTGGCATTTTGTCCAAAGATTCCCCAGCTCTGGTCAAAACTTCAGAGGCAGCCAACAGCTTTATGCATTCTTCTGAGTGACCCTGAGCCAAAACCATCCAAACAGAAAGTCCAATAGGTAATGATACTGAATTTCTGTGGCAATTTGTTACACAGCAATAGGTAACTAATACATATTTTGGCGCTTGGAAATGAAGTGCTACCACAATAAAAACCTAAACTACGGAAATGGCGTCGGAACAAGGTAATAAGGAGAGGCAAGAAAGACTTCGAGAATGATAATGAATGTTTAAAGTGTCCTGAGTGACTGAGGGAGCATGGTGTCCTTTGAAAAGACTGCAGTGAGGGCTTAAAAGAAAATAAGGACAGTCGTACTGGAAATTAGGGGAGAAAATCCTTTTAATGCAGTGGCAGAAATTTCTCTAACATCGTTGCTTACAGTAACATGAGAAGTAGGAAATGTGCCTAATGAACTGAGTGATCAAGTTAAGGCGCTTTCCAGGCAATGTTGAAGATGCCATCTGGATTATTTTGGACATTTATAGTAAAATGAGAAATGAAAAAGATAAACTAAATAAATTAGCTATTAAACATGAAGAAGTCAAAACTTGATTGCAAAAAGGTTTATCCTCTCCAGACAACAAGCAAGATGAAGATTAAGATGCAATTCGTGGGTGGGCACAATGGCCCGAATCTATAATCCTAGCTAGAAAGTTGAGGCAAGGATCACTAGTTCAAGGCCAACCTGGATGACTTATAGAAATGTGGTCTCAAAAAAATTTTAAAGGACTGATGAAGTAGCTCAGTGGTAGACTGTTTGCCTGCCATGTTTGAAGCAATCTCCAGTGTCACAAAAAATATCTTTGTCCAAAGATCAAATCCATAGTGTTAGTCCATTTTGTGCTGCTATAACAAAATACCTGAAGTTGGGTACTTTTTATTTCATTTTATTTTGTGGGGTTTTTTTTTTTTGAGACAGGGTCTCACTATATAGTCCAGGCTGGCCTTGAACTCCTGGTGATCCTTCTACCTTGGCCTCCTAAGTGTTGGTACTACAAGAGTGCGCCATCATACCCTGCTAGGTACTTTATTTTTAAGAAGTTTTTTTTTTTAAGTTTACAGTTCTGAATGTTCAAGAGCATGGGCCAATGCACTATAGTCTGAATAATTCCTAGAATTCAGGCAGAGGGAAATAATCAGGTTTTGATTAGCTATCAAACTAGTCTTTGACAATCATTCAGAGTTTTAGAGCACTTAATCAGGCCTTTGGAGAAAAGGAAGCTATCTCATGAATCAAGGCTACCATGACTTACCCTAAAACAGCATACAAAAGAGCCTCACAACAACGTAATTAGCAAGGAATTTAACTGTATGCCAGTCTTTATGGAAAAAAACAAAAATCAGGCCATCAACAATGCAACACCCATAATGTCCAGCATCCAATGAAAAATTCTTAGACAGGCCAAGAAACAGAAAAATGTAGCCCATGATTAGTAGACAAATCAGTAAACAAAAAGAGATCCAAAATACCAGAGATGATGGAATGAGTAGACAAGAATGTTAAAGGGCTTCTAGGTGCATGGTTTTGTTTTAAGTCTTTCTTCTAAACAGAGAGGAGTCCTCAAACCAGGGCTGAGGGCTGAAGTTTGGCCTTCACTCAAGCCTCCATCAGATGCACCTATGCAGAGCACTGCATGAGCCACCACGGGTGACAGCACTGGTGCTGTTCAGGGAGCACCAAGGAGGCAGTGTGGCTGGAGCAGGAGAAGCGAGCGAAAGGTGTGGGAAAAGGAGGAAGAAACTTATCAGGAGGTAGGTTGTATAAGGCCTGATGCCGCAGGAGGGATATTAGCTTTACTCTGACTGGAAGCCACGGGAGGGTCTGAGCGAAGGAGATTCGTGATCTTTCCGGAGGTCGATGGAGGGTGAAGAGGAGGTGGTGAGACTGGTACCTGGAAGATCAAGGAGGCAGCCTCGCCAGTGGTCCTGACACAAGATGCTAGGGCCTGGCCAGAGGCAGAGGCTGAAGGAATTGAGGAGTGGAGGGGGTCTTGGTGACCCCTTGCAGAGATACAAGGCAGGAAATGGGGACACAGGGCCTTGGGCAACGGGAGCAGGAGTCAGAGATGAGTTGGGTTCTTGCGGCAGCTCCAGGCAGGCAGCAGTGCTGGGCGCTAATGAGATCAGGATGAGAAACAGATTTCAGGGTGTGAAGATGACACAGTGGGTTTGAGGCCCCTGCAGAGGGAACGGAGGAGGGGGCTTGCTATGAAGAGAACAAGGCAGGGGGAGGCGTTGTTGGCTGCAGGAGCAGTTGGGGGATGTGAGCACAGAGGGTGGGGTGAGTTCATGGGGAGCTGGAGGAATAAGAGAGGGGAGAGGAGAGGAAGAGAAAGAGGGTAGTTTTTTTTTTTTTGAGACAGGGTCTCACTATATAGTCCAGGCTGGCCTTGAACTCCTGGTGATCCTTCTACCTTGGCCTCCTAAGTGTTGGTACTACAAGAGTGCGCCATCATACCCTGCTAGGTACTTTATTTTTAAGAAGTTTTTTTTTTTTAAGTTTACAGTTCTGAATGTTCAAGAGCATGGGCCAATGCACTATAGTCTGAATAATTCCTAGAATTCAGGCAGAGGGAAATAATCAGGTTTTGATTAGCTATCAAACTAGTCTTTGACAATCATTCAGAGTTTTAGAGCACTTAATCAGGCCTTTGGAGAAAAGGAAGCTATCTCATGAATCAAGGCTACCATGACTTACCCTAAAACAGCATACAAAAGAGCCTCACAACAACGTAATTAGCAAGGAATTTAACTGTATGCCAGTCTTTATGGAAAAAAACAAAAATCAGGCCATCAACAATGCAACACCCATAATGTCCAGCATCCAATGAAAAATTCTTAGACAGGCCAAGAAACAGAAAAATGTAGCCCATGATTAGTAGACAAATCAGTAAACAAAAAGAGATCCAAAATACCAGAGATGATGGAATGAGTAGACAAGAATGTTAAAGGGCTTCTAGGTGCATGGTTTTGTTTTAAGTCTTTCTTCTAAACAGAGAGGAGTCCTCAAACCAGGGCTGAGGGCTGAAGTTTGGCCTTCACTCAAGCCTCCATCAGATGCACCTATGCAGAGCACTGCATGAGCCACCACGGGTGACAGCACTGGTGCTGTTCAGGGAGCACCAAGGAGGCAGTGTGGCTGGAGCAGGAGAAGCGAGCGAAAGGTGTGGGAAAAGGAGGAAGAAACTTAGCAGGAGGTAGGTTGTATAAGGCCTGATGCCGCAGGAGGGATATTAGCTTTACTCTGACTGGAAGCCACGGGAGGGTCTGAGCGAAGGAGATTCGTGATCTTTCCGGAGGTCGATGGAGGGTGAAGAGGAGGTGGTGAGACTGGTACCTGGAAGATCAAGGAGGCAGCCTCGCCAGTGGTCCTGACACAAGATGCTAGGGCCTGGCCAGAGGCAGAGGCTGAAGGAATTGAGGAGTGGAGGGGGTCTTGGTGACCCCTTGCAGAGATACAAGGCAGGAAATGGGGACACAGGGCCTTGGGCAATGGGAGCAGGAGTCAGAGATGAGTTGGGTTCTTGCGGCAGCTCCAGGCAGGCAGCAGTGCTGGGCGCTAATGAGATCAGGATGAGAAACAGATTTCAGGGTGTGAAGATGACACAGTGGGTTTGAGGCCCCTGCAGAGGGAACGGAGGAGGGGGCTTGCTATGAAGAGAACAAGGCAGGGGGAGGCGTTGTTGGCTGCAGGAGCAGTTGGGGGATGTGAGCACAGAGGGTGGGGTGAGTTCATGGGGAGCTGGAGGAATAAGAGAGGGGAGAGGAGAGGAAGAGAAAGAGGGTAGGCAGATCCTGCTCCAGTGCAAACTGGGCCCACTGTGGACAGCTAGAGGGCTGGGCGACAGACGAAGACCCGAGGAGAGTGATGGACAGCATGGGAGCTGACCTGATGACACCTCACAGAGATGCGCCTGCCTGCACGCGCGCACACACACACACACACACACACACACATTCACAAACACACACACGCATGCGCACACACGCACACGCATGCGCACACACCGCACATGCATGCGCACACACGCACAAGCGCAAGGGGAGTGTGGTGAGCTCCTCTGGAGAGCACGAGGGAGTGTGGCGAAGGAGGCAGTGGAGGGAAGGCGCTGGGAGAGGGGCACACAGACGGGCAGGCACTGATGCGGCACACGGGAGGGGGCCGCGCAGACTCAGGCAGGAAACATCCCAGTATCCAGCTCCTGGAACATGCCCAGGGCCCGAGGTGGGCAGATGAATGAATGGGAGGGTGAGCGGGTGCAAAGGGGTTTAAGGCACCCAGCAAGAGAGAACGGAGATAAAAAAAAAAACTCTGTTATGAAGGATCCAGAGGTGTGACTCAGAGCGAGACACATGGACACAACTGTGACATAACTCGAGGTCCTAATCTGGAGGGAATACAGAACAACGGGAGAGGGGCTGGGAAAGGCAGGCGGTTCAGAGATCCAGAGAGGCAGTTGTGTGCACACAGACCGACGGACAGGACAGACACACCACAGCCTGATGACAAACACTAGGGACACAGGATGAGCAAGATCCGGAAGGAGGCTCTGCACAGAGGCTACCACCCTCTTCTCAAAAGAGTGGGACATCCAGGTACCCCCTGGCAGGAGGAGGAGGCTCAAGGATAGGTCTCACAGAGAGGTGATCAGAGAATGAGCGAAATGTGTGTCTCTTCTCATAGGGAAGAGGCCTCGGGTACATTGCTCAATCTCACCCACACCATGACAGCGTTTATACTAGAACTGCAGCCACAGTGACCAAACCAACAGTAAAAGGGCCATGTTTTCTCTTTCTCCCTTTCCTTCCTTCCCCTATTACCTGTCATCTGTCTGACTGTCTGTCTGTCGTCTGTCTGTCTACCTGTCTACCAAAATAATTCACCCATTTAACGATGTGGATCATAAGGGAAGATCGGTCACAAACTAAAACTAAAGGTGAGGCTTCAAAGCTGCCTTTGATCTTTCTTACAGGGTTTTAATTTTTTAAAAGTTGAACATGTTCACACCATCACTTGATGAACAGAAAATTTAAACACGAAGGAAGAGAATAAGAGAGGAAGCAAAAAAGATGATGAGGACAGAGAGTAGGTTGTAGTGACGATAGCCACACCTAGACCCCCTGTTCTCCTCCAGCCACCAGCACACTTTAGACACAGTGCAGACCCTGCATGGTCTGCCGGGAAGGACAGACCCCCAGGCACACACAACATGTGCCTGGCTGTTCCCCGGGCGTACTTCTGTGGTGCCATAGGCTCTCGGGGGAGAGGCCAGAGAGGGTACAACATCTGAGCCAAGGGCTTCATTGTAAGCCATGCAGACCAGGGTGAAAGAGCAGAAGCAGGGAGGTGGGTGAGCCCACACCTCCTTCCCGTGGAGGAGGTCCATCATGGCTGTGCTCGAGTGGAGGAGAAGTTGCCAAGCAGAGCAGAGCGTGGGCAGAACCGGCAAGCTTTAAATCAAAACCATTAGCTTGACTTTCACCAGGAGCACGGTGGGGCTGCAGAGCAGTGCTTAGGCCAGCCAAGGGATCTCCAGAAAGGAGATTTGGAAAGGTAGTTTGGGCAGCTTCAAGTGCAGGTAGAAGAAGGCAGGACTGGAGCAGAGGGGCTGGGAGGCCGTGGGAGCCAGTATTCAGATGACACGGCAGTGGTCTGCAGAGGCAGGGCAGGGTCCCTAGCTGTTAAGGAAGGGCTGACAGTTTGTGGTAGGACTAGGCGTGGCAGAAGGCATGAAGGAGGTGCCTGTGACTTGGTCTGCTTACACTAGAGATGAGCAGCTGGGCGGGGGAGGAGGCTGGAGAAGAGAAAAGCAGTGTGGGAAGAAGGGCAGAGAGGCTCCCGAGATGTGCTCGGGGAGCCAGGCTCACGGATGTGGATGTGCAAATCCAAATTCAGGAAAGAGGTCTATGCCAGGAAGCTCAGTGAGTGGCCGTGGGTGTCCTGAGTGGGAGAGAGCTGCCCTTGGGAAGCCAAAAGAGCAGGCGGAGGAGGACTGAGCCCCGAGGAGCATCAGTACAGGGGGAGGGAAGAGAGGAAGGCTTCAGGGAGAACAGCCCGAGGGACGGGAGGAGAGTCAAGAGCATCCAGAGTCCTCAAGGGCCAGAGGAAAGGAGGCCAAAGCTCCACCGGCTTTTGCAAGCAGGAAGTCGGTGGAGGGCTCTCTTGAGATCTCTGGTGGGCTCCGGGAGGCTGGGGACAGCTGCTGAGTACGGTGTGGGGCCAGGGCAAGGACGAGAGGAAGCAGAGCCAAGGATTCCTTTCCCATGGCTTCGGGGAATGAGAGGGTGAGGACGGAGCCAGACAGGAACAGTAGTCACCAAGGTGGCAGGAGCCAGGAGGAGAGCAGAGGGTGGCGTGGCCAGGACAGCCATGTGGGTTATGGAGGGGGAAAGGAGCAAAGGAGAGGACCAGAGGTCTGGGGGAAGGCTTGGCACAGACTTGAAGGAAGGAGGCAAGAAATGGACCCTGGGTGTCTGCCCCTAGAGACCAGGAGCAGGAACATAGGACCAGCACAGGAGGGGAGAATGGAGTAGGGGTTTGAGGATGGGATGCAATGCGGGTGGGTGACGGTGTGGGCTGAGGAGAGGAAGCAGGGCCAAGCTGAAGGATCTGAGGAGGACACACGTGTGGAGGGTCTCCAAAGCCCTGGGACAGGCAGAGCGGCACACAGGGAGGGAAAGGGACAGAGAAGTGAGGACCCAGCTCTGCGAAGTGACAACCGAGAGCCAAGGTGACAGGGAAAGATCTGAGGGGTTGCCAGAACAGAGCTGGACAGACCACACACACACACACGTGCACGCACGCGCGCACACACCCACACAGACGCGGTAATGCTGAGAAGGCTTGATTTCAGGAGTCTCCATCACTGCTCCTTCCCAGGGGTGACAGCTGGTCCTTCCTCTCCAGGACCCCTCGGGACCTTGCCTGGGCTTTGGTGCTCCTTCCTTTATTCAGCTCCCAGGCACTCAACAGATGTGTTGGCTGGACGGACAGAGGGACAGGTAGATTCAGTCATCCATTCTCCCACCCGCACGATACTATCGAGGCCTGGGGGCCTCCAACCACTCCTGGGAGGGAGAGCTGGCAAGGAGGGGCCCAGAGGGGTCATGGGTAGCCACACAGGAGGACTGGGAAGGGGACATCCAGCATGCAGCAACCATGAGACAGTTCCGAGGTACCTGCGGAGGGACTCAGTCAAGGCCACTGCAAATGCATAGCTTGTGCCACAGAATGGGGGTGGGTAGATTTTGGGTACAGGTGGAGACTGGGGTGACCTCCCAGAGGGCAAGGAGTGAGCTCATGAGAAATCAGGTGCAGCGTAAGAGATGAGGACCCCAGAAGAACAGGAAGAGAGGGCAGACAGACAGGCCCTGGTCCAAAGCACAGGAGGCTTTCTGTGGTGGACCCAGCCTGAGAACGCCCGGGGAAGATGAGACCATGCCCAGTACACACACACACACACACACACACACACACAGCGCAGAAATGACGCATAAACTTGAGGCAAAATTCAATAAGACTCCTCTGGAGAGCTGGAGGGAGTGTGGCTGAGCAAGATGACGGCAGAGCCAGAGTGGAAGTGGGGGATGGCGCATCAATAACCAAGTTAAAAAATAAAATGAAGAAGGGAGGTGGACCCTCAGGGAAGCAGGAGGCAGGCAGATGCAGAGACGGGCGCAGCGGGAGCGCAAACGGAAGAGGTGGGAGAGGGAGGGCGGGCAAAGCCTGAGAAAGAGCTGAAAGCAGAGGTCAAGGCCCACACAGCCACACAGCAGCAAGCACCAACTGTAACCCTCAGGCAGGGACCAAGCCTGGAGAGAAGACATTAGGGAGAAGATGACACAGACAGAGGAGAAGAGAGGAGCAAAGACTCAGGTCTGGAGAGGCAGCATCTGAGTGCTCAGATGGACAGACAAACAGAAAAGAACCCAAATGCTGTGGGCAGATGCTGACGAGAGCTCCAGAACCCAGAAGGAGAGAACAGGCAGAAGGGGAGTCCTGAGCGTGCCCGTATGCAGCATCCTCAACCACCCTGGCGGACAGAGGAGACAGCCTCGCAGCCACCCCATCAGCAGCTGCAGTCTGAGGCAGGCTGTGGGGAAGATGTTCCGAATAGGGAGCATCACAGGCTAGGGCTGCTGGCAAATGGGCTCCATGGGCGAGAAAACTCGCCATGTGTAGCTTGTGCCTATGTCCGTGGTGTAAATGCTAATTAGGGCTAAGTCAAGCCAGCAACTCACCCTCGCTGAGCAGAGTAGGGAAGAGATGCCCTCTGTCGGCTCCGGGCACCCACATGTTTCGGGTACCCACACATTCATGGGAAGAGCAGCAAGGTTAATCACCAGCGAGAAGCCCGTTGTTAAAGCCTGCTCACAGCACACAGCGTTTATTTATTTATTTTGTTTTTTTGGTACCGGGGATTGAACTTGGGTCCTTGCGCTTGCAAGGCAGGCCACCGAACTGCTGAGCTAAATCCCCGGCCCATAGCGTTTATATTTTAAATCAGTCCCCCAAAGCAGCTCGATTTCATCAAGATGAGCAGCCCTGCTGGGCAGTATGGACAGTCCCGTGGAGCTGGTCACTGTGGCTTCCCTCAGGGGAGCAGGGAGAAGAAACTTCAGGCCTGTCTGCCGTGCTTTCACTTTTTGCCAGAAGAATTTCTTCATGTATCACATGTATAATTAAAAACTACTCTTATAAATCAGAAGGGGGAGAAAATGGAGCAGAGAGCGAGAGAATGAGACAGAGGAAGAAGAGGAAGTGACTTCCAGATCCTGGACGCATGATCTTTACCCTCCTCTCCAGCCGAGGACAGTTCTCCACAGACTGCTCTGTGTCGAGACAGACACCGGGAGAAGTCCAGCGCCCTGCCTACATTCCAGGAGCTCACAGCCTGACAAGGTGCCCAAACACATCACCCAGCATCCTGGGTGCCTAGGACATGGGAGACCCTCACCTGATGAAGAGGATGCCTAGGCGCAGAGTGGCAAAGACTTCTCGGAGAAGGAAATGGGGCTTTGCTGGAGACAACCCATGACCCTGCTCAGCAGAGCTGCCTGGGGGAGAGAGCAGGGGCAGCGCCTGTGGTAAGCATGAGGAAGTCACTCAGGCTCCGGGGAGACCAGCTAGAGAAGCAGAGCAAGGAAGAGGGAGGGCGGGCCCTGGGAGTGCAGACAGGGAGAACGGAGGCAGCAAAGGCCCAGTAGAAACAGATGGCCCCAGAGGCCCAAGTCAAGAAAGGGGCGCAGGGCCCCAGCATCCAAGGTCCCCAGTGGAGGGAAAATAGGCCATGGAGTTTGGAGGTGGTCCTGACTTTGTCTCCCCTCCCACAGAGAAGCTGCTGTGGAGAGTCACAGAAGATGAAGGGTTGGGAAGGAGGAAGTGAACACAAGCAGAGTTCAGAGCCAGCCATTCTGTGATGGAAAGAGAGGACAAGAGGGAGATGGGAAGGAAGGGTCAAAGGAAAGAGTGGCTCCTCAGGTAGGAAGGAGGTGAGCGCGTCCAACTGCTGAGAAAACCCAAGGAATGGGAGAAGGGACAGATGTTGCCAGGGCAACCACACTGGCTAGAAGCAAAGGGAAAGATGGAAGGGAACTTGGAGGTAGAATCAGCCATGGATTAGAAGTGGGAGGCAAGTGAAGAGAAAAGGGCTTGTCTGTTTTCAGTACTGGATTTGGGGAAAGGGGAAACATGGAGTTCATCACGGATTTGGTGAGTCTGTACAGCTGAGGATGAAACTCTCTGGAGCTTCAAGGCGGGTTAAATGCCCAGCGCTCCAGCAGACAGGTCTAGAGTGGATCCAGAGATGTGGCACTACTCTTGTTTCTTTGTTTTGTTTTGTTTTTGTTTTTGTTTGGTACTGGGGATTGAACTCAGGACCTTGTGTTTGCCGGGCAGATGCAGTGCCGCTGAGCTAAATCCCCAGCCCTACTCTTGTTTTTATACACACTAAAATGTGCAGTGACATTAAACACGCAAGATGCACTCATCGTCACCCTGTGCACTCCCCAAGGATTCAATTCCATCAGCACGTATCCTAGCCTATGAGATCTGCCTCCAGTAGAACGTCTACCAGACACTCGGTATACACTAGATGGATGGGTGGATGGGTCGATGGGTGGATGAGTGGGTGAATGATGGATGAATGAATGGGTAGATGGGTAGAGGTATGGATGATGGGTGAAGGGAAGGAGGAATGGAAGGATGGATGAAGAGGTAGAGTGAGTCAAGAAGTAGGTATAAAATTGGGTAAAGAAACCGAAATGAATAACCACTACGGAAATCAGTGCGGAGGTCCTCAAAACACTGAAACTAGAAATTCCATTTGACCCAGATATCCCCTTCTAGGAATCTTCCCAGAAGAGTTAAAAGTCATCATATCACAGGGATACATGCATGCCGGACGTTTATAGCAACACAATTTATAACAGCTTAATTTGGAAACAGTGTGTGTCCATCAACAGATGAATGGGTAAGGAAAGTGTGGTATTTATACACAATGGAGAAACACAAAGAAAGGTAAACCTGAGACATCTGTAGGTAAATAGATGTAACTTGAGAAAATAATGTTAAATGAAATAAGTCAGGCATGTAAGTTTAGATATCGTATTTGTGCATACACACACACACACACAGACACACAGAGCAAAATAGAAGATGGATAAATAGGAAGTAGGGAGAAGGTCAAATAATTGCCCAAATTACCTATTCCATTGTTTCAAAAATATTTTAATATATACGCCAATTTGTTTCATTTGTACCATTAGTTGCTCTTAGTTCATTGAAAAGAAAATTTTGTGCTATTATCTGTTTCTTCTTGTGAGAGAAAATCTTCTGTCCCTGAATAACTACTTTGAAGATAATGATACACAGCATATTAACCATTATTATTCTCATTGCTTTGTAATAAATTTTTGTTTTATTTTTTCATAAAATAAAAAAAATATCAAAAAGAAAAAGACTCCTATGTGACCATGTTATAAGTCATCATGGTGAGAAAAGATTTCCTTTGAGAAAAGAACGTGAGGACCAGGATTGGGAAAATCAAAGAGATGTTCAGAGGTTTAGAGAAAAATTCCACAATCCCCCAGAAAAGAGAGATGCAGGGAAAGGCAGCCAGAATGCGCGCACACACACACACACACACACACACACTGCAGGAATGACACACGGCCTCAGAGCAAAATTCGATAACTCTCCTCTGGAGATAGGAACGAAGCAGAGATGAGAAAGGCAAAGACAGATAGGGGAAGAGAAGGCGCTCTGCGTCAACAGGGAAGTTGAGAGGAAGCAGGCATAAGACCTGCAGGCAGACAGATGGGGGGCAGGCAGAGAGCGCAGGCTTCCTTGCTGCCCACCCCTCTAATCTTTGTCCCACCCTGCTCAGATGCCTGAGACATGCTCCCTGCCCACTAACTGGTGCTCGGGAATGGAGCGGGTGCAGAGGGAGGGAGGGAGGGAGGAAACCAGAGACTGGAAACAAACTTGATCAAGAGCCAGAGAGAAAGTTCTGCTTGCTGCCTCTGCTCTTTACCCTTCTTGGCTCCAGGAGGCTGACTGCACCAGTAACGATCAGCGGCCCCCTGCACTTAGGGCTTCCATTTGGCTTGGGCCAGTGAGTAGAATGGCGGGAGGCAGGTCGGGGAAATGAGTTGAGTTTATTCTCCAGGTCACCCAGGGCTGGACGGTCCCTGGATCGGAAGCCCTTTGCTCTCCGCGCAGGTCCCCCTAGGCACTATGGGCCTGTGAGACTAGTCTTCCTCCCTCAGGGAGTGGAGATGACCGCAATCCCACTGTCACTGGCTCTAAATTCCTGCAAAAGCCCTCAAGGATTGTCTTGCAAAATCGCATCTTTGTAAATCAATTCTCTTCAAAAGTCCCCAAACTTCAGTGCTCTGTCTGACCTTGATTCACATCAACCCATAGTGAGAAACAGCACACCCCACATGGGGATGCAGAGAATGATCATCATTTTAGAAAAAACAGGGAGGCATGGGAAGCTGAGAGGGGTCTAGGAGGAGAGTTGGGGGGCCTTAGTGCCCCCGGAATGCTTTACTTTCCATACAAGGATGATGTGGCCCTGCATCACTTAAGTACGCATTAATTCTGAAAAGAGAAGGGCAGCAAGGAGAGAAAGAGAACGTGAGAGCCAAAGAAAGAGAACAGACTCTAGACAGATGACTTCTGTCCATCTGCCTCCATTCTCCCCTCCAGCCACAACGTTGGTCAGCTCTGCCAAGTGCTAGGACCCTTAAGGGTCCTGTGCTCAAAAAGAGTCAGGCCCAAGGGCCCAGAGCAGAGGTCAGCAGGTGCTCTGGGGAGGGCACAGGAAAGGGGGCCCAAGCTGTGTGGGTGGCTTAGCAGAAAGACAAGGTGAGAATGATCCCAGGTCTCCGGAGGAGTGGCTTCCTCCCAAACAAAGCAGGAGGGCAGAGGAGGCAAGAAGCCGTCCTAGGGGACACCAAGACTCTGCAGATGTGGGTTTGTCAAAGAGCAGGTGAGGGAGATCTTGCAGCACTCCCGGGAGAGAAGAGGGGGAGGTGCAGCTCCAGCTTTGCAGTCCCTCCCATCTGACCTGTGGACAGAGGGGAGGACAGAGGAGTGGACCGTGTCCCCACACTGAGAGGACCCGGGCGGAAGGAGAAGGCAGGGAGGCCAGGCGGGACAGCGATGCTGGCAGGCTGCGGGGAGCAAAGCGAAGTGGGAGCGGGCTGGGATAGAAGGAACTTCGAGGACGGTGGGATGAGGGTAGGGGCCTCGGCGGCTCGGAGAGCCCGTGAAGCCAAAGGGACAGCGCTGGAGAGCCAGAGTGGAGAGCAGACCTGCAGCGGAGAGAGCTGTGGGCTTCTAAGGAGGTGGTGTCTGAGGAGGGGATGCGTGGATTCCTGGGAGTCAGGGAGAGCTCCAGGAGGGACAAGCCAGAAGGGGAGGGAAAGCCGCCGAGGTGTCGCTGCAGAATGAGGAGGAGGGTGGAGGATCTGTCCAAGACAGAGCCACAGTCCCCAGTGCACGCAGGCTCGGCACACACATGGGCACACCGTGATGTGCGGGGCCTAAGATACAGTCACCCATCCTGCCGTGCTGCAGTAACTGTCTGCCTCCCTCCTGGTCTCTGAGCTCCCACGGGATGAGGCAGAGAGGCTGAGGCTTGGAGCCAACGTCCTCTGCAGAGCCCCAGGGGTGCTCAGGGCAAATGTGATGGATGGGGGATGATGGGAGGACAGATGGGCGGATGGTCCACACGTCAAAAAGCCGCTGGCTGGGCTCTGGCAGGAACAGCCCTTCCAAGGGAGACTGGACAGGAAGGGCGGCAGATGCGTGGCGGTGGCAGGGGTGTGAGTGGAGTCAGGCACCCAACTGTGTGCAAAGCTCAGGTGGCAGTGACTCCGGGTGCTAAAGAGAAGGGGGAGAGAAGTGCTTTGCAGGGGGACGTGAGGCCAGGTTTGAGTGCAGGTCCTGGGGTGAGTGGAGAGCAGGAAACGGGGAGATCGGGCAGGGTTTGGACAGCAGAAGACATGGAAGGACTCTGGACTCTTCTGGAAAGTCGGTGAAGACAGGGAGAGGGGAAGATCCAGGACAGGCACCAGGCCAGGGGTTGAGGGTGTGTGAAGCAGGGGTCAGAGAAGGAGGAAGAGGACAGACAGCCTGGGAGCAGCTCAGCAAGTGCAGTGTGGTGGACAGACAGGCAGGTGGATGAAGAATCACTGAGGACAGGCCAGGGATTTAGCTCAGTGGTTCTGCCACTTGCCTCGCAAGCTCAAGGTGCTGAGTTTGATCCCAGGCACCCCTCCAAAAAAACCCCGTGAGGACAGAGAGGGTGTGCATACACAGCCAGACCTATAGGAAATGGAGAACTTCGTAAGCCTGAGCAAAAGAGAGGGAGCCGAGGGCCAGCTGCACACAGGCACAGGTGCACACATGCACGCGCACGTGCGCGCGCGTGCACGCGCACACACACACACACACACACACTCACGCATGCGCACAGAGTGGGAATGACACAGAGTCAGAGTGAAATCGAATAATGCTTCGCAGGAGGGGGAAAGAGCATGCTGAGGGTGAGGGCGCCCAGCAGAAACAAGAGAAGCACGATGGAGCGTAAACTTAAGTCACATTAAAAAGAGGGGGAGCAGGGCCTTTGGGGAAACCACCAGGCAGGCAGGTGCAGCCACACACTCTCTCCCACATGCACACAGCTCAGCCAGAGCCTTGGCTCCTGGGACAGAGCGGCACAACTCTGTGGGTGGCTAGGAAGACAGTGCCGCCCAAGGGGTGAGAACAGAGCCTGGAAAAGGCCCCGGAGAGAGGACATCTCCTAAAATTACCTCAGTGTGGTTGTGATATCAGATCTCTAATGGAGCCATTAAAGAACACACACAGAATGGGGAACAGGCAACACACACACACACACACACACACACATGCACTCAAGAGTTTGGGCTAAGTCTAAAAAGAAGTCGGAAAGATGAGGTAAGAACAGAAAGAATAAGGCAAGGGAGGAGAGCAACCGAGCACCCAGAGACCCCAAGACACGAATGTATAGACCATGTTTGGGGACTCCTAGAACCTGAAAAGGGAGAGCCAGAGGGAGAAAGCATGCATTCATCACAGCCCTGTCTATAGTGGTGAGAAAACAGGAACAATCAAACTGTGCACCCCCAGAAAGAAGAGTAAGCTCCGTGCACTCCTCTGGAATCCTGTGCACAGAGGGACCAACTGACTATAGCCCTTTGTCCTACAAGGGAAGTGGGTCGCAAGACAACTGCTGTGGGCAAAAGCCCCCTGGGGAATAGGTTATACAGCAGGAAGCAATTTCTTTTGAAAGAAAAAAACAAAATTCTGAGGCGATTACCAACACATGCCCTACCACTTCTACAGGAATAAATAGGCTCTTGTTTCCAATTGTTCAATGACTATTTTACATCGACCTCTTATCTTGTGGCCTTGATAAACTGACTAGTTCTAGGAGCTTTTTGTAAATCCTTTCAAAGTTCCTATGTGGATGGTAACCTCACTTGCTAGTAGACAGTTTTATTTATTCTTTTCCAGTGTGTATCTTCTTCTATTTATTTTTCTTGCCTTGCTGCACTGGCTGGGTTATCCAATATAATGGTGTGTAGGAAGGTAAAAGTATCCTCCCCTTGTTCCTGGTCTGAGGAAGAAAGCAGGCTTTCACCGCTGGGTAGGATGTTAGCTCTTTTATAGGAGTGTGTCTAAGTGAGTTCTCCTTTCGTGTTTGTTTGTTTACTTTTGTTTTTTAGACTGGGGATTGAACCCAAGGCCTTGCAAAGGGAAGCCACTGTGTGTGATGAGGTTTTTCACTAATAGGATAACTAGTTTCTCTAGGGAATGGGAGGCTGGGGGACCAGGATGGGTGGGGGAACTTTAATCTCATGTGCGATAGTTTGATCATTTAAGAAGATAATGTATTTGTATATTATTGGTGCCATTGAAGAGTAATTTGCTTTGTTTTGTTATACTAAAGATTGAACCCAGGGCCTTTGCACAGAGCTCTATCCTCAGCCCTTTTAATTTGTAATTTTTTATTTTTATTTTGAGACAGAGTCTCCCTATCACTAAGTTGCCAAGGCTGGGCTCAAACTTGTGATTTTCCTGCCTTAGCCTCCCAGAGTGCTGAGATGATAGTCATGCACCCCCACACCCAGCTGAAGAGTAGTTTTTAAAAAGAAAAAAAAAAGATGGTCAAGGGAGAGAAAGGGGCCAACAAAGAATGAGGACAAAAAGGAAACTCACAGTCAGACAAACCTTCATCTGCCTGTCTATTTCTGTTTCCACCCATCACACACATTCCCTAAACCCCACCCTACCGACACCCAGAGAGGGCCCCATCCCAGAGGTTCACAGTCTGGTGGGCAGGAAAGATATGGGAACCAAAGTGCTCTTGGCTATTCCTAGGGGAAAGCTCCTGATGGAGGACAGCAGGGGCCTCACTGAAGAGCACACCGTCCCTTGTCCTTGAAAGACAGGTTTGAGAAGGGGGAAAGAGGCTGAAGAGGCCCCCGTGTCGAGATCTGGCTGGGGAAAGAGACCACTCGGCAGGCAGGTGTCAGGAGAGGGCTCTGCTTGGGCACCGTGGTGGCAAGAGGAAGTGGGGCTGGCAACACGAAAGCCAAAGTCCCCTTCCAGCTCTTCTGAGAATGAAGGAGTGAGGGTAGGAGGGAGATGGGCCAAGAAAGAGCTCCCTAGCTGAGAGGAACCAGGGGAGGAAGGAGAAGGTGGCTGTTGCCCAGGAAACAATATTGGCCGTGAAGATGGAGAAGGCAAGAGAGAGAGAGAGAGCGAGAGAGAGAGAGAGAGGGAGAGAGAGAAGGTATCTGGTCTCCTGGCCTTGGACGTGGGGTTTGGGAGCAAAGAACAAGGGCAGCAAACCTGAGGGAACCCTGTCTTGGTGAATCTGTGAAGGCACCGGGCATCCAAGTGGGGGTGGCAGAAAGACACCTGACACACAAGGGATTGTTGCTTGGAGACAGGGTTGACATCTGAAGCCCTGGGTGTAACTAGAGTAGTTCAGGAAAGCACATGGAAGGAGAAGTGGCCCTGGCAAATAAGAAAAATGTCACTCCCCCAAATACAGTGCAATGACCCATCCTGCAGTACCGTGATAAGGGGCCTGTCTTCTCCTGGACTCTGAGCTCCTATGGGACATTACACAGGAAGTGTGCTGTGAAAATTTGTTGGATGGATGGACGATGGGTGGGTGAGGAGATGATGGCGAACGGATGGTGGGTGAATATGCCTAGAGGGCTGGGCAGAGGAAGGTGGTTAGATTGATGGGGGACAGGTGGATGGGTGGGTGGAGTGACGAATAGGTGGCAGATGGCTGAATGTAGTGGTCTGGGCTTCAGTTGTCTAAGCATGGGCTTAGTCAGGGGCTCGTAATATGGTGAGGTAAGAGTACCGCTGAGCAGCCTTTGGAAGAATATTCTACAGGAAGGAGAACAGATGGGCTATGGGTAGCAGGAGAGTGAAAACTCAGAGATGACTCGCGGCTCCTGGCTGCAGGTCCAGGCAGGCAATGACATTCACACTAATGAGAACAAGAAGAGAAACATATTAGGGGTACGGAAATGATGCAGTGAGTTTGTCATGTGCTGGGTTTGTTGAACCAAAGCCAGTGGGGATCAGCTTTGAGTTTCCAATTTGTGAGCAGAAAAGCCTGCTAGTCTGGTCTGCAGAGCTGTCAGCACCAAGGGCAGCGGGAGCAGTTACAAGGATGGAGGAGTGGAGCCCAGGACAGACAATGGGGTCCCAAAATGTGAAGTTAGGTGAAGGAAGGGGAGGGGTAGGAGACAAAAGCAGGGCAAGAAGACAGCACATCCCCCCACATGCACACACACACAGCACACACACACAAACACAATGAACTAGCGTAGGTCCTGACATAAAGCAGGTGTTTAATCGACTTCTTGTGGATTAATTTACAAGTAGGTGGATAGAGTGTGAATCACAGTCACCTAGAGACCAGGAACCGCCCCAGCCCAAGCCCCAGAAGGAAGACATGGGACACTAACAGATGTGTACACACACACACACACACACACACCCCATGGATGACTCATAAACAGAGCAAAAAACCAACAACAGTATGGATTTAGAATGAGGTAAGGACAGGCAGTTAGAAAAGGAAAGAGGACTCTCAGACGACCCGGACGTGACACTACACACACACCTTCTCACTGACTGGCACAAAACCTAGGGCTTATCAGATGAGAGGAAGAGGGATGGGTGGATGAGTAGACGAGTGGCCAGGTGGGTAGATAGATGGATGGATAAGTTGGTGGGTGGGTGGGTGGATGGATGGGTGAATGGTAGCTGGATAAGTAGATGGGTAGATAGGTGGGTGGATGCAAGGATAGATAGGTTGGTGAGTGGAGAAGTGGACAGGTGGGTGGAAGGGTGAATGGATGGGTGGGTGGGTGGATGGACGGCTGTAATCCAGAAATGGAAGAGACAACTTATTGGAGCTCAGAATATAAGAGATTCACATATGTGGCCCATACACACAGCACACATCTATGCTGTCTAGTACAGCACCTACTATAAGATATTTAAATATGAAATACCTAAATAAAATAATAAATTAAAAGGTAAATAAATGAATAAGGCAAACCTGCAGTTAGATCAAAACACAATGAATGGGAAAGACAGAAATATGACCTAAAGTGAAACAGACAGACATGGACATATTCCCAGGCATGTTGTGTGCTCACACACACATATGCAGGAGGACCCTTGGTCTTAAAGGGAGGGCCTGACCTGGGAGCACTCAGAGGGAGGACTCAGCATCTGGAAGAGAATGAAGACGAACAGTGAAGCAAGGCAGGGAGGGAGGCGGAGAAGGGAGCGATGGAGAAGGCACAGAGGTGAGAGCTGTTAAGGAACAGACCGAGCAGGACTTGGTCACCAGTCAGGTTTCACACACGTCATTGACAAGAAGTTATGGGGCACCTACTTGGTACCAGATACTGGTGAACGACCAGAATATAGCAAGGAGGAGAACAGAGCCAGCCCCTGCTTTCCTGGAACTGGCCTCCCAGTGCAGAAGACAAAAAACAGACCCACCGAGTGAATGAGATCACTGTCCAGAGAAGGATAAGGCAGCTTGGTGAGACACAGCCTAGGGGACCTGATGGGCTACTTCAGAAGGGAAGGCCAGCATCTGAGCTGAGGGACAAGAAGGACAGAGATGGCCCTGTGAGTTTCTAGGTGCATCTTCCAGTCTTCAGGACCACAGAGCTAAAGCTCTAAGATAGGAAAGAGCCTGGTGAGTCTGGGGCTCAGCGAGCAGACCAGCGGGATGGAACCCAGAGAGTGAGAGGAGAGAACACAGGCAGGGGAGCTGGAGATGAGATGGTGTCAGAGTCTGCAGGGAACGGTACACAGAGTGGGTTTTGTGATCAGGAGACAGCATGGTCTGATGTATCATCTGGCTGTGGATGGAGAATGAATTGCAAGCAGAAGTAGAAGCCAGGAGTCCCAGGAGGAGGCTGGTGTCCCACAGAAATCGTGGGAGCTGGAGTAAGGACCAAGTGGCTAGGGAGAAAAAGACGGAATGGATCTGGGATGCTCCAGAGGTTCGGTCGGTGGGACTTAGCTATGGATGGAACTTGGGATGAAAGATGAAAGAACAAAGGACGCAGGATGATGTCTAGGGTCCAGAGTGGTTTCATTTACTGATGGGAAAACTGGAGGAGGAGCAGGTATAGTGTGTGCATTCCTAGACATGAGTTAAAGATACCGGCCGGATGTCCAGGAGAGACGCTGAACAGCGGTGGCATGGAGTTCAGGAAGAGGAGAGTTAGGAGTCCTCAGCCAAAAGGTGGTCAGCCACACCAATGCTTAGAGGTTGAAGGAAGCCATGGAGACCGAGAAAGACCACCAGAAGAGCCCTGTACCATGAAGTTTAAGGAAAGGGAATGTTTTGAGAAAAAGAAAGTCATTGGCCACAGCCAACATTACTATATGGACAGGAAGCTGAGGGCCAAAAACTGACGAGATGGAGGTCTTGGGTAATCTTGCCAAGAGCGATGTCAACAGCAAAGTAGGGATCACAGACCAATTAGAAAGGATTAAAGAAAATATGGTAGGGAGCCAGGCTTGGTGTCACAAACCTGTCATCCTATCTACCCGGGAGACTGACCCAGGAAGATCACAAGTTCAAGGCCAGCCTAGGCAACGTAGCAAGATCCTGTCTCAAAATAATAGAAACGAGGCTTG
Source organism: Fukomys damarensis (assembly GCF_012274545.1). Lineage (NCBI taxonomy): Eukaryota > Metazoa > Chordata > Mammalia > Rodentia > Bathyergidae > Fukomys > Fukomys damarensis. The sequence goes on from NW_022900934.1 coordinate 21,740,251, forward strand.
GGGCATAGCTCAGTGATAGAACGCTTGCCCAGCATGTGCAAGGCCCTGGGTTCCATCCCCAGTGCCCAGCGTGGGGAAAGAAAGGAGGGAAGAACAGAGAGAAGAAAGCTAAGGACTGAGCCACGTGCTCCACATTTCAGCAACACTGAGAAGGGTTCCCCAGATCTCCTCAAGCACCCAGTGATGGAAAGAGGTGAGAGAAGGAGGGACTTGTCTCGGAAACCAAGAGCAATATTGAAATGCAGCTAGGAGTCCATCAAATGGGCAGCATGAGGGCCATTGATGCCCTTGACCTGGGCAAGAGAGCCCCCAAAAGCAGGAAAGGAATTGGGCCTAGGGAGAAGGTGACTCTTTCCCAAAGCTCTTCTGAGAGGGGAGGAAAGAAAGCTGTAGCTGGAAGAGAGATGACATCAGGGCAGGGATCTTTGTTGGAGACTGGAGTGCTTTGCATGCTGGCTGCAGGGATCAAGGCAGTTTCAAAGGGAGCCATCCTTCAGGATGCTAAAATCCCTGCCCTGGAGATAGGCAGTGGGAGGGAGGGGACAGGAGGGGAAGAATGGCACACCCACTGGGTCCCTCACCCATTCATTCTGAAAATCCCTCATAACCACCCCTTTAATCTCTAATAACAGCTATGTGAGTCCAGCCCTGCCAGAACAGCTTTTCAAGATTTCACTAATCCTCGAGACACCCCACGAGGAGCACGTTGTCCCCAGCTTCCTCACAGATGAGGGAACTTCCAAAGGTAACAGGTGTTTGAGCAAGACATGGAGGGGCTGGCTTTAGCAGGAACGAGGAGGGGGCCCAGCCGAGGGAAGGGCTGGAGCAGGAGCTGCCCAGAGCCCCGAGGGAGAGCCAGCAGGAAGCGGGGACAGCTGCGGGTGGGCTGCAGGAGCTGGGGAGTCGGGCATGAGGGGCTTCTGGCTGCAGTCCCAGAGGGTGGTGCGGTCCAGCATTTATGAGACCAGGAGACCACGCGGCAGATCTGAAGAAACCATGGAAGGGCCTGGCTTGTGCTGGCCTCCGGTCTTCACCCTGCGGATCGTCAGGAGGGACAAGGGTGCAGCACAGCAGTGGAGGGCACTTCCCAGTGAGGAGGTGCAGGACCAGGGCCCCACGGCTCAGGCCAGGGAAGGAGATGCAGAAAAGAGAAAGACTGCATGGCCCTTTACAATGGAAGAGAAAACACTGAGCAGCACAGCGCTCTCTGTTTCCTTCTACCTTCTTGAACCAGGAGGCCTGGGTTCAAATTGCATCTCTACTATTCCTTGCTGGGTGACCCAGAGCAAGTCTTCTCATTTCTCTGAGCCCTGGTTTCTCCATGTGTAAAAGGAGACAGTAACAAATCTCCAATCGCATTATAAAGGATGCACGAGACCCAGTGTGAGGCTTTAGCTGCGTCTGGCGTGTGGCGAGCGCACGCACGTGATGATCAGCTGCTCCCATTGTCTCATGGTCTTGCTCTGCCCTCGAGCACCCATGACAAAAAGGAAGCAGTGAGGCGATGTGAGATTTAACAACCACATTCATGAGAGTCCAGAGAGGGTGCCACTGACTGCCAGGAGGTCAGGAGAGGCTGCAGCAAGGAAGAACCATCTGAATTGGGCCTTGAAGGGTGCATACAAGTTGCCCAGGTTGAGAGGGAGGTGCACTCATCCTTCCAGCCACACTCCAGGGTCCCCAAGGGCCTCAGGTGCACTTGGCTCATCTCCCAGAAAGGGCCTGGCCTGCTCTCGAGAGCCCCCTCAGGCTGTGGGAGAGCAGGCCCGGGAGAGGAAGCTGGTGACAAGAAAACTTGCATTGTGCCTTTGGGCTGGGAGCGAAGGAGAAAACTGGGTGAAGAAAAGGAGGGAGGGAGACTCGGCAGTCCAGGCCGATTGTGTGTTGGTGAAGCCACTTGGGTCCGCAGTTGTCCTGACCGCGGAAGAGCCATGGGCTTCACCCTCACTCTGGGGCTCTCCGTCCCAGTATCTTCCTGTCACCCGCACCACACCCTGACTGTCTCCTATGTCTCCTTTGTCTCTCTGAGCATCTCTGCCTCCCCCTGTATCTCTGTATCCGTCTCTTCTCTGCCTTTCTGGATCTACCCTTTGCTTTTCTCCATCTTTTCTTCTGGTACCCCAAACCGGCTTCTCTCAGGTCCGCTTCACCAGGCCCTGCAACTGGCCAGCTCACCAGCATGACCCCAACATCCTTGCAGAGTGGACTCCGTGACAAGTCCCCGTCCTTTTGTCTTGGGTCTGCCTAGCAAACATCCTCCTCCCACACCCCTAAGACCTTCACCTTCTCTTTCTCATTACTGGTCTCTGGGGTTGAATTCAGTTTTCCTCCAACTCTGGGTCTGCCCTGCTGTGCGTCTAGTGTGCAGATGGCCCAGGTGAGTTCCCATGTGTCCACCTGTCCAGCCCTCAGCCTGCCTCAGTCAGGTCTGCTCTCCATGGGGCTCTGAGCGCTCACTCCTGTGCTGAGCTGACCAAGGACACCTCCTACATTCCAGGAGAGGTGTCGGGGACACCAGCTCGGCCATGGACTGTGAGGAGAGGAGGCGGTGAGGGCAGGGTGGCACCGTCAGGGCACACACACGGGGGCTCTGGCCATGCACCAGGCCCCGGCTGGGTCCTTGCCGAGGCCTGTGGAAAAAGCTGCTGTCCACCGTATTCCAGAGAGGGAGAAACTAGGGCGGGGGCACTGAGGCAGGCTTGGCCCTGCTTGGCCTGAAAGACACACCCACCTGTGCGCCCAGAGCTGCGCAGAGCCCCAAGGCAGAGCGAGGCAGAGATGGTTCAAGGTCAGGTTTTGGGCGAGACCTACCCACATCCCTCTCTGTTCCCTGCCCGCACCCCAGCCTCTCACTGCCATCTCACCACTGTCCAGATCCCCTCTGAGCACTGAGAACCCCCAAGCCACCCCCAAGATCTGCACCAACAGTGTCTGGCCAGGGAAAGGGGACGGGGAGGAGAGGACTTTGGGGCGCTGAATTGGTAGGAAGCAGGACAGCTCCAGCTTGAGTGGCAGAAGGCGAGGGTGAAGCAGGGGCGCCGTGGGTGCTGACAACATGCAAAGGCTGCCAGTAGCGGGGCAGTGGCCACAGGTGTCTGAGAGGTGTGCGGACCCTTTACACGCTGCTCTGAAAGGCAGGTCGGGCCGTCGTGTTGGGAACCGAGCCGCCCTCGGCCTCCTGAGAACCTGAGCAGCCGCAAGCACAAACTTACCCAGGCCCAGCACAGCGCCTGAGGTCTGGAAGGAAGGTGTCTGTGGAGAAGAAGGGAAGGAGGGAGTGGCAGATGGATGGGAAGAGTGAAGCCAACTGCTATCCAGCCAGAGGGAAGGGAGCCGTGGTGACAGGCTGCCAGCCATGGCCACAGCTCTGCTGCGTGCGGCCCTGAGCTAAGCATCCTGTGGAGAGCTGTCGAGTTTGCTCGCCAGGAGCTTACTGTCCCCATTATGCAGCCTGAGGACCAGTGTGAGATTCGAACCCGGGTGTGTGACAGGGAGCGCAGGGTCTTTCCTACTGTGTGGAAGCGCCAGGTGGCAGGAGGGCAGCGGAGCGAGAGAGCTGGGGGAGCCACACGGACAGGGATGAGGGGACCTGCAGGGAGCTCCCTCCAGCTTCCCGCAACTCTCAGTGGCCATGCTCCTATCCCACAGGTGGGAAGCCTGATCCCCTGCCCACAGGTTCAGAGCCCACAGGGAACCTTCCAGAAACCCTGCAGCCTCTGCTCCTGCTGCTGGCTGGGCACTGGGCCACCACCTCCCAGCACAGTGCTCTTCTCCAACCTCAGGGACCCCAGAAAGAAGGGTGGACGCAGGAGGGGCTGTGCTGTGGAGGGAAGTCTGGGGTCTTCTTTCTGCTCAGCCACTCTGCCCGGCCCCCTGGAGGGAGGGAGGAGAGGGGAGGGGAGGGAGGCTGAGACAGACAGACAGACCGCACAAAGACAGCCAGATGGGCCGACAGGACACACGGGGAAAGAGTAAGTGAGAGGAGAGGGAAATGGGACCTGCAAAGAAAGACACACAGAGAAAGGAGTTTCCCAGACACAAGAAGACGGAAAAAAGTCCCCCAGTGTCACTGCAGCTCCTTTCTCTCTGGGAGGGGCTGTTCCCCTGCACATCCTTCTGGGTATTTCTGCTTTTCCTGTAGTGAACACGTATTCCGTCTGAAAATGAAGGAAAATAATAAATGTCATTTCTAAAAGAGAAATTCTCCGTGGAGAGGAAACAAAGCTCAGAGAGGCTGCAGAAAGGCAGGGCAGGGGGAGGCAGCAAGCGTAGGCACTCCTTTCTCTCTGGGAGGGGCTGTTCCCCTGCACATCCTTCTGGGTATTTCTGCTTTTCCTGTAGTGAACACGTATTCCGTCTGAAAATGAAGGAAAATAATAAGTGTCATTTCTAAAAGAGAAATTCTCCGTGGAGAGGAAACAAAGCTCAGAGAGGCTGCAGAAAGGCAGGGCAGGGGGAGGCAGCAAGCGTAGGCACGCACAGCACACTCACCCACGCGCACACACACACACACACACACACACACACACACACGACATTCCCACAACCCCAGCCCAGACATGACTCAGCAAGGACACAGAACCGTGTGGCTGTGGTCACTGTAACCTTACTGGGTTTTTTCTTATTACAAAGGCACAAAGATTTCAGTGCTCAGCCAACAATTTAGAAAAAATGATGCACCATTTTTTGAATGAGCAAAAAGCTTATGAATGAGGGCGACCCATGGAGATTTAGGGAGAACAAACAGGGAGGTGACACAGACAGGACACATGTGAGGCAAGGGGCGAGTCGAGGGACACTCGCGCGCACACACAGAGGACCGGCAAAGGCAGACAGCATTTCAAAACGGCTGCAGAGACAGGGAGGTGGCAAACGCAGGCAGGCAGGCAGGCGGTGTTTGGGAGCCAGGCGTATGGACACACTGTCTCCAACACGCGGCTCGGGAGTTCACGGAGAGTGACGGGACCACAACACGCAATGAGACTTGAACGAACGAACGGAGGTGACGGTGGGACACAGACGCACACCCAGAGCCTGAAGGACGGGGTGGGAGACACCCCGGGAGGCGCAGAGATAGACCAGGCAGACGGTGGCCAAGAGTCCCCCGGAGGAACAGGCAGAGTGAACTGAAGCTGGGCAGGACGGCAGACAAGGCGTGTGAGGCAACCTGCCCGCCAGGGCTCAGACTGGCACCCACCTGGGGCCCCTCCGTTTGAAAAAAGCAACCCTTCCATAGCTCTTCCCTGTGCTGCTCTGTGTTTTCTAAATATTCCATCATGAAGATGCTTTACTTTCAGAGTCAGGAACAATCACGTGCCTGGAAAGAAACGAGGGAAAGAAAGAAAAATGGTGCAGAGGGTAAATGGAGAAGAAGCCACAGAGAACAAGCAAGGGGCGGCCATCACACACACACACACACACACTCACACACACACACACACTCTCTCTCTCTCTCTCTCTCTCTCTCTCTCTCTCTCTCTCTCTCCAGTGTATCACGAATGCAGGGAATGAAGGTGGGGTGAAGGAGGGGAGGCACAGAGCCCCAGAGCCCAGATAGGTCCGTACTCACTCAGGAGACCAGGGGTGCATTGACTGATCACCTGCAGACTCCTGGGCAGGCTGGGGCTTCGGCCTGCTTCTCCCGAACTGACCTCAATCTGGGATGTTAAGTCGGGGCTGGATCAGAGGCCAGGGCAGGGGAGAGGCCTGGAGGAGAATCCCAGAGCCCGAGAGCACAGGGCAGGGCCCCACAGGCCGGAAGCAGAGGACAAAGCTAGGAGGAGTAGAAGCACAGAGAGAGGGAGAAGGAAACAGAGACAAAGAAAAGGAAGAGAGAGGACAGTTGGGGCCCCGGGGAGGTGATGCTGGTCTTTGCACACTGGGGAGCTAACAAGCTTCAGGCAGAGAGCAGAGGTAGGAGACCTCAGGAGGAGCCAGCAGAATCCGCAAGGAAAGGCAGACAGGGGTGACACGATGGGGGAGGTGGCCGCCGAGAGGGAGCTGCACAAGGGATGTCCACATCCTGTCTTGATTGTTCTCGGGATGAGGAACAGATCCCCAGGCCCTGCCCAGGGAAGGGGCACAACTGGAACCTCCAACTCCAGGGCTTTGGGACCAGGTCTCAGAGGAGGGTGAGTGGAGATTCCACCTCACCCCAGAAAGAACGGCTGCTCTCAAGAAATCACACAATAACAAATGTTGGCAGGGTTGTGGGGAGAAAGGAACCCTTCTCCATTGTTGGTGGGAGTGCAGACTGGTGCAACCACTGTGGAAATCAGTATGGAGAGACCTCAAAGAGCTGGGACGAGAGGTTCCATTTGACCCAGCCATCCCTCTGCTGGGTATCTTTCCGAAAGAACTAAAACAATCATACCACAGTGATGTATGCACACCCATGTTTATAGCGGCACAGTTTGTAATAGCTCAAACCTGGAAACAGCCCATTTGCCTATCAGTTGAGACTGGATAAAGAAGATGTGATTTTTCTATAAAATGGAGTACTACTCAGCCATAAAGAATGAGGAAATTAGATTCATTCATAGGAAAATGGATATATATTGAGGATATACTCCTAAGTGAAATAAATAAGTTACACATGTGTAAATACCGAATAGTTTCTCTGGTGTGAAAAATTATAATAGTACATAAGATCCTAATGAGGTAACTGACAATGTGAAATAGGAAGAAAAGGGCTAATGGCATAGGGAAAGTGGGAAGGGTAGGGGAAAAGGTAATAAGGGAAAAGAAAACAATACAAGAAAATGAAAAAATGGAAATAAAGTTTTTGTAAATAGGGAAGGGAGGAGGGGGTGAAGGGAGGGCAGGGGTCTGGGGAATAAATGAGAACCGAGACCTGTCATGTAAATGTCCAAGATCCCAATGATAACTGTATACCTAGAAAGTACCAAAAAACTCAATGAGAAAAAAGAAAGAAAAGGGTGAGTGCAGTTGGTGTCACAGAATACGGTCGTGACTTGATCCTCTGGTGTGGCACCCCAGGAGTGGGCGAACCACGGCTGGCGAAGGATGCAAGCGAGAAGGTAAGGCCCTAAGACGGACAGGTACTCCCCGGAGCCCCTGTGGGTTAGGGGAGGCAGAGGAATTAGGACACACTCAGGCACACACAGACTGAGACACAGGCACACACAGACACACACACACACACACACACACACACGCACACACAGAGCCTGGAGGAAGCTGCAGAAGGCGAAGGGGAGGGAGTGAGGGAACTGCAGTATGAACCAGTCAGACGTGGCATATCTGGAAAAATCGAGGAGGGTGGGCAGGGAGAGAGAGAGACAGAGAAAGGCTAAGAGGAGAAAGGAAAGAGTTGCGGGGAGGAAAGTCAGAAACACAGCAGGCAGAGGGAGAGAGAAAGGGAAAGAGGATGGAAGGAAAGTCAGAAACAAAGCCAGACAGAGAGATAAAGAGAAAGCGCAGGAGTCCAGCAGAGAGGATCCAGACCGGAAGTCAGAGACAAAGGGGCCCGACGAGGGGCGGGGCGGAGGAGCCCCCGCACAGCTGCGTGCTGGCCCTCTCTCCTCAAGGGTGCTGAATGAATGGAGGGACAAATAACCTGAGCCCCAGAAGGAGCATAAGAGTGAGAACCCACAGGGAGAGGACAGGCAGGGGCTCCCTTTCCTCCCCCACTCGCACACACAGAGCAAGGCACGCGATGCTCAAAAGGAGTACAAACCTCTACATGATGCTCCGGAAGGAAGATTTGACAGTTGCGTAGAAAAAGACACACTCACTGGGTGAGAGAAAACAGGCAGGTGACTCAACACAGGGGGAAGAAGCGGAGAGGGAGGAGGTGGGGTTCACGGGCCCTGGCTCCCCACCCTCGGTCACCACAGCCCTTCCGGTGTGTGCTACCAGGCTGAGCAATAGATGCCAGGGCACGCACTGGCAGGCACAGAATCAGGGGGACAAACAAACTGCCTGGGGGTGAAGAGGGTGGGAGTGGCAGGGACTCATCCTTCGGTGGGAAAGGGGGCGGGCAGCAGGCACGGAGGCCTCTGGATGCTGGTGGCCGCCTGGGGTAACAGAGGGATGAGGCTTGAGAGGCGGGAAAGTGCGACACAAGGGCTCTGGGCCCAGGGATAGGGGCACAGAGGAAAGACTGACACAGTGAAGGCCAGACCGGTGTTTGAGGAGCTGGGGTCTGGAGTGGGTGACAGGGAGCCAGGGGCAGATGCCCAGCCAGGGGCAGCAGGAGGAGAGGTTGGAAGCGGGGGCAGGGAAGGAGGCTGCGACATCATCCAGAGGCAGCCCAGGGAGGAGCAAGGTCCCAGGACCTGGGCCAAACTGAAGTCTATGCACACCACGAACACCCTCAGCAATGGAACAGGGAGGAAGTCCAGATCCGCCCCGAAATGTGGACAAACCCCCAAAACATCTCTCCAAGCAAAAGAAGGTGGACACAACAGGTCATGTGTTATACGAGTCCAGCTACATGAAATTTCCAGAATCAACAGATCCCTAGGGCAGACTGGTGGCCTCCAGGGACGGGAAGAGGAGAGGGGACGTGGGGAGAGGCTGCTTTGAGGGTTTCCTTTTGGGGTAATGATAATGTTTGGGGGCCAGATAGAGGTGCTGGGTGCACAATCCCAGGAATGCACTAAATAACATTGAACTGCTTACCTTACAAGACTATCTTTAAGACTATAAAACTTTCACCCCAATTTAAAATGTTTATAATCTAAAAAACAAATGAAAAGATGCCTCGGAATTGAAGAAGCAGGCATGTGAGGAAGGAGATTTCTGGGCTGAGGGTCCAGCGCCTGCTGAGCCGCGGGGGAGGGTGGCTGGGGACAGGGAGCAGTCTGCAGGGACACAGCGGGTGTGGGAGCCCGGGAGCCGTGAACGGAGGTCACCACAGAGAATGGGTCTGGGGGAAAAGACAAAGGACAGGGAGATCACGGAGGAAACAGCAGCCAAGCCGTCTGAGCAGGGTCACGTGGGCCTGGGCGCCTGTAAGCCACAGGAACGGGCAGCGGGGCAAGGTGAGGACAAAGCTAGGGCTGCCTCCCGGCCAGTCAGGCCTTAGGGTCTAGGTTGTCTGTCCATTCAGGGGACAGGCATGAGCACCTGGGAGCCAGCGCCATTCCAGGGGCCGAGGCAGACACCCTGGACGAGATACCCAGTCCTGCCCTGGTGGGGCTGACAGAACAGTGATGGGGAGACTGGTGTGAGACCAAAGGCCTATGTGTGAGATGACAGCGAGCACTGTGAAGTGTTTCATAGGTAAACGGCAGAGTAGGGGTAAAGAGAGATGATGTTTTAGACAAAGCACCCAGGGAACAGCTCTCGATGGGTCCATTGGAACAGAGGCCTAATGGAGGTAAGCAACCGCCTGGGTATCTCTGGGGAAAAGGCCATCTGGGCAGAGAGAGCAGCATGTGCAAAGGCCCTGAGGTTGCAGCAGTATATGTTACGTTTAAGAAAAGGCAAGGTGGGCAAGGGATTTAGCTCAGTAATGCCACCACCTGCTTTGCAAGTGACAAGGTCCAGAGTTCAATCCCCGGTGCCAAAAAAAAGAAAAAAGAAAGAAAGAAAGAAAAACAAAAGGCAAGGGCAGGGTGACTGGAGCAGAGAAGTGACAGGAGGGGACTGGAGGCCAGGAGGGTGGCAGCAGAAGGCTGGTCTTCTTCCTGGATCACAGTAGGTGCCTGAGGATGGGGCATCCCTCCGGTAGCCCTGGAGGGAAATGGGACCTTAGGGAGGACAGGCAGAGGAAGGAAAAGAAAAGCATGTCAGGCCCCTGCAAGGTCTGCCAGGGGAGGCTCCGGTAAACCCTGAAAGCTCCCCTAGCAAACTCACTCAGCAGCAGAAGGGTCACAGGAGGGACCAGAGCAGAGCTCCACAAACAGAATCGGCCGCACACACTCACAGACGCAGGCCTGCTGCGAGGAGGAAGAAGAAAACTCAGGGAGGACGCAGAGGGAGAGAGGGAGGGGTGGGGGGAGCGGGGCGCCGAGGAGACCCCGCGATACCCACTGACACCGAGACCGAGACCGATACGGGGGCTCCTGGTGATGCTCGCCGCCTGCCTGTGAGGCTGCCAGGAGCAGACAGTGACGTGCGGACCCTGACGCAGCCCTGGGAGGGGGCTGCAGAGGGGAGGGAAGGAGGGTCAGACGGGAGCTGGGTAGAGATGAGGGGACAGTGCAGCGAGCTACTCGGGCAGGGGGACGGTGACATCTCTAGAGCCCCGAGAGAGGTGTGACCAGAGACACCCCGAGCCTGTCCGCGGGGGCCACAGCCTGGAACCCTCAGGGAGCTGCAGGCGCCCAGGCCTGGGCCGCGAACACACGCACGATCAGACCCCAGGATGCCGTCAGATGCGCACTCACCCAGATGGACCTCCAGCCCCACCACAGGGCCCCACGCTTCAGGGCGGGTCAGCTGACGCAGGGGTGGGATGGAGAGGTCGGCGGAAGAGGGACGGTGAGGATGAGGGAGGACGTGAGACCACAAGCCCACGGCCAGCAGCCCCCACTCAGGGCTCCCCCAGACTGGGATCCGGAACTTGGACGTCCCTGCGCCAGTGAATGGGTGTTCGCAAAGCACAAGCGCATTTGCCTGGTGGGGTCACGCTGGTGACAGGTGACAGGGATGCCAGCAAAAGGACTGGGGCGTGGGTCCAGGAGAGGAGACGGCCAAGGAGGGGAAGGGCCCTGAAGAGGATATGGGATCGGAACTGGGTGCCGCGGGGCAGTGGGCCGGTGAGGCAGGGTGCAGAGAGCTCTGGAGGGGTGGGCTCCCATGGAATACTGGGGTGCGGGGAGGTCCAGAACCCAGGGAATGGAGACCAGGGTTTTCTGTACAGAAAGGAAGATGAGGTCCAGCACGGGGCTGGAGATCAGGTTCAGGCAGGAGGGGGCAAGAAAAGGAGCCTTCACAAGAGGGGGGCTCTGAGTGGAGGAGTCTGATGGGCGCCCAGGCTGGGGCTCGGCTCCACAATGCTCGACAGAAAGCCCTGGTGTACTGCGCCTGGAGAGAGGAGTCGGCACCAGCCAGGGCCCTCAGAGACCAGGCCCCCCAGGAAGTGGGGAAAGCAACACAGAGAAACCCCGCCGGGCTCACCTGCACGCCCCTAGATGGAGCCCCCAGGAAGGGGAGAGAAAGAAAGAGAGGCACAGGCAGGGCACGGAGTGAGGAGGAGGCGCGCATACACACTCACACACACACACACACACACACACACACACACACACTCACACACACTCACACTCACGCAGTCTCTCTCCTGCAGTGACGCACAGAACAGAGGCAGAATTCAAAAAGCCTCGGCGAGGGAGCGCTGGCGGGGGGGCGGGAGGAGGGGAGAGAGTCCGGGGAGGTTTTCAATAATTGTTGATTGAATGAAGGGACAAAGACAGGGAGTCCCAGAGGGAAGCGTGAGGCAAGAGAGCTCCAAGACAGATAGACAGAATGCCACACACAGACACAGTGCAGAAAAACCCCCAATGAATTTGGGACGTCAACAATGAGCGTCCACCGGAACGGGGGAGTCGAGTCGGGCGAAATTCACGGAGTTTCCACTTCACACTGTGCGGTTACCGGTACGTTTGTTACAATTCACCTTTCACATGTGAGAGAATGAGGACAAAAGAGAGGAAAGGCAGAGGTAGGACAGGGTGACAGGAAGAGGCGTAACACACACACACACAGCTGAAAGATAACCAGCGGAGGACAAGCCCTGACCAAAGTCTGAGGAAAAGGGAAAAAGGTAATTCAGCCTCAAAGGGACTGTTCTTAGAGCTTCCTGTGCCCCAGGAAGGGTTCAGGGGCGAGAGGACATCACCTCAGGGGTGGAGTTGGTCCTCAGCGGGTGTCCACCCTGTGGAATGGCCACCCGGCAGGGGGTGGCCTGTGAGAGGCAGGCAGGCACAGGGGATGGGGGGACACAGGATGCACTTGAAGGCCGTAAGGCCAGCAGGGAGTTGGGGCCCCCAGCGACCAGAAACCCACACCCTGGGGAATGGAAACCCACGAAAGGAAGAGTGTGGAGCCTCAGGAAAGGGATCCAGAAATAACTTCAGCAGACAGGCAGAGGGACGGACAGACAGATGGACAGGTCACTGGCGCTCATCTGCAGAGCACACACAAAGGTGCACAGAGCCCCAGAGTGGACTAGAAAAGGGCAGGAGAGACTGTGGGGGGCAGCGAAAGTCAGAAACGGCAGGTCTGGAGACACAGAGAGGGAGCGGAGCGAGGCAGCCACACATGTCCTCTCGGGAGCTGTTCAGCATGTGGTGGCCAGAAGAAAATGCAAAGGAAATGACCCTAGAGTGGGACAAAGGATTAGGGAAAGTGGCAGAGATGACACTACTCACTCACTGATCTGCAGAGACCCCTGAGCCTCAGAGCAGACCAGAAGCACAGGCCTCTGGCCCCCTGAGGGAACCCTGCAAGTGCTGGGGGTGACCATACAGCCTTCAGGAAGAGCATGTGTGGGACACACGTGTGTCGTGTTCACGGGGAAAAGTCACTGTGCTCGAGCAGTAACTTGGAGATCAGCTAAAGCCAAGAGGCAGAGACAAGAAAGAGATGCAGACATAGACACAGAAAGAGAATAAAGGACAAAGACAGAAGACAGGAAAACAAAGAGAAGCAGAAAACGATGCCAAGAGAAGAGGTGCGGCTCACGAAGAGCAGGACAGATGCCTCGGAAGCACGGTGGATGACGGAAGGGAGGAAGCATCTTAGTGGACGTCACAGTCCCTCGAGTGGTCCGTGCTGGCCAGGCCTCGGGCACACTGCAGCACACACACAGCACACCCACCCTGCAGCGCACCGCACTGCCGTGCACACGCACACTGTACACGGCACGGCGCACCCAGGCTGCAGGAGGGTGGGGGGATCGGGATCCAAGGAAACACATGCACACATCAAGCAAAAGCAGGGGGTCCGGGGAGATGGCAGGACACAGGAGCGGCAGGAGCCATCTGGGCACTCTTCCTGTTGTCTTGGTGTCTGTGTGCACGTCTGTCTTTTCTCTCTTACACACACACAATCACAATTCCCAGGAAAAGGTAAAGCAGGGACGATGACTTGATACCTGTCCCATCCCTGGGCCTTGGCATATGGGGCCCTGCATCTGGAATTCGCTCCACCCCCGCCTCGCCTACTCCCCCCCAACTCTCAGGGCCCTTGATCTGGACAGGCTCAGGACCTGCCTCCCCTGAGGCCTCCTGCCTTTCTGCAACAGCAGGGAGCTTGTGGAGGGCCAGGCCCCAGCCGATCCTCCTCGCCCCGGAACCCCTGGCCCACACCAGGTCACGCCAACCGCGGGGGCTCAGTGGACTTCCAGGAAACAAACGAGCAAGCAGCGAGTGCAGTGGGCGAAGGCTGCGCACCTGTGAAAGCGAAGCTAGGAGCTTGGGGGCCAGAGAGCAGGGGAGAGGGAGGGTAGGAGAGAGGGAGAGAGGAGAGAGCGGGGAGAGGGAGGGAGGGTGGCAGAGAGAAGGCATGGGAGGGAGAGCACTCCAGGTGGGGCAGGAAGAGGAGTGAAGACACACTCACTCACACAGAGGCACTCGCGCCCACCTGCTCTGCACATCAGTGCTGCACACGCAAAGCCAGGGCATCTCCTTAGAGACAGGGGGAAAACAAGTGGACGAAAGGAAGGGACTATGTCTGTCGGTCTGCCTGTCCTCACACACACACACACACACACACACACACACACACACACACACAGAGCCAGGCAGGAGCGGCTGCTCACAAACACTGTTCTGGGAAGAGCTGTGAGAGTGAAATGAAATAAATCCCCAGACCACAGCAGTGACCCCCAAAGCTGGAGCAAGGGGAGGCAGGGGGCCAGGGCAGGGCAGGGCCCAGAGAGCACAGCCCACACCAAAATCCCGCAGGCCTGCACCAGGGAGGAGTGGAGGCCTGCGACAGGAGCCAGCCCTGCCCCCTAGCGGAGGCAGACACGAAGGCCACTCGGGTCTGTTAGGAGGAAAAGACCACTAGGGTGAGGGGTGGAGGAGGGAGGGTGTGCACAGTCCCAGGAGTGCCCCTGCTGGAGGCACTCGCACAAGGCAGACAGCGGGGGCAGAACGACTCAGAGACAGAGGTCAGCAGGCACAGAGGACAAACAGCTGCCACCAGCAGCACATGCCTGGGCCTGGCCACAAGAGCCAATAAGCAAATCAGCCCATGAGAACTTAAGGGGCCTGCAAAGTGTTTGTTTCTCTAAAAATTGGAAGAAAAAAATGAAACTTTAGCTCAAAGAAAAATGTTGTGTTTTTTTTGCAGAATGGGGATGGAACCCAAGGCCTTGCCCACGCTAAGCAGCTGTTCTACCACAGAGCCGCATCCCCGGCCCTAAGAAAATGTTCTAATATATAACATTAATATATTCACCTTTATACCGATGCCGTGTTTTTCTTTTATGGAAGCAGGGCCCATAAAAGCCACGGTAGGGGCTGCGGTTGAGTGCCCAGCCTGGGTGTGGGGGAACAGGCCAAGGTCAGGGCTTGGTGCATGGAGCCCAACACATGAGGATCCAGGACTGAAGAAAAGGGCAGCACAGGTGGTAGTGAGGATTTGGCCTGAGCTGGAAGAAACACACCCCTTGGGGATGGGACCCACAGAGAAACAGACAGCACTGAGTGAGACACAGCAGGAGGGGCAGGAGGCAGAGGCCGACAGACCTCAGGGGGCTCAGGCCCAGGAGATCTGCCCACGGGGGACAGCCCTGGAGACAGGGAGGGCCAGGCTGCTCTCAGACCGACAGAGGTCAGCCCGCGCCGAGCCCAGCCACCTGTTTCATCTCCACGTTTGTTTGTCAGTCTCTGCCGATCTCGTCTTCTCTCAGCAAACCAAAGCTTTTGGAACCCACAAAAGAGAAATAGGAAAAGATGACAGAGATGAGAGAAAATAGTGTGTGTCGTGTGTGTGTGACCAGCACAAGGTCTGGTCAGAATTCGGAAGGGAGAAAACATGGGCAAGGACCTTGTGGGCAGCCAGGGAAGCAGTGCACACATGCCACACACACACACACACACACACACGCTCACGTGCCACATAGGACTAGACCGACAGAGGTCAGCCCGCGCCGAGCCCAGCCACCTGTTTCATCTCCACGTTTGTTTGTCAGTCTCTGCCGATCTCGTCTTCTCTCAGCAAACCAAAGCTTTTGGAACCCACAAAAGAGAAATAGGAAAAGATGACAGAGATGAGAGAAAATAGTGTGTGTCGTGTGTGTGTGACCAGCACAAGGTCTGGTCAGAATTCGGAAGGGAGAAAACATGGGCAAGGACCTTGTGGGCAGCCAGGGAAGCAGTGCACACATGCCACACACACACACACACACACGCTCACGTGCAGCACATAGGACGTGCCACACCGGCAAGGGAATCAGTAATTCCCTAGAGAAAAGGAGGCAGGAGGAGCTGCAGCAAGGCAGATGCCCAGGCAGATTCCTGCCTCACCCATCCACCCTTCATGCACACACACACACACAGAGGCCATGACGGGGCTGGACCAGGGAAATCTTGGTGTTTTTGAGGGGTGGGCACAGCCTTCCCTAGGTGAGCTACACCCCTAGCCCCTTGGTGAGCTTGAACTTTTGATCCTCCTGCCTCAGCCTCCTGAGTGCTGGGATTGCATGTGTGTGCCACCATGCCCAGCCAGGGAAACGTTGGGTCCGGGTTTTTCTGTGTGAATGTGTGGGGGAAGTCAGGGACACGGAGAGACAGACAGGGAGGAAAATCTGAGAGAGAGAGAGAGGAGATGATCTGGAGAGACAGCATCACAGGGAGGCGCCAAAGAGGCAAACTAGCAGCCGTGAGACACACACAGGCAAAAGGTCAGACAGAGGAAGAAATGCGAGGGACTTAGCATGAGGTACAGAAAGAACATTAAATGTCAACACCAGATGCTGGAGAGCTGGGAGGACTGAGGGAGCAGGGAGAAAAGGCCCAGTCTGTGGCAGAGGACAGGTGGCTGGGCCAGTGTGAAACAGCTCCCAGGTGCATTCCCCGCCCACAGTGACAACCAGGGAGAGGAACTTGTCCTCACCAGGTTAGCAAGCCGTGCCTCTGACAAGGCCCCGCAGCTCTGGGCACACATGGGGCATGCACCTGAGCTCCCCTTCCCTGGCTCCCACCACCCCACCCCACGCCCGTCCTCTTGGGTTTTTGCCAGGGCAATATGTACTTCCTGCATTCACGGCCGAAGCAAAACCCACTCCGCCATCCCTCATCAACGCCGGGGTGGGGGGCACAAAGCCGCGAGTCCAGACTCACGCCGCCCAGGAGCGCACAGGCCTGCATCCCCACACACGTGGCAGAGGACAGCTGCACGACCTTGACCTGCGCCCCACCCCCACTCCCACAACACGCACCTCCCAAGGGACCCAGGCTCCGTGCTGACCTGCAAACTGCAGTATTTCACTTGCGAAAACAACACCGCACTGAGAATTGTCCAGCTCTGACATTTGTTTTTAATTAAGCACTGTTGCGGAGGCCAGAGGTGGCCGCCTGCACGGGCTGAGGCTGATGTAAAATAAAGACCTCCCTGCAGACCGTGACCGGTCACTGCATCCTTGAGTGCTGGGGGGATGGTATGGATTTTCCTGAGTGCTCGGGTCCTTCCCAGATCCACCCACCTGCCCGGCATGCCAGGAAACACCACACGTCACACACAGCGCCAAGCTCCACATGGGCCTGGCAGCCCTGCTCAACCCCTGAGGTCTCACGCTTTTTGGGCCTTGAGCTAGGCCTGGTGCTTCTTCCAGACACAAGGCAGATCCAGATGATGTACGCATAGCCACCTCCACCAAGGCTGTCCCCAGTCTGATCGTGTCCCTGCTGCCTGGTCCGAAGACCTCCAGCCACCAGTGGTGTGAACAAAGGCGCCCGACTGCAGCCTGTTCACAGCCTAACCCTCGTGTGCCCACAATGGAGGCGCGGGATAAACCATCCGCCACACTGAAGTCCATTTGTGTTTAATCAGACAATATGCAAAGTATTTACAACCAATTTCTCATCCCTCCTCCCCCAAAGCCTGAGCCATAGAATGTGGGACCCCCAGGCCCTGCCCAGAGCCAGGGGTCCCCCAGGCCTCTGCATAGTCATCTGAAATCTACAAAACACTGTTTAAAAAAGAATAGGACAGTATTAGGACACCTTAGACAAAGGGCCCAGGGCAGATGAAGGGGGATTTGAGGGCACGCAGGAGAAACGAACCCAGATAGGGACGGACAGGAACAGACTAGAGAGACAAACATGAAAGGACGGGAAAGTTGGAACCTAATCGGCAGGCACCACTCAGCCTCCTTCCCCAGTGTCAGGCCCAGGCTGGCTTGAGGGCCCTGGCAACCGGGCTGTTATTGCTGTAACGGGGGCAGTGGTAAAAATGTACACATGTCGGGGACAGGGCTGGGGTGGCTCTTACATGTTAAATATGACACACATGGACACACACACACACACACACACACACACACACAGGCCCCTGGCAAGATGCCACTAATTATCAGCTGCCCATTTTACAGATGGCCACACTGAGGCCCAGGAGGAAGCCATCACATACCGGAAGGCTGAACAGCAGAGCCGGGGCCCCATGGGTTCCTACCACAGGGTCTGGCGGGAGCTGAGCAGTCACAGAGACCACAGCCACACGTGGCGCTGCCACACAGCAGTGTGTACCAGCGGGTACCGTGCCCTCTGATCTTAGTTAGGGCACTCCGCCCTACTCATGATTTGTGGGGGGGCCCATTCGGGAACAGAGCAGAAGCCAGCTATTGAAATGCCCAGGACAAACTGGGGAACGGAGGACCTGAGGTTCCCTCCTGGGGCCAGGAGCAGGGCCTCCCAGCCTCGATACTGTTTGACTGCTTGACTGCCGCCAGAGCCTGGGAGCTTACTCCCTGTTGTGGCCGACTGGCTCCTACGCCCTAACTGAAACCTGCTTTCTGCACCTTTACTTCCACCCCTTGCTCCTAGCTCAGCCTCACACCAGCCCCCAACAGGCTGGCTGAGCCAAGCACACAGGGACAGAGGGACCCTGTTATCTCCGACCTGTCCTCTGGGCTGCCCCAGTCTGAGATGCCTCTGAAGACAATTCTTGTTGGTTCCTGAGGAAAACAAGACAGAGCACCAGGTACCCAAGCCCACCACCTACACCCTGACCTGCTCTGCAGCCCTGGGCAAGTCACATCCCCTCTCTGGACTCAAGTTTTCCTGTGGGGAAAAAATGGAAGAAAGGAATTGATGATCTCCAAGGGTCCCTGGGGTGGAAGAGCGACAGAGTTGGAGGTGGTTCTCATCCCATCCACCATGATGAGCCATGCTGGGCTGGGGGCCGCCCAACCAGGACCCTGCAGCCCCGACCCACAGATGTGTGCAAAAGGGTGGCAGGGCAGGGGCTGCAGCTGAGGCCCAGGGTCCGTCAATCCTCTTTGGAAAGGCTCTTTGGCCAGCTCGAGAGACAGACCTAGGGCATCCAAGGGTGGAAGGGCCAGGCACAGGCAGCAAGCCCCCTTCCCAAATCCTCCTCTGTGACAGCAGATCTCTGGAGGGACAGAGAACAGGTGTGTGGCCACAGCAGCACTGGGACAATCACTGTGCTGGCCATGGGCCCTCAGACCGGAAGCCCTTCCATGTGCCCAAAGACAGAAGGGCCCCATCCCTGGCAATTCAGCCCCAGGGAGGGAGGGTCGACAGTGGCAGGCAGAGGGTGCAGACCCCACAGGTGACCCAGCCAGCAGGGCATCCTGCCCTATAGGTTCTCCCCGGGCTGGTACTGGGGCTCGGTGGACGTGAAGTAGTCCTCCAGGAAGGCCTGCAGGTACTCGAAGGTGGGCCGCTCCTCCGGCTCCTTCCGCCAGCACTGGCACATGAGGTCATGCAGGGACTCAGGGCACTCAGGTGGGCAGGGCATGCGGTAGCCCCGCTCCACCTGGTCCAGCACCTCGCGATTCACCATCCCTGCAGGCACAGGTGAGTATGAGAGGTCTGGCTCCAGAAAGGAGTGGGCAGGGACAAGAGGGCTTCCCATCTAAGACAGGCAGGGCCGAGGGTACGCGTTGTCCCTAAGACCAGGACCCTTCTGTTATACACGTGGGGAAATCGAGGGAAGGGTGAGTACTGCCCAAGACCACCAAGCTGAGTGCTCAAGGAGCAGCGATGGGCCGCGTGGCCCCTTCTTACCAGGGTAGGGCACTCGGCCCTTTGTTGTGAGCTCGGTCAGCAGGATGCCAAAGGACCATACATCCGACTTGATGGTGAAGCGGCCGTAGAGGGCGGCTTCTGGGGCCGTCCACTTGATGGGGAACTTGGCACCTGCAGACAAGGTCAGGAGGCTCAGCAGCGCATCGCCCCGGCTCTGCCACACATGAGGAACTGAGGCGTAGAGCACAGCGCCGAGGGCCGGGTGGCCAGCACTCCCTGCTCACCTTGCCGGGCTGTGTACTCATTGTCTTCAATGAGCCGGGCCAGCCCGAAGTCGGCCACTTTGCACACCAGGTTCTCCCCGACCAGGATGTTGGCGGCACGCAGGTCCCGGTGGACGTAGTTCATCCGCTCCACGTACGCCATGCCCGAGGCAATCTGCAGGCAGCACCCAGGCGCCTGGCTCAGGAGATGCGCTCACCTCCCTAGGTCACGGGCTCGCAGGCCTCCCTGGGGGAGCTGAGCCAACTGTACTCCCTGCCTTCCACACTTCTTCAGGCACAAGAAGTTGGCTCGCAGTGAACTCCACTCGCTCACCAAGCAGGACCAGCACCCAGCAGGAAGGGCACGTGAGGGTAATAGAAATGGTCATGATAAGAGGTACCCAGGGAAGTGGAGGGGCCATGACAAAGAGGCCCCAGCTGACCCACACAGATGCATGACAGGTCCAGCCAGCTGTCCCAAGTCCTCCATCTCAGCCTGTTCTCACATCTATCCAATCTCTACCTCTCTTGATTCTGATCAAAATTAAATGAAAAAATAAAAAATAAAAAGATGTCAAGTTCTGCGTACACACGTATTGAGTGACTTAATGACCTTTACGGAGAAGGAAACCGAGGCCAGATCCCACAGCAAGACAGTGGACCCACTGTGGACAGAGGACCCAGTTAAGATCCTCTGTCCACAACCCCACTCTAGGCACTACTTATAAGTGGCTCCAGTAACCCGGGGAGCAAGATGAGTGTGGGGAAATCAAGGCACGCCACCTGGAGGGGGAGGTTCAAGAGACCAGAACTGGCTGAGCCAGGGGGATCTGGGTGTTCTGGAGGCAAAGGCTGGGGAAGCAGGAGGGACTGACTCACCTGAGCGGCCATGTCCACCAGCTGAGGCAGCCGCAGGTACTTGCCCGTTTCCCCCTTGAGAAAGTCCAGCAAACTCCCTGGGCAAAAGACAGAGCCAGCTCCAGCCCTGCCCTGTCCTTCCCCTGGCAAGATGCAGCGACTCCTGGCTCCTGAAGCCCACCCTACCCTGGCCTCGCCCTCGCCAGCACAGGAGAATCCGTGCAAACCTGTCCCCAGCCTCATTGAGCAGTCACCACTCACAAGCAAACAGGACAGGGAGCAACCCCACCACCCGCCCAAGGATGAGAAGGACCAGGTGTGTGATCACAATGGGGCCCTACTCGGTGCACGGTGGTGCACGCCTGTAATCACAGCACTCTGGGAGGTGCAAAAGTAAACACAAGTCCACCACAACAGAAAGCAGATCAGGGCTTGTCTGGGTTTGGGGCACAGGGTTCTATCTGCCAAGGGGAACGGGGAACTTTCTGGGTGAGGGAGACAGTGCGTGTTCTGATTGTAAGGGACACACAGAGAATCCATTGGTTAAAAATCATTCAACTAGACATTTAAAATGGGTGTATTTTATCATGTTTTTAAAAATTGAATTTTGAATAATTAATTTTTGAAAATTAAGTCAATAGCTGGGTGTGGTGGCACATGCCTGTAATCCCAGCACTCAGGAGGCTGAGGCAGGAGAATTGCCATAAGTTCAAGGCCAGCCTGGGCTACATAATGAGTTCAAGGCCAGCCTGCACTACACAAATTAAATCACAGTTAAGTCCCTGGCTCAAGTTCTCTTTTAGCCTGAGAACAGTAAACAGCTTTAGAAAACCAGCAAATAATGTGTGGTGAGAAACCACTGATAACAAAGCGAGACGGGAAAGACAATCTCCGCCTGAGTTCCCTCCAAGTTGTGGGTTTGATCCTGTGCCATGCCGCCTGTAAAAAGGCACTGGGAGACGGGCACAGTGGCACATGCCTGTAATCCCTGCCCTCTGGGAGACTGAGGCTGGAAGATCACAAGTTCAAGCTCAGCCTGGGCAATTTCATGCCTCAGGAAGACCCTGTTTCAAAATAAAAAAGGTCTGAGGATATAGGTCAGTGTGAAGGCCCTGGGTTCAATCTCCAATACTGAAAAAGAAAAACAGAAACACTTTGAGGAGGTGGGAAGGCCTCCGCAGGCACCCCAGGCGCGTCAGGTCCTCCTGGCCGGCCACCCGGCTCTCACCCTTGCTCATGTACTCTGTGACGATGTAGATGGGCTCCTCGGACACCACGGCGTACAGCTGCACCAGCTTCTCGTGCCTCAGTTTCTTCATGACCTGGGCCTCCTGCAGAAAGGCCTCCGGAGACATGGTGCCTGGCTTCAGGGTCTTGATGGCCACCCTGGTGGTGCCATTCCAGGTTCCTACGGGGTAAGGATGAAGGCAGACTCAGTGGAGGCCCCACTCTGGCCATCCAGGCATGGGACCTGCCTGCCTGGGGGCCAGGCTCAGCTCTGGGCTCCCTCTCCAAGTGACAAGAGCAGCCAACGTAGGGTCTCCTTCTGAACCTCAGTGTCTCCATCTATAAAATGGGCACGAGGACAAGGCAGTGCCTCCCTGGGTTGTTACAGGCTGAAACAAGCCTCTGATGCTGCTCACGAAATAGGAACTGGGTCAGGACTCAGATTATGAGGAATATCCCTCAAAAGCAACACAGCAGCAGGACAGATGGAGACCACAGTTCCAACTCAATAGCATCTCCTGGTGCCCCTTCTTGCCACCCATGGCATGGAAGGCACCCCACTATCAGCAAACAGATATGTCCTGGTGGGGTTCAGTGGGGAAGCAGAGCTGGGTCAGGGGCTGCTATGGCCACCAGAACAAGAGGTGGCCTCAGAGCCTGTGCACTCTGAAAAGCAAACTTCTACACAAGGCAGACCAAGGCAGGAGGCAGCTCAGTTGCAGCCTGGCTCCCCGGCAGGCAGCCCTAACCCTAAGGGTGAGGTGGGTCCCCTTCCTCAGCCTGTTTCCCCTGTTGGAAGAGGGGACCCTCTGTGCCAATTGTGGGGTTCTCTGAGGACTCAAGGAGACTTCAGCCACGGTGCCAGGCCCCCCAAGGCTCAGTGAACAAGTGCAGCTTCACCCCTTGTGTGAGGACCTGGGATTGCATCACAAAGTAAGCAGTAAGTGACCACACTTGAGAGCCACCCCTGGGGAACTTCACATTTAAAAGTGGGCCCCTGTCTTTCAGTAGAAGCAACCAAAAGGAAAGGAAACCCAGGACCCTTGAGCCACCCAGGTTGGACTCCTGCCTGTTCTCAGGTGGCCACATCAAATCCCCTCCCCAGCCTAAAGCTCCAGGGGGTGGTGCTCCTTACCCATCCACACCTCTCCGAAGCAGCCCTGGCCCAGCTTGACCTCCAGCCGCAGAGACTCCCGAGGGATCTCCCAGGCATCCTTGGCCAGGCCCTGGGTCTGCGGCTTGGATGTGGGACACACGGTGGTGAGGCGGTGGCACAGGCCATCGGCGTGTTCTGGAGATGAGGTGGGAGCAGAGCTCAGTGGGGCACATGGGTGAGCTCACAGGATGCCCTCCAAGGAGGGAAACCATACCAATGTCTGCACCCACCCCGCCTGGGCCCCAGCCTTGTGCACAGCTCACAGAGTCTGCCTTTCCTCCTTCACTCGTGGGGCTTAAAGAGTGCCAGGGACCCTGAGGGTGGCAAGGATGTAGACCTGCCCTCAGGGAGCTCCCAGCCCAGGAGGAGCAGACTTCTCCTAGCCACCCCCCAGGACCACATACATGACCAGGGAGAGCTGTGCATGCATGAGAGTGAGGGGTGGGCTGCACAGAGGAGCTGGCGGTTCTGGGGTCTCTATCCTAAGATGCCAAGACAGACCCTGGAGGCTGGATCCGGGGGACAGGACCAAGCATTCTCCCCAGAGTGGTGGCCAATCCTAGAGGAGGCGGAGTGGTCCAGGTGAGAGGAGGAGATGTCAGATAAGAGGTGGGCCGCACTTGCACAGGCCATACAGGCACACACAGGCCCTGGCTATCCAGATGGGTGGCCCCAGTGCAGCACCAGCACCTTGGTTCAGGTGTTCCCTCTGCCTCCCTCTCCTCTAACTTGGCGTAATCAATGTGGCTGCCCCTCCCGCTCTTCTAGTAACCGGTTCAGACCGGTCCTGAGACAATCAACACCAGCCCACGACGCCTCCCTTCCAGCTTGCTCAAGGCAGCCCCCTCCTCACCAGCCAGCTGCAGCAGAGAAGGGACGTCAAGGAAGGGAAGGCAGGGGTCAGGGAAGACAAGTAGGAAAGATGAGGTGGAGGGAGAGGGGTGGGAGGCAGTGGTGCCACAGAGGAGGGAAGGAGAGGGGGCAGAAGACACATGCTTCCTCGGGAGAATTTAAGCCCCTGCCCTGTGGTGCCAGGGTCTGCCGCTGAGGCCGGGGCCCCCACCAGGCCGTGAACTCACTGGAGTAATAGACGACGAGCTGCTGCAGGCTGTTGAACTGGGTGCGTGAGGTGATGTAGAAGCCGCCGCTGTCCAGCTTACGGATCTTGTAGTGCTTCACATTGAGGCCCTTGGCATTGTCGAAGTCGGACACAGAGAGGCAGTAGGCACCTGGAGGCACAGCCAGGGAAAGGGACTGTGACCACTGCACTGTAGCTCCACAGACCACAGCCCTGAGCACTGCCTAGGCACAGTGTCCTGCCTGCCAACACCACAGGGAAGCCCTATCTCTCTCCCTCTGCCTCAGGGACAGCCACAAAGACACAGCCCGGTGAGTAACAGTCCTGGCAAGACCTCCAAATCCTCAATGTGCAGCCCAACTGTGTGACCCCGACAAGTTGCCCACTCTGGGCCTCAGTTTCTTCCGCTGCATAATAGGGGTGCTCTTAGGGCTGCTGGGAAGATTCAGTGCCATTACATAGGAGAGGGCCTGGCACACCAGGTGAATGTTAGCCGAGAACGGCCCAGTGAGGCGGGATCCCTGGCCTGGCTGCTGCCCTCTCTGCGTCTGCCCAAGATCTGTCTATGCCAGCCCCTTCCTGCCTTCTGAACACCCCAGACTTTGGCGGCAGCAGGATGACAGCTGAGACTATGGCAGTCCTGGACAGAGGCCTGCAGGCTGCGGAGGCCAAGTCTCCACCAGCCAAGAAAAGCTCTCACTGAGAGAGACTCATCCTTCCAGGCAGGACTGGCCAGGAGCCTCTGTTAACTGTAGCCCAGGGACACCTGGGTCCTAGCAGGGAACCAGGCTGAGCCATGACAGGTCACAGACTCCAAGGCCAGAGAAGGCACTGTTCAGGAACCTCCAGGCAGAGTGCGGCCATGGGATGTCCATGGGTCCTCCCTCTGGACGGTCCTCAGGACCACACCATCCCAGTGTGGAGAAGGGAAAGATGAGGAAAAGCAATGGGGCTCGGATCACCCAGCGACTCAGCCACAGAGCTGGGGCTTGAATCCATACTGAGTGTCTAGAGGCTGCACTGGGCAGCCCTGGCACGCTGCAGATGGCCCAGGCTGTGTGCCCCAGAAGCCGCAGGCCTGAGGCTGACACTAGCCCTGAGCACGCATGCACAGGCACGCCGTGCCCGGTGGCTGAGTGCTCACAGCTATCTACACTCCCCAGACCTCTGGGCACCAGAACAAAGCCACCACTGTTCCTGCCACACAGGGACCCATGGCCAGTCCCACCCCCGTGCGCACATGTGCCCGGCTTTCACACAGCACACAAGTGTGGCTGCGCAGCTGCTCATAATGTACATCCAGGACATGGACGCTCTGCTTTCTCATCTCCCGCTGAGCCCCAGGCCCACAGGAAACAGCCCAGCTTGGTTGCCATAGCAACTGGTGGCTGCGCCAAAGCACTTTCCAAGAGGCTGGGGAGAAGGGCGATGATCTTCGCTCTTGCTGGGGGAGGGGCAGAGAGGAGAGAGGCAGGACTATGGGGGGAAAGGCGAATCTAGGTCCCCAGAGGCCTCTGGGGAAAAGAAACGAGGGGACCATGGTACCAGCACCCACCCTGGGAAGCAGGCTTTTGCTGGGTGGCACTCAGACCTGGTGACAACCAGTGCCCCCTCCCATCCTGAGCAACTAAGTCCAAAGAAGCAAAGCTTCACCTTTCACTGTACCTCTGGCCCCCCAGATTACTCTGTGTCCCTCAGATATACCTCCCTGACTTTACTGTGCCGTTTCCTCCCCTAAGGGGCTCTGTATTCCAAACCACTATTCAACCTGCGACACCAGCTCACACAACTGACAAAAGAACCACCTCCAGTGGCCAGCACAAGAGCTCCTACCTTTCGTGGTCTCACTTTCTCGCACCAGGAAGGTCCCTCTCGGGTTCTCCGTGTTGAGCAGCAACCGCTCGGACTCCCGCCTGGTGATCTTGCCGAAGTACCACCTGGGTGGGAAGGATGAACACGGTGTCAGTGGCCCAGGCTCCCTCCTGCCAAAAGCACCTCTCCCCAGGATGGGCCCTGGGCAGGACAGGCTGCAGCCCGGGAATACTCACTCCTCAGCCTGGATGGAGTCGGAGGGTGCCACATAGTTGCTGGGGATGTAGCCCGTCTGTCCTGTGCTGAGCGAGTGTGCCAGCCACCAGTCTCCCTCTCTGAGGAGGAGAAGGGGTAAAAGAGAAAGGGCCATCATCAGTGAGTCCAAGGTGCTGCTCTCTTCCCAGGTGCTGTGCCTGCACGGCAGCCAATGGGGCACAAGGAGGCCATGGCTCTTGGCCTAGAATTCGTCCCTTCCTGGTGCAGATGCCTCTGGCAAAGCTGGCTGAGATGAGCTAGGTGCATGGCAAGGGCTGAGCTTCGTCAGCCTGAGGCCCAGCTCTGCAGAGGCATAGTCCTGGGATGGGAAGTTAGCTTTCTTTCAGGTGTACCAAAGCCCCTTGAGATGTTAAGGGCTGCCTTGGGAGAGAGCTCCCCGTATCTGGGGACAAGCAATGCTGTACCTGAGAGAAGATCCCTGGCAGAGACAGATGTCAAACTAGACTGTCAAAGTCCACCCAGCCCCGAGACTCAGAAGCCCAGATCTGAGGGTTGGTGAGACCTTGGGAAAGAGAAGGGGTAGCCCTTTTGAAGCCCAGTGATAATCCAGGCACCAGCCCAGAAACTACAGCAACGCTCACCCCTGTCACAAATCACAGGTCACCCCTAAATGTTCTTAGCCGGAAACTATAGACCTCCTCCTGCAGCCTACCCATGTGCAAGGGGAAACTGAGACCAGAGGGGGCTAGGACTTGCCCAAAGTCACACTGAGTAATGGGGAGGGGACAAGGTGGCAGAGTCCCAAGCCCAGGGCACTTCTGTGCTAACTGCCCCATGAGGAGGAGGTGATGGGACAGTGGCAGCAGGGATGCCCAGCCGGGTTGGGTCCCTGGGCCTGGGCACAGGGGAGGGGCGGAAGTACCTTTGCAGCCATCTGAATGTGAACCAGGTCTGGCTGGAGCGGGGGTCCAGAAACAGAGGAGGGAGGAGCAAGCGAGAGCCCGACAGGAGAGAAGAGGCAGAGATGGGGGTGGTGAGAGGCAGTGCGGCAGAAGGAGCGGGGAGAGAGCGGGAGAGCCAGGCGGTGCTGGGGAAGGGAACGAGGGGACAGCCACGGAGGCCTCACATCCAAAGCAACCAAAGGGCACAGGAAAGGGTCCACGGGGAGTGAGGGAGTGACACCGGGCAGGGCAGCCTGGGGACTAGGGTCCGCCACTCCCACGTCCCCCATACAGGTGGGAAGCCTGAGGCCAGAGAAGTAAAGGCCTCCACTCAAGATCACAGTCAGGTGCGCCCTGAGTCCCAGGCAAGCAGCTCCCTGAATGGCGCAGGGGGCTGCCGGCTTGCTGCGCTGTCTCCAAGAGGCCCCTGAGAGGATTCACTGCGGCTCTGATCCAAGCCCAGAGACAGACGCCCTTGCCTTCAGCCACAGCCTGAACTTGTAAGGGGCCAGATCCCTAGCTCCTGGCTCTTCTGAACTCCTTCTAGACATATTCTGCGTCCCATTTTAAAGATGGAGAAGTTGAGGCCAAGGGAGAACAGGGTTTAGGGAGCTCTCCAAGAACCCACCAGAGCACAGTGAGCCCCCAGGCAGTGTTCAGTGGGATGGTCCAAGGCTGGGGGTTCCGGATGGAGCCCCAAGGGGGTGCAACTGTGGCTGTGTGACCTGATAACTTCACACACTCAGGCAGGAGCAAGCTCCCGCCAGGGGCTCAGAGAGAGGCCCTGCCATGCCCAAACCTCCTTCCCACCCCCTCTGTGCACCCAGCGGGGGCATCCACAGTTTTTCTGTCCCCTTTGACCCCGAAGCCCACCTTGCAAGGGGGAAAGCAGGGCCCCAGCCCCCGGCTGAGGAAACTATGGCTCAGAGATGTTGAAGGAGCAGCCACAAACGAGCACTTCCTTTGTAGAGCTGGGGAAACTGAGGCACAGAGAGAGGCAACACCTTGCCCAAAGCTTCAAAGCAAAGACTAAAGTTACAAGGAACAGCTCTCTGAGAGCTTCCAGTCCAAAGACTTTGTTGCCAATGCAGAAAATGAGGAGAGAGATGGTAACGATTTGCCCAAAGCTGCATGGCAAACCAGTGGCAGGGAAAAGGTGAAAAGTGGGGCCCCTGAGTGCACAGAGCAGACACGGCAGCCACCCCCAGGCCTCACGAAGGCTGCACCCTCGGAAGAGCCAGTGGAAGACAGAGGGGGCACTGGGGTGGGGGCAGGGGACGGGCCATTCCGGGATGTGCCAATGTCTGAGGTCACAGGCTACAGAACGAGGCGGATGGACCAAGGCAGTCTGCAAGCACCCAGCCACCCAGGCAAGCGGAGCTGGCAGGAAGCGCGTGCCCAGCCGGGCAGGGCCGAAGAAGCCATGGCTCAGCTGACAGCACTCGGCTCCCTGACACCAACGCACGGGGAGTTTGGGGCTCACCGCCTAGTGCTGGGGGTGCTGTCACAAGGGACGGGACGCCAGTTTTACTGCACAATCCCAGTCTGGGTTGGGAGCCAGGCTGCCTAAGCTGCCCCAGCTCCCCTGCTGCCTGTGTGACCTCAGCCCGGCACACTATGCCCTAGACTGTTTCCTGAGTGTGCCTCCCTCCAAAGGGCTGAAATGCCAATGGTCCCCAGCAAAGAGGAAGTACTAATAGGCGTGAGCTGTCAGTATCGTGACCTGACTAAAAAAATAAAAATAAAACCACTAGATCTGCGTGTGCCTCCCTACTCTCCAAATCCTCTTTTAAATCCAAAGCAGCACAGTTCCAGCCCCAAGAAGGTTTCGCTGTGTGACCTTACGGAAGTAACACACCCTCTCTGAGTCTTAGTTCCCTCACCTGTAAGAAGAGACAATACTCACAGAATCTCCCTTGCAGGCGAGTGTGTGAACACTTGTTATGGAGCCTTGCTGCCACTGTTACTATTACCCTACCATAAAATCAAGGCCTGGGAGGTTTGCGCCTGCCTCAGGTGCCCATAAGCTGGCTCTGCCAAGGGCGAGCCCTGTCCTCACACTGTCTCGGATGGTTCCAGTCAGGGAGGAACCAGGGAAGAAGGGACCACACCTTCCCTACCGTACCCCTCACCTGCCTTCCTACTCGCTAGCTGTGTGACCTCGATTCTCAGAGCCTCGGGTCCTCTTTGGACCCTAATCCTTGTACCTGGTCCTTGTGGACCAGGGGTGTGGTAGCTCCGGAGGCTGTTGGGACCGCTCGGAGACACTCTCTGGGAAGTGCACACCCGGTCCCCAGGCTGTGGCCACTGGGGCCCAGGCAGGATCCAGGCAGTCAGGTTTCCAAGCCCTGGGCCTGGCACGGGGTCAGTGGGTGAGGGTGAGGGTGAGGCCAGGTAGCCCAGAGAAGGGGGAACAAGGGCGGGGTACCCGACAGCGCTGGCATCCTGAGGTGCCCGGGCCAGAGTGACGAGGGAAGGAGAAGCCTGCTGGAAAGCGGCCCAAAGATGCTGCTGAGGGATGGGCTGTCAGACAGATCCTAGACCCCAGTGGGCTTCCTCGGACACCGGACCACACAGCACCCAGGATACTAGTGCCCGGGGACATCTGGCAGCAAGGTCCAGGCAGCAGACTCCAGGCTGTGAGCACTGCAGCCAGGCTCACCTTCCAGCACTCCGCCGGCTGCGCCCACAAAGAGCCCTGGAAAGCCTTTCATTCATGGGGGGCGGGGGGACTAAGCAACAAAGGACCCTAAGCAACACTGTACGGACAGCACGGGGTCCCGGGGGAAGGTACAGTCCAAACAGATCACGCCTGAATGGCCACCTTCCCTGAGCACCACCCCAATCCCTTGGCCTTCCCTTTTCCTCTAGCACCAGCCCCCAGCTCTGCCCCATCCAACTGGAGGCTGAGGGGTGGGTGAGCACTGACAGAGGACTCAGGCCCCCACCGCACACCCCACCAGGGACCTCAGCCTAGCCAAGCATCCCCCAGATTCTGGGCTGCAGGAGGAAACAAGGGAAGAGCCTGGACTAAAGGGAGGAAGCTGCCCTCTGACCCCAGTGCCAGGCAGAATCAAAGTCTCCAAGCCCTTCCTGCCCTACAGCTTCATTCCAGCTGTGACCTCAGCCCCAGGTCCCCGGCAGAGCCTCCTAGCACTTCCTGTCATCATCCCATGCACCCTCCCTGCCCAGCCTCTCCTCGGGGTCCTGCACAGAACACAGGCTGGCGCACTGGCCATCCCCGCTAGCACCTCCTCTAGAAGCTGTACGACCTTGGGCAGGTCATTTCACCTCCCAGGCCTCCATTTCTTCATCTGTGACATGCAGAAAGTAAGAGTTCCCATTTCTCAGGGCTCTGGAGGCACATAAAGAACACAATGCACCTGAAGGTGCTCAGCGCAGGGGCACAGCACATGTGACCATTTCGTTCCATTCTGATCCTTCAGCCCGTTCACCAACACAGGTGGGCACCCTGTAAGCCAGGCAGCAGGTGACATGGTTACCCCGGAATGAGGTGGATGAGAGAGCAGTCTTTAGGAGCTCCCAGTTTGGGGGGAAGCAAATGTCAGCCGGACAAAAAGAGAATGGAGCCCCAGCCGGGCTCTGACACAGCGGGGCAGGAGGGCGAACCAAGGAAGTCCTCCCACCCCAGAGAGCAGCTTGGGGAAGGGAGAGAGCCACTGCCCAAGTTCTAGTCCTGGCCTTGTTACCTGGCAGCCATGTGACCTTGGAGAAAGACCCTGCACAACTCTGAGCCTCAGTTTCCTCATTTGCAAAACAGAGGCAGCCCCCATCACTACTAGTCTGGAGAAATTACAGAAAGACGCAAACAGGAGGAAAATATGGGTGAAGGTGACTGGCACAGAACCTGGCACCTCTGCTCCCTTTTGACTCAAGAGAAGACAGTCCTGCACTGGATCCTGAGAGACAAACAGGAGTTCGACAGGCAGACAAGAAAAAGGGTGTTCCAGGCAGAGGGAACGTCATGCACAGGGAAAGAGGCAGGAACAGGCAAGGCACGCTCAGTGAGGGAGAAATGTCTGGCCTCCTTGGTCAGGCCTTTGAGGACTCGGGGACCTGCTCTCCACCCCCAGAGACACCTGGCCTTCTACACCCCTGGAGGCTCGGCCCCTTCTGCACCTCCCGCCCTCTGCCTGCACACAACTTCACTGCCCTTCCCCGGAGGCCCCACCTGCGGCTCCCAGTTCTTGTGGTCACCCCCTGAGAGCACACACAGTAAGGCCCTCTGCCTCCCCAGGGCTGGAGTGGGCAGCTAGGGCAGGCTCAGGAGGGCACTCACAGGGCCCTGCATGCAGCTGGAGCTCAGTGTGGGCGGACAGATCAAGGAGGAGGTGTGTAAGGTGAGCAGTGAGGGACCTGGTGAAACCCGGGGTGCGGGATGAACTTGAGAAGCCTGGGGCGGTGGTGACAGCCAGGGAGCAGAGCGCAGCAGGACCCCGGGGTGGGGGGGACGCACATGCAGACAGCAGCCCAAGCCCCAGCGTAGCTGCCACCCGGCCCACCACCCACGTAGCGCGTACACACCTGACATCCACCTTCCTCCTGAGGGCCAGCGAGAGAGAAGCAGAGAAGGAGGAGCTGAGAGAGGGCTGGAGGCGCAAGCCAGGGCGCAGGAGCTGGGGCAGTGCAGGGAGGGCGCCGCACCGCCCTCTACTGGCAGCTCCGCACGGCAGGCGGGACCCCGGCCGCACGCTGCGAAGTCCCCCACGGGGTCCCCTGAGGCAACACGGAAGGGGCACTCACGTGTTGTTGACAATCTGGAGCCTCTCCCCTTTCTTGAAGGAAAGATCGGTCTCTGTCCGGGACTCATAGTCATAGAGGGCCACAAAGGTGGTCACTCCACCTGTGGGGAGGGGGTGGTGTCAGAAGGGCGGCACCCAGGGGATAGGGTCATTCTCTGCCCCCGCCCAGTGCGCCACAGGGACAGGCACGTTCACAGAGGAGGGGCCGTGTGCGCCCGAGTGCCCCTGCTGGTGTCCGTCTCGCTCGCATATGCCTAAGGACCACCATCTCTTCTGTCCCCAGAGCAGGACACAGTTCGTGCTCAGAAGAGCCGGCCGAAGGGCTGAGGAAGGCGGGACCCCAGTCCAAGAGGGTCACCTGCTTCTGGGTGTGTGAACTTGGTGTCTGGGGAGAGCCTGGCTGCAGGTTATGGTCGCCCTGTCCCCCTTGCTAAATGACACCCTTGTCTGCACCCACGTGCTCGTCCTCCTTCACTGGGGTTCCCTTCTCCAAATGCCCTGCAGTCTGCACGCCGAGGTCCCTGCGCCTCGGGGGGTCTGTACCCGTGTGCGTGTTGTCTGAGCGGACCCGTGCACAACCGCCCTGCGTGTGTCTGACTTGGCACGCGCGTCCGTGGCCCGCGGCGGGCGAGCTCTGCAGACAAAAGTGGCCCCGCGC
>NW_022900934.1:21772910-21785562 GCF_012274545.1 Fukomys damarensis
TCCAGGCTGCGCCGCCGCGGGCCGGCGTCCTTGGGCTTGCTCTTGTTGCTGCCCATGGTCCTGGCTGGAGACAGAAGTCGGCGGCGTGGGGCAGAGATTCAGGGCGCTCTCACCTTGCAGGCATGGCAACTAAGGCCCCAAGAGGGGAAATGGCCTCTCCGAGCCTCGGTTTCCTCAACTGTCCAGCCTACTGATGGCGTTCACAGAGGGCTTCCTTGGGACAGGGACAGGCATAGAAGAAATACCTGGTAACCCAAAGCTCTGACCTCTCCCACTTCCCCAAGAGTTCACTGTTGAGGCCCTCGTAGACAGCAACTCTGAGTCGTGCCGTGTCCCCAGCACTAGCACGTTGGAGAGACTTGCTGCAGGTGTGTGGAATGTAATAACCAATGGAAATGGTCTAATACTGGCAGAAAGGTGCTAAATGTGGCAACTGAGGCAGCAGTATGGCAGGAAGTGCAGCCACAGGACCTTTGCATAAACTGTCCCCACTGTCGAAAATGCTCTTTCCTGATTCACCAGGGTTACTCGTGCCTCCTTCAGTTCTCAGCTCAAAAGTAACCTCCAAGCTGGGCATACCTGTAATCCCAGCACTCCAGGAGGGTGAGGCAGGAGGATCACAAGTTTGAGCCCAGCCTGAGCAAATCAGTAACTCAATGAGATCCTGTCTCAAAATTTTAAAATAAATAAATAAAAGGGGCTGGGGATATAGCTCAGTAAGAAGGCCCTGGGTTCAATCCCCAGCACCACACAAAAAGAGATACCTTCATGGGAAGGTTCCCCGAATCCTTTCACTGGATTAAGTCCCCAGCTTTTGGCACCTCCTTGATTGCACATGGCCGTTTTTAATCTGTATTTATATGATTTTTGTCATGAGCTTTTTGTCTCTTGTTCACTGCTGGGTTCACAATGCTTAGCACAAAGCGAGGCACACAGCAGGTGCTTCATAAACAGCTGAGTGAGTGAATGAATGAGGGACAATTCAAGAGTTAAAAGAGACTTCTGAGCCAGAAACCTGGGAGCCCCAGAAGTTGGGAAACAAAGGAAATCAAGACAAAAATTTGCCCACAACACCCACGGACCCACCATGCTCCTGCCTGCTCCTCCCACCCATCACGGCAGCCCCCAACCCAAGGCCATCACCTCACCTGGTGGAAGGCAATGCTGTCCCAGATGATCTGGGAAGCAGCCTGGGGTCTTGGCACGAACAGCAGGTGTGGGAGTCTGGGGTCTTGGACTAAAGACCTTGCTCTGCCTCTCCCTCCTCTATGTCCCAAGCCAAGTCACTTCCCTTCTCTGGGCCTCGGCATCTTCATCTGCAAAGCAAGGATAAAGCAGACAGACTTCTCAGGGCTATGAACACAGAAATCGCAACCTTCTCAAGTGCTGGATCACTCGTCACCAGGCTCCGCTGGATGGCCCTGGAGCCTCCCGGGCCACATCCTGGAGCAGGGGCCAGGCAAGGTCCTGCACAGCAGTTAGGGGTGGCCTTGGAGCCAGGTTCCCCAGATCTGGATCCCTGCTCTGCCCCTTATCAGCTGTGCAACTTCAGGGTTCCCTCGTGTTCCATTTCCTCCTCTGTAAACGACAGGGGTGTTGTGACAACTGACTGAGGCAGCACGGGTCACTTTTGTGACACTAGGGCTCCAGACACACCATGGAGGTGGGTGCCGGGTATGTTCCGAATGCTGAAGGCCCCAGAGAAAGCCTCCGAGCACCTGAATAGGGAGAAGGTCCCCTGGACAGGGACTCAGCACAGCCAGCAGTGCCACCCCCTCCCCGTGAACCTCTGCCAGTCACCCCAAATTACTCAACTGCACAATGAGGTGTGATCAGAACTGTGGGGACATGGTGGCCTTTGGGTTCCCTAAGGACAGTCTGGATCAGATATTGTGGGGCTGGGGAGGGAAGACCTCCTCAGAATAAGGAGAGATCTCCAGGGCCTCCGGAGGGTCAGGCCAATCAGCCTGGGAACAGTAACTACAAAGCCAGTTTCCATGGCAACCCATTCCATCCAGGTCAGAGTGCCCATCCAAAAGCCAGGGTCCCCAGAAACCTGCTCACTGGGCTATCCACAGCCCCCGGCTACAGGAGGTCACACCCTCATCCGCTCCCCATCACTGGCTCCCTGGCAGGGGGCCTCCTCTGCTGTCCCCCACAAAATGGAAACCATGATCTTTGAGAGTGGAGTTGATGGGGGCGGGGCTCAATGCTTGCCTAGCAGGCCCCAGGCCCTGTTCTCTCCCCAGAGCTGCGCGCACGCGTGCGTGCACACACGCACTCACAAGTGAACTCTGGGAACCAGAGGAAGAGACAAAGAACAAGCTATGGGGGACCGGTCCTTGAAGAGAACCACCGAGACCTGACCTAAAGGGTTTGCTCTGACCACAGAGGAATGCAGGATATAAACAGAGCGGATTCGTCTGGCACCCTAGCTAGAGCTCCCCGTGGGCAGGGTCAGGTCAGATCTGCCTCCAGGCCCCCTGCAACCAGGCTGGATCTGGCACAGAGGGTTAGGGCTCTGGAAATATTTACGAGGTGGCACAGAAGTATAACTTGCATCCGGTTCTGTCCCTGCAATGTCACGCTGTAGAGAACATATATCATTCTGCAGCAAACAAACATTTCCTGAACTCAAATCTACTGGGCCTTGCTCTAAGCACTTTGCAAATACTGAGGCACCAAATCCTCATGATAATCTAGGAGGTAGATACTAATAGTATCCTTATTTCATTGATGCACAAGCTGAAGCACAGAGAGGTTAAGAGCCTTGCCTGAGGCCACAGAGTGTATGTGAGCAAAAAGAAAGTGGGGACAGAGAGCCACTCAGGGCAGGCAGGATTCAGGGCCTGCTCATGGGGTCCAGTGGGATACTCATGGGCCTAGTATGCTGCCCAAAGGACCAGGACCTCCCTTGGAGCAGCCAGATTCCCAGGTGGAGGCACACATAAGGCAGCCTAGTCCTACTCCTAGAGAGAGCCAGAGTCTCAGCCCTCAGCAGAGCAGAAGGTGCTTGAGGAAGGACAGGCCCGTTTAGGGTGGGGGTCTAGCCTCAGTGAGGCCAAGGCCATCTGTGTGAGCTTGGAAGAGATCACCCTCCAGGAGCTCAGACCTCAAGCTTCTGCCCCTTCCTGGAGGTGGTGGGATGGGTCTGCTGGCCTGTGGGCTGGGCCTAAACGCAGAGTCACCATGACTGGCCCAACTGAGAAAAGCTACACCCCCATCTCTTCCACCATCTGCACACTCCCAAGTGGAGGCAGACTTTGGGGGGCTGAGGGGAAGCAAGGAGGGTCGGTCGCATGGTTGCCTGAGGTTCCTGGAGGAA
Organism: Fukomys damarensis; assembly: GCF_012274545.1. Lineage (NCBI taxonomy): Eukaryota > Metazoa > Chordata > Mammalia > Rodentia > Bathyergidae > Fukomys > Fukomys damarensis. The sequence goes on from NW_022900934.1 coordinate 21,776,236, forward strand.
GGTGGTCTCTTTCCTCCTGGAGCCACTCCTGATCACAGGCGTGGGCTCTTCCCGAGGTTGCACTGCTGTAGCTGGACGGTGTCAGGATCCAGCCCCACACTTCCCCTCTGCTCCCCCAGACTCCACAGGCCACAGATCCTGACCTGACTCAGCATCTCCTCAAGCCTGCGTCCCCCACCACACCCCTTGCAGACTCAGCTGGTTACTAAGTGTTTGCAGAGCACCTTCTGTGTGAGCTGGGCCTCATGATGGGCTTTGCCCAGGGGAGCCCTCAGGTAGCTCCAAAACTCCTCCAATTCCAACCCAACCCTCTCCTCCTAGCCCTCTTCCTCAGGCCAGCACTCAGTGTCCTCCTTGGTGCCCTGCTGCAGACACAAAAGGGACCTCCTGGAACCCTCCTCCTGCAGCCAGCAGCATCTCTGCAAACCACACAGACAACCAGAAACAATCCCTGTTAACGCTCTTCATGGAGACCGAGTAGCCTAAGAGTCCAACATAAGCAAATGGTGGCCCAGTCACCCAGGAGATACCTGTGCAGCTATTAGGAAGAACCAGAGCTGGGAGCTGTGGTGCACACCTATAATCCCCGCCCATGGGAAGCTGAGGCAGGAGGATTGCACGTCTGAGGCTACTATGGGCAACTTAGCAAGTCTCTGACTCAAAATAAAATTTTAAAAAAAGAAGGCTGAGGATATGGCTTACTGATAGAGCACTAGCCTAGCATGTGCAAGGCCCTGAGTTCCATCCCCAGTACAGAAACAGGAGGAGAGGGCGGAGGAAGAAAGGAGGAGGAGCAGGGAGAGGAAGAGCCAGAACTCTGTGTGGCATGAGATGCTCACGACACATGTGACATGCAAAGAAGTCAGCAGTGTGGCATCTCCTCTGGGCATCATGGAAAATGGGGACAGAAGGCTACCTACATGGAGCGGGCCTAGTGTGGTGCCAGGCACACAGCAGATTTGAGCTACTTTTACTTCTTCAAAGAAAGCTGGCGTGTGTGTGTGTGTGTGTGTGTGTGTGTGTGTGTGTGTGTGTGTGGACATGCGCACACACACACACACACGTGTGCTGGAGGTTTAGAGAAAGTTCTGGAAGGATTCCAGACTCTTCACAATGTCTCATGCAAGAGGAAAATCCCATTTTTTTACTTTATATTCTGTATCAGCTGACATTTGGAAATTACTTGGTCATGATTATTTTTTTAATGAGACTTAAAAAAAAACAAAACAGTCGAGGGCTTCCCATCGTCCCCCGGGATGAGGCCTAAGTTACTCTCCAGGGCCACCTGGCCCTGCAGCCTGAGCCGCTGCCCTCCAGCCTCTGCCCTCTCTGCCCTGCATCCACCCTCACCTCCCAGTGCACAGGGTCTCCTTCCACACACCCAAGTCCCCTCCCTCTTCTGAGGCTGGGCCCCAAGAAGACTCTGCCAAGTCCTGGCACACAACTTCCTATCCATGGCTTCCTGGGCAAGTGGCTCTGCCTCTCTTTCTGTTCTCTAATGGGGGATAACAGTGACCCACAGCTGAGTGCCAGGGGAGTCCGTGAGCCAGGCCAGGAGTGAGTGCTCCAGCAACAGCACACAATGTGCTTCACTGCCACCAGAAGCACTACAGAGGATCAAGGGGCAAAACAAGAGGACACAAGAGGAGGTGGCGGGGGGCCTTGAACGCCAAGCACAAGTTGAGCAGGTCCCAGTGGCATAACAAAGCAGAGACTACAGCTCCCCTCACTTTACAGGAGGGACTGAGGTTCAGAGAAGCTCGAAACTCACCTGAGGCCACACAGCAAGGGAGTGCAGCAGAGTTGGGTGCTCAGGGTTCAAGAGCAAAGCCTCAGGATGCACCTCTACTGCCCACCCACTGCACAGACGGCCCCCACTGCCCAGGGCAATACAGGGGTGAGGGAAACCTCAGACCCTCCCAGGAAGCGGAAGTACCAGGAGAAGCCAAAACTACAGGGCAGGAGCAAGAAGGGCTGGTGCAGACACCAGCTTGGCTTCTGGGGCCTCGGGTGGGCCTCAGTTTACTACTCTAACATAGGAATCCGCACAAATGTTTCTGCCCAGATGGGCTTGTCGTGGGGAGAACATGAGGTGATATTTGAAAAGTGCCTGGCCCATAGGAAATGCTCAGTAAATACCAGGGCCTAGTATCTTTTCTAGGAAAGACCTTTTCCAACTTTTGTCCCCTGTTCTAATCACTCTCTACGTTAGGCAAAGGGCTTCCAAAGCCCTACAGCATGCCAAGCCCGTGTGTGGTCCTTGGGGATGCCTCTGGTGGAGGTGACTCACAGCAAGGGTCTACAAAAGCCCCTTCACAGAAAAGCAGCCCAGAAAAGCCAGGCCTGACACTAGGAGCTGAAAAGTGTGTCCCCTTGAAACTCCCATGTTGAAGCCCTAAGTCCCCATGTGGTGGCATTTGAGGCCAAGCCTTTGGGAGGTAATTAGGTCCTGAGGATGTGACTCCTCAGGGTGAGATTAGTGCTCTCGGGAGAAGAGGCAGCTCCACACCTCACAGGCTCTCTGCTGTGGGAGGACACAGCTAGAAGATGCCATCTGCAAACCAGGATGACGTCCTCATCAGACACAGATCTGCCAGCCCCTTGACTTTGGACTTTTAAGCCTCCAGAACTGAGAGAAATAAATGTTGGAGGTTTTGTTGTTGCTGTTTGCAAATCTTTTAATCTGTTTTTAAGTGATTCATAAAAATTGTATGCATTTAAGGGACACCATGTGATGTCTCCACACAGCGTGGTAGTTTTGTTTCTTTGCTTTTATCTTTTGCATTGCTGGGGATTGAAATCAGGGCTTCATGCATGCTCAGCAAATGCTGTACCACTACCTCACCCCCAGCCCTAGGTAAGGTTTAAATCAACTCCTCAAACATCTATCATTTCTTTATGGTGAGAACATCCAGGATCCTTCCGTCAAGCTCTTTGTTTTTGTTTTTTGCAGTGCTGGGGATCAAATCCAGGACTTCATGCATATTAGCAAGTGCTCTACCACTGAGCTACACCACAATCTTTCAAACTTTTGAAATAGAAAGGAGATCACTGTGTTGTAAAGTTATCTACCTACACAACAGATTACCAGAACTTCCTGCTTTTATCTAACTATAATTTTTTTTTTTTTTTTTTGTACCGGGGATTGAACTCAGGACCTTGCACTTGCAAAACAGTCCATGGGAACCACTGAGCTAAATCCCTGGCCCAAACTACAATTTAGTAGGCACTGATCAACCCAAATGTCTTACTGAAACCACCCAGTAAGGTTAGAGCAGTGGGAATGGACTCAGTCACACACCCACTAGCTAATTTCACTCTAAGACATTTGCCAATGCAATTAGCTTAGAAACAGTGAAGAAAAAAATGGATTTAGAAAAGGGAACATAAGAATCTCAACAGTTACAGACAGTATGGATTTAGAATTGGGAGATCTGAGTGAATTCACTTGTCAGGTAATTAAGTTAATATCCCAAAATCAGTAATGTATCTACATGCTAAAAGCCATCAGAAAATAAAATGAAAGTTTAGCATTATAAAAATATCCAATATTCCTAAATCAATCTAAAAGTTGAATATGATCCCAATAAAACCCTCAACAGGAATTTTTTTAAACAAGGCAAGTTAATTTAAAATCTACAAGTAAAAGTATGTGGATAAAAATAACCAGGAAACTCCTAAAAAGAAGAGCAATGAGGGAAAAACAGAACAACCAGACAGTAAATCTTTCTATAAGGTCACAGTAAGTAAAAGTATGTGATATCAGTACATAAGCAGAACAACAAAACAGAAGAGTGAGGTACAAAAACTGTCCCCAAATATATGGGAATTTAACATACAATAGGCAGGCCAGGGATTTAGCTCAGTGGCACTACACCTGTCTCACAAGCAACATATATGTATATATGCTATATGTATGTATGTATATATATGTATTTATGTGTATAATATATATGTATATATAGAATATATGTGTGTATTTATATACATATATATAGAGAGAGAGAGAGCAAGAGAGATGGAGAGAGACATTTTCTATCAGGGAGAAAAAGGTATTTATTTTTAAATAGAGTTGGGACCAAAGATTTGCTATCAGAAAAGAAGATTGGGCCTCACTCATAGTCCATATACCAATAAATTCCAAATCAATCAAGTTTGAACCACAAAATCCTGAAACCATCATATGAGTGGGTGAGGCAAGGCTGTGGATTTGGCTCAGTGGTTCCATCGCCTGCCTCACAAGCGCAAGGGCCAGAGTTCCATCCCTGGTACCACCCCCTGAAGAAAAAAAATGGGTGAAGCATCTCTAAACATAATACAAAACCTAGAAATCACTATGGAGCACTGAGCTACATCACATACCCTTTTTTATTTCATCTTGAAACAAAGTCTTCCTGAATTGCCCAGGCTGGCCTTGAACTTACGATCCTGCTGCCTCAGCTTCCCTGGTAGATACAGGCATGTGCCCCATCTCCTGTCTAGAAATCATTTTAAAAATGATAAATCAGTTTCTATATAAATCTAAAACGTCTTCATGGCTCGATAAATGTAGGAAAAATATCTGCAACTCATATGATAGACAAGTTTTTTTAAAAAATATACAGTGAGCTCCCACAAAATAAGAAAAGTGACCACAAATAGTTTACAGAAAAAGCAAACCAAGTGGCTCCTAAACACACGGCAAGATAATCAATCTCACTTGTAAGATAAATGCAAATTAAAACTCCACAACCCACCTAAGCAGTGTTCTTCTCAAGTGTTCCTGGAACCCTCTCCAAGACAGACCATATGCCATGCCTTCAAATGAACTTCAATACATTTAAAAGGAATAAAATGCTGCAAAACATGTTTCTGACCACAATGGAATACATCAATAGCAGAAAGAAATTTGGTAAACTACAAATAGGTGAAAATTAAAATACTTCTTGATGACCAGGGAGTCAGTGACAAAATCACACATACAAAAAGAAAGAAATAGCTGGGTAGGGTACTGCACGTCTGTAATCCTAGCTTTCTAGAAGGCTGAGGCATGAGGATCACAAGTTCAAGCCCAGTCTAGGCAATTTAGCAAGGCCCTTTCTCAAAATATAAAAAAATTAAAAAGGACTGGAGATAGAATTAAGCATGAAGGCCCTACATTAAATCCCCAGTACGTACCACAAAAAGAAAGGGAAGGAGGGAGAGAAAAGAAATTAGGAAATATTTTGAGATGCAAGTGAAAACACAACATATCAAAAGAGAATGTAAAGAGAAATGAGCTGTAAATACACATTAAAAAGGAAGAAATATCTCAGATCGATAATCTCAACTTTCACCTAAGACACTGGCAAAACAACAGCAAACTAAAGAAACATAAGTACGGGGAAAGAATAAAGATTAGAGCAAAAATTACTGAAGTAGAAAAACAATAGGGAAAAAAAATCAACAAAACCAAAGGTTGGTTCTCTGAAAAGACAATCAACCAAAGTTTAGCTGGACTGAGTAAGAAAAAGAGAGAGAGAGAGAGAGAGACTCAATTCCTAAAATCAGGAAGACATTACTACTGTCCTTATAGGAAAAAAGACCATGACAAGGGAATGCTAGGTACAACTATGCCAAGAAATTAGATAACTCAGACAAAATGAGTGAATTCCTACAAAAAGACAAACTACCCAAAGATGAAATAGAAAATCTGAATCAAACAAGTAAAGAGATTGAATTAGTAATTTTAAAACTTCTCACAAAGAAGGCCCAGGCCCAGCTAGCTTCACCGGGGCAGTTTACTGAACACTTAGGCAGAGTGATGCCCAGTCCTCCCAGAGGGAGACTCCCCGACTCGTTCCATGGGGCCAGCGTCACGCTGATGCTCTAACCACACAGAGATGTCACAAGACTGTTATCTTTTAGGAGTATGGGTGGGAAAGTCTTCTACAAAATACTACAAATTGGATTCAGCGGCATATTAGAACTCTACTCCGTAGCCTGGTATTCCTTTATCCCAGGGACATGACGTGGGTTTAACTTTTGAAAATCAACAAAATCACCACACCTTCAAGTCAGGCCACTCGCGCGCCTTTACACCTTGCTGCCTGGGCTGCAAACCGGAAAGTGTCTGGGAAGCACAAGCTTGGGCAGGTGGGGGCTAGGAGCACACCCCGAAGTCCACCTGCCTTACCGGGCTTGCCGGCACCTCTCGGGGGAGCGAGTCTGCCTGAGAACCGCCTCACTTGTTGCTGGATCTTTCGGTAAACTATAATACCCTGTACCTCAGCTTGCTGATCTAGAAGGTGAGACAAACCAGAGACTCTCACAGTGTCAGGTGAGGACCCAATGAGCTGCTCTATGTAAACCACCTTGATTTAAGCATGCAGTAAACTAGCTATTCATGGCTAGGCGCAGTTGGTGGCACACACCTGTGTCCCAGTTACTTTGATAGGCTCAATAGTATTCTACCTTTACCAATAGAATAAAGGCAGAAAACCATGCGATCACCTCAATTCATGTAGAAAAAGCATTTGCAGCTGGGCCTGGTGGTGACTGCCTGTAATCCCAGCACTCAGGAGGCAGAGGCAGGAGGATCGCTACAAGTTCAAGGCCAGCCCAAACTACATAGAGAGACCTTGTCTCAAAAAAAAAAAGCATTTGACAAAATCCAAAATCCAGCACTTCTTGGTGACATAAACACACCAAAGAAAGGACTCGCCTCAGCTTAATAAAGGGCATCTGGGAAACCCCATAGCTTGTGGGTCTCACAATTGATGGTAAAGACAGAATGCTTTTCCCTATGACCAGGAATAATCACCTGCTCACCACTTTTGTTCAGGATGGTACTGGAGTGGGCAGTTAGGGAAGAGACGAAATATAAGGCATCCAGACTGGAAAGGAAGCAATAAAAGTATCTCTACTCCCTGATAACAGGATCCAATACTTAGTAAACCCTAAGGATCCGCTGAAAAAATGCAGCCAATAAATGAGTTCCACAAGTCTGCAGAGCGCAAGATCAATATGTAAAAAGAAAGCCGAGCTGGGGCTCACAGTGGAGCACTTGCCTAGCATGCATGAGGCCCTGAGCTGGAACCCTAGCACCACAAAACATTAATATTGTATTTCTATATACGGGCAACGGATAAACCGAAAAAAATTAAGAAACCCATTTTCAGAAAAATGAGAACAAAGCTTTTGCTTATAACCGGGTAGGTGAAGAGAGGTTGACAAGTAGGGAGGGGAATGGGGAAAAGAAAGAATTAAGATATATTATGTACAGGTTCAAAGTCCCTATGATGAATGTGATCGATATGTATGACAATATGTACTGATAAAAAATAAAGCTTTAGAAAAGGTGCCTTAATGAATTTTTAAAAAGAAAACCATTTTCCATAGCACCAAAAGAATACTTCGGGGGGGCCAGGGATCTAGCTCAGTGGTGCCACCGCCTGCCTTGCAAGCACAAGGTCCGGAGTTCGATCCCTGGTACCAAAAAAAAAAAAAAAAAAAAGGAATACTTTGGGACTGGGAGTGTAGCTCACTTGCCTACTCTGTGCTAGGCCATGGGTTCCATCCCTAGCACCACCAAAAAATAAACCAAAACCAAACAAACATAGTAAGAGTAACAAAAGAAATGCAAATGGAAAACATTATAGTTTGAAAACTATAAAAATTGTTGAAAGGAAATTCAGAGGACATAAGTAAAGGGGGACACATCCGTGCTCCTGGGTCAGAGGAGCACCCCCAATAAAGCTGGCAGGACTGCAACTGATCACTCATAGGAAACACGCCCTGACAAAATCCCAGCCAGCTCCTTGGCCAAAAGGGACAACCTGACTTTAAAATTCATATGGAAAGTCAAGGGATTCAGAATACTCAAAACAATCTCAAAAAAGGAAAGCAAAGCTAAAGATGCACGCTTGCCAATTTCAAAACTTGCTGCAAAGCTGCAGTAAGCAAGACCTGGGCAGAGCCCGGAAGTACGCTCTCACCCGCATGTCAAGGGACATTTCTGACACGGATGCAAAGACGATTCAATGGAGAAAGAACAGACCTTCAACAAATGGTCAGGAACACTGGATAGCCACATGTAAGACAAGAAAGCACAGGGCAGAAGTAAAGCTCCATGGTAGAGAGCACGTGCATCATCCAGGAGGTCCTGGGTTCAATCCCCAGCACCACAAAAGAAAAAGAAGAAAAGAAAAAGAAAGCTGGATACTTTCCTCAAACCCTACACAAAAATTTACTCAAAATGGATCACAAATCTAAATATAAGTAGTACCTCAAAAACTCCTAAGCATATATGCAAGTGTAAATTTCATAGCTTTGGATAACAATGATTTCTTAGATATAACAATAGGGCCCAAGTCACAAAAGAAAAATTAGCTAAACTGGTCTTCACCAAAATTTAAAAGTTTTGTGTTCCAAAAGGTTCTGTCAAGAAAGTAAAAAGAGGGCCAGGGATTTCGCTTAGTGGTTCTACTCACTGCCTGCCTTGCAAGTGCAAGAACCCAAGTTCGATCCCTGGTACCAAAAAAAAAAAAAAAAAAAAAAGAAAGAAAGTGAAAAGAGGGCCAGGGATTTAGCTCAGTGGTTCCGTCACCTGCCTCACAAGCACAAGGACTCAAGTTTGATCCCCGGTACCAAAAAAATTTTAAAAAGAGCTTGTACAACAGCACACACCTGTAATCACAATACTCTGGGAGGCTGAGATGGGAGAATCACAAGTTTAAGAGGAGTCTGGGGCAATTTAGCAACTTAGCAAAACCTTGTCTTAAAATCAGAAAATAAAAAAGGGGAAACTAGGGATGTAGCTCAGTGCAAAACCCTGGGTTCAACCCTTGGTATCACGCATACATACATATATACATGCATAATCCAGAGTGAAAAAAAAATTTGCAAATCACATATGTGACAAGGGACTTATGTCATGAACATATAAAGAATTCTTAGCCAGGAGTGATGGTGCACATTTATAATCCCAACACCCAAGAAGCTGAGGCAGGAGGATCGCCAGTTCAAAGCTGACTTGAACTAGATGAATTAAGTGTATCTGCTCATCATACTATGTCTCCAAAAAAAGAATTCTTACCACGCAATAGCAAAAGCTACTCAATTAAAAAAATGGGCAAAGGACTTGAATAGGTATATAAGTGGCCAATAAGCACAAGAAAACACACTCAATATTATCAGTCACTAGAGAAAAGCAAATCACAACCAGAAGGCAGTAACACTTCACACACACCAGGATGGCTACTATCAAAACGACAGATAGGGGCTGGGGATTTAGCTCAGTGGTGCTGCCACCTGCCTCACAAGCATAAGGTCCTGAGTTCGATCCTCAGTACAAAAAAAAAAAAAAAA
>NW_022900934.1:21786484-21805428 GCF_012274545.1 Fukomys damarensis
CCAAAAAAAAAAAAAAAAAAAAAAACACAGATAGGAGCAAGTACTGGCAAGGTGTATAGAACATGGAACCTTCATTCACTGCTGGTGTGGGAGTGTAAAATGGTACAACTGCTTTATAAACAGCCTGGCACATCCTCAAAAGGTTGAACAACGATCCCCAATGATCCCCCCCGCCCAAGAGATACCATATGACCCAGGAATTCCATTCCTAGCTATCCATCAATAAGAAATGAAAGGGTAACATATGTCTGAACAAAAACCTGTGTATGGCTGGCTGTGGTGCTGCACACTTGCAATCCCAGCGCGTGGGAGGCTGAGGCAGAAGGATCATCGAGTTTGAGGCCAGCCTGGGGCTATGCAGCGAGTTCAAAGCCAGCTGGAACTACGGAGTGAGACACTTTCTCAAAGCAACGACAAAAAGACATGGCAAAAGGAATAAAATCAGCCCGTCAATGTGACACTGCACTTCCAAATTCATTGCAACACTGTTCTCGACAGCCACGTAACAGAAACAAGTCCAGTGCCTACCAGCTGATGAGCAGATAAAGAAGACACGGGATGCGTACACAGCTACATTTTTAAAAAGATCAGATCCTGTCATTTGTGACAATATGAATGGAAACTGAGGTCATTATGTTAAATGAAATAAGCCAGGCGCAGAAAGACAAAAAAGTCACTTGTGGGATCTGAAAGAGCAGGAGGATCTCACAGACGGTGAGAGCAGAGGGATGAGTATCAGCCCCCCACCCCCAGCAGACGGAGGAGCGGTGGACAGGAGAAGTGAGCTCCCGCTGGCAACTGACTGCATATTTCAAAAAAGACATTATTATATTTATTTATTTTTGTTTTTTTGAGACAGGGTCTCACTATGTAGTTGAGATTGACCCGGAACTCACTATGTAGCCCAGGCTGGTCTCAAACTCACAGTGATCCTCCTGCCTCAGCCTCCTGAGTGCTGGGATTACAGGTGTGTGCCACCACGCCTGGCCAAAAAAAAAAAATTTTTTTTGAATGTTTTCACCACAAGGAAATGATGCTGTACATATATATCAAGACATTATTACATGGTATCCCATTGGTATGTGTGTCAACTGAAAACGTTTATACATATAATTTTACATATTTTTTAAAAGAATCTTGAAAATATGCTACATGAAAGCCAGTCACAAAACCACTTACCTATATCGTACAAATCCCATTTACATGCAGAACGGGCAAATCTACAGAAACCGAAGGTAGACTGTGGCCTCAGCCTGGGGGTGGCAGTTCTAGGGAAACGGGATGACTGTGATGTGTATACAGCTAGCTTCTTTCACAGTACTGAAAATGTCTTGAAATTAACTGTGATGATGAACTGGATAACGAAGATGTGGTTTTTCTATAAAATGGGATACTACTCAGCCATAAAGAATGAGAAGCTAGATTCATTCATGGGAAAATGGATACATATTGAGGATATACTCCTAAGTGAAATAAATAAATCACACATGTGTAAATACTGAATAGTTTCTCTGGTGTGAAAAACTATAATAGTACCTAAGATCCCAATGAGATAATTGACAATGTGAAATAGGAAAAAAAGGGCTAAAGGTGTAGGGAAAGTGGGAAGGGTAGGGGAAAGGTAATAAGGGAAAAGAAAAAAATGTGAGAAAATGAAAGAATGGAAATAAAGTGTTTGTAAACAGGGAAAGGAGGAGGGGGTGAAGGGAAGGCAGGGACAAAGGGAAAAAATAGGAACCAAGACCTGTCATGTAAAGGTACAAAATCCCAATGATGAATGTAACTGTACTGTATACCTAAAATGTACCAATACACTCAAAAAAAAAAAAATTAACTGTGATGATACTCACACAGCTGTGTGAATACAGGACAAACTCCTGAAACAGCCTTTCTTTCTCAGCTCCGCCTTCCTTCCACCAGAGACTGGAAAGCCCCTGGGGCCTCCCAATGTGCACCCACCAGAGTCACAGGTGCCCTCTGACCTGGGGTCTCGCAGGCAGGAGGAACAATGAGTTCTCAGATGGCAACAGCTGGCTGGTGGGTACGGGCGCCCATGACAGGCACCATGCTAAATGCACCACATGCATGAGCCTGGGGATCCCCCCACACCCTAGACGAGGAAATTGAGGCACAGAGGTTTGGCTGTTTGCCTAAGTTCCTTTGGGGGGCGGCGCGGTGTACTGGGAATCAAACTCAGAACCCTTGCGCTTGACAGGCAGGCACAGTGCTACTGAGCTGCATACCCAGTCCAGGTCACACAATTCCTAAGAGACAGCTTCAGGAGACAAATCTCGGTTGCCTGGGTTCTGGGGTCTCCTGTACCCCAGGCCTATCCCCCAAAGAAGGCCCCGGGCAGGGCCCAAAGCAGCAATCACACCTTCTCAGGGGTCCAGGGTGGAAGCTGTTCTCAGCTGGTCCAAGAATGTCTCTGGCTAACAGGGGCCTAACCTGGGCAGACAGTGGGGGGCTCTGGAGAGGGGAACACAGAGGCTGCACCAGGTGCGGCACAGGGGCTGAAGAGTCCACAGGCATTTTTCCCAGCACTGCTCGGGCACAAGGGCCAGCCTTGACACGGGCCTTCCGACCACTGCTCATGCGACTTCCACTGTCACACCCTGCTCCCCAGCACTCCCAGGACCCGAGTCACAGGGACACTCAGCTTTGTCTTTCAGAAGAGACAGGAGAGGCTCCAAGAGGCCAAGTCAGGTGCCGGGCCACTACCCAAGGCAGCTGAGGGCCAGCTGTGGCCCCAGCTCTCCTGAGGCCTCTCCCCAAGGTGACAGTCCCAGCTGGGCTCACAGAGCACTAAGCAGTGTCCACCGGCCAGCTCATTTTCCAAAACAAAAGATGGAGGCCCAGAGAGGGAGAAGGCTGGCCCCAGGCCACACGGCGGAGAGCGGATAGTGCAGGCCAGGGCCTCTCCCTCACTCTCACCGCCCCCATTTCAGAGCTGAAGTGGGCAGGTGTCAGCACAGCGCCCAAAGGCCAGAGAAGGACCACCTTGGAGTGACAGGTGACCTGAGCCTCCACAGCTGGCCCCAGCTGAAGACACACAAGCCTCCCTACAGACTGCGGGGCAGGTCCTGCCAGCACCAGCCCCATCCACTGAGCCCGGTCCGCTGTGGGTGTCTCTTCCTGTTTCCTCCAGGACCCCGCGCTAGCAGGCAGCTCCAGAGAGCAGGGACCATCACTGGATCTTGTTTTTCATTATCGAATGACTTCCTGCTCACCTACAGTGTTCTTTGCATGTTTGGGATGTACAAAGGACACTGGTCTCAGAGTGAGGAGCAGGTGAGGCCAGCAGTAAATGGCTAATTTCATCCACCCCTTACAACGTGCTGTTCTTGCCATTTTACAGCTGAGGAAACTGAAGCACAGACAAGCTGAACACTATGCCTACAACTCCAGTTCCCCAAAGCTGCGCCACATCTCTCCCCCTAGGAGTTTCTCCCTAAAAGGAGCCACTGCCCAGGATGCTGAGAAATGTCCACGGGGCGGAGAGGTCTAACCAGCCTCTTCCCCAGAACCCACTGTCATTGTTAGCAGCTCCAGGGCTGGCTGGGGTAAGGGAGTGGTCGCAGGGGCTGCTGCCCATGGGGTGCGAAGCCCCGTGTGGCCCCCTCACATGCTCTTGCTGCGGTTCAGACTCCCCCTGAAATGCTCCCAGCAGCCTGCAGGAGGCTGCAGTCAGCAGAGGATCCAGGGGCTGCAGGAGGCTGCCTCACCAGGAAGGGACAGCCAGGATGCCAACCAGATCTAAGTGACCCCAAGACCCAAAAGGAGGCACTGGGAGGGCAGCCAGGAGGTGGGCACGGGGGGACAGAGGAACAAATGCCAGGCGGGCAGGGGTCACGGGAGGCGGGGGGAGTCGGCCCACGTGGAGCCCTGCTTGGCTGGTTTGCCGCGGGACGAGGGAGACCCGAGGGGGATCTGCTCATCAGTTTAGGTCAGGACGGCCTAGAAAGCTGAGCAGGCAGGCCAAAGGCTTCTCAGGACCCCAGAGGCCTGGCTCCAGGAGATTCCCTCAGGGCACATGACCCAGGCTCCGGGGGCTGAGGGCAAAGGTGCAGCGGGCCTCTGAAGGGAGGGACATCTCTGCCAAATGCAAAGGCTGGGCCGCCGTGGAGAGGGTGTGAGCCAGGCAGAGGGGCTGCTGTGGCACAGGCCAAGGGGAAGCCATTGAGAAGGCCAGCGGCTGGTCAGAGGGAGTCACGGGGCTGACTCCACCTCTCCCATCCACTTCCCACTGTCTCGCCCTCCTCCAAGGCCCCTGTTCAACAGTGACAGTCACCATGCGGGAACAGCTGGGCTGTCCACGGAGTTCGGGCTTTCACTACCTCCGCCCCAGCCCACCTAGATGCTGCCCTCTGCACTGCACAGAGGCCTGGCACTCAGGGATTCCATGGCAGACCCCCCAGAAATGGGGGTGACCACAGGGAAGCCTGCAGTAACACCGCAGCACGGCTCTCCCCCAGCCTCCCCCAGGTCACCTCTCCGGGCCCCCAGCCGGCCCACCCCCGGTGCTGATAGTGCCGGGCCTTGGGGGACGCTGCCAGCAGCCCCTGCCCACGGCGCCCGCTGTTCCCCGACAGCCGCTCTGGTGCTTCTCAGCTCTGGGAACACGCAGTGCCCCCTCCTCCCGCCCACACCCAGGCAGCCTTCCCCTGGGGACACTGGTGGGCAGGAGCGCCCAGCCCCCACCCACTTGAAGCCTACAGGCGTGTGGCCCCCAAGGGTCCAGCCTCGCTCTACGCAGCCACGACACGGGGACTCCGGCAGATCCTACAGAAGACGCCTCTGAGCCTGAGGGTGGGCCAGGGTCACCCAAGTGGGCAGCACGGTGGTCAGACCCTTAACAGAGCCGCCTGCTGCTCACGGGGTGGAGGCCAACCTTGTGCGCTTAGTGATGTCCCTACCTCCATGTTGTCCCCTCTCATGGGGTTTCATCACCCACCTCACCTCCCCCTGCTCCCCATGAAGTCCATTGTGAGCTGACCACCAACCTCACCTGCCCCCACACCTAGCAAAGGGAGAGACCTCTCTGTTCTGTACTCACAGAGTACCCATCACAGGGAGATTAAGAGCTAGACTACTTGACCCTTCATCACTGTGTGGCTTTGGGAAAGTTTCTCTACCTCTCTGTGCCTCCATTTCCTCCCCTATAACAGGGACAAAATATTATGACCCTAGCAAGTGTGCCCTAAATTTCCTGTCAATCAAGTAACCACGGCTGCTGCTAGTCATTGATCACCTACTATGTGCCAGTCCCGGTGCTTCGCATCTTACCTAAAGTATCACACAACAGCCTGTGAGGTGAGGCTGGCATGAACCCCGTATTCGCATGGGAGGGAGGCCCAGAAGCATCAGCTTAACTATCAAAATGTATCTGGGGAGAGCCAGGGATTTAGCTCAGTGGTGCTGCTGCCTGCCTCGCAAGCACAAGGTCCTGAGTTCAATTCCCGGTACCCCCCCGCAAAATGTATCTGGGGAAGGAAGGGGTTTTTGCTGATATTAAGGATTTATGGTTACTTTATTCTAGATGGATTATGATTTTGTGGTTCCTTTTTAACACAAAGTGTATCTTTTAGAGATATACATGGAAGAATTTACACAAAAAAAGGGTGTCTGGGATATGCTTTAAATGACAGTATGACAGTGGGGTAAGCTGGGGTGCTGGGTCTTCATGATGGTCTCCTGGGGCTCACTATATGAATATTTGGGGTGCTGTCACACAGCCTATAGTTCTCCAGAGGCTGAGCAGGGAGGATCACTGTAGCCCATGAGTTTCAGACCAGCCTGGGCACCACAGCAAGACCCCACCCCTAAAAAGTAATATAAAAAGGAAGATTAAAAATCAAATAATAAGCCGGGCGTGGTGGCACACACCTATGACCCCAGCACTATAGGGAGGCTGAGGCAGGAGGATCACTGAGAGTTCAAGGCCAGCCTGAACTACAAAGCGAGACCCTGTCTCAAAAAAATAACAAACAAATAAAAATTAAATAGCGACAACAAATGCTTGACCCCTTGTGCCTTGTGAACAACAACCTCAGAGTGGTCAGACCCTTACCTCTCCCTCCCACTGGACTAAGGTGCGGCTGCCTTGCTGGTCCATCTGCATCCACGTCACCCCACCTACCTGGTCTGTCCTCCACACAGCAGCCACGTGTACCCGGAGTCCACCATGACCCCATCTCCCTGGCAGTGAAAAGCCAGCGTGTGCAAATGGCCCAGAGGCCCTGCCTCATCTGGCCCCTGTCTTGCTGGCCTCTTGCTGTTCCAAGCGTATTCTGCCTCGGGGCCTTTGCATTGACTGCTCCTGCCCTAGATTCTTTCTCCCAGGGACATCCAGGGTTCCTCCCTCGCCTCCATCTCCTTCGATGAGTTCTTTTCCTGACCCTCCACCTAATTGCAACATCTGTTCCCACAACCCAGTGGCATTTCAACCCCCTTCCCTACTCTCTGTGGAATTCATGGCACTCGGCACCCTCTGACAGACCACACATACAGTTCCCCTCTTCACTGTGCTTCTATCTCCAGCCCTGCAAAGCCAGGAGTCTGTATCTGCTTGGTACTTTGCTGTACCTCCAGCCTCCAGAATATTATCTGGCACATAGGACATTTGCAGGACGGACGGACAGATGGATGGACGGATGGGTGGACAGATGAGTAGATGGGAAGGCAGGCAAATGAGTGGGTGGGTGAGTGGATGGGTGGAGAATGGATGGGTGAACGGGATGGACGATGACTCGATGGATGGAGCGGGGAGGGGGACCAAGGAAGGAAAGGGTTGGGGTGGGATGGATCGATGATGGGCGGGTGGATGGATGGATGGGCAGATGGATAGAGGATAGTTAGATGAGTGGATGGGTAGGCACGAGTGGACGTAAGAATGGGCCCAGAGGAGGAAGGGGAAGGCCTCAGCCCTGGGTCTGTCTGTGCCCTTTGCCACCTGCCTGGCACACCCTCATTGAAAGCCTCTAACTGAGTAAGGAGTGAGCAAGAGGCCATCTGAGGGCCACAGCCAGAACGTGTCTGGTCCTGTGTCTGCAGCGCAAACGTGCTCAGGGCCAGAGGGCCTCAAACCGGCTCTGCCAGTGCAGTGAGGCTGAATAACTGGAGCTCTGGCCGGCGGGACGGAGGTGCAGGAGGCTTGTGGAAACAGGACCTGCGGTCAGGGGAGCACAGACTAAGCAGGCTGACCGCGGAGCTCCCCTCCGTCCAGCCCCTCAGACCCATGGTCTCCGCACCGCTGCTCTGGAGGGTCCCCGGGGAAGGACAGCACATATCCCTCCCACTGGGATTCCTGAGGCTGGAAGCCCCAGAGAGCAAGGCCAAGAGAAAGCTGAGACCTGGTTAAACCCTGACCTGTCCCCACACCGCCAGGGAGGTCCCTCTTGCGGCCCCAGATCCCCTTCTCAACTCCGTTTCCCCATGTGAAAAGTAGCTTGGGGCATGGACTCCAGGCACCCTCCATCCAATGGGGCTAAGCTTTACACAAGATGCCACATGGCAACTCCAGCACTGCCCCAAAGCCCAGCTCCAGATGTGAACAGGTGCTCTGACCCACACCTTAAAAGAGCAACAGTCGCCGGGTGTGGTGGCCCACGCCTGTAATCCCAGCACTCAGGAGGCTGAGGCAGGAGGATCACTGAGTTTTGAGACCAGCCTGGGCTACATAGTGAGTTCCAGGTCAGTCTCAACTACATAGTGAGACCCTGTCTCAAAAAACTTAAAAACAAAACAAAAAACCAGCAATAGTCAAAATGCCTGCTGATGACTGAACTCACACTGCTTGCATCTCTGTCCTCCCAACTGCACTGTGAGGAAAGGACCATTACTGTGCCCATTCCGCAGTAGGGGAACTGAGGCCCAATTCATATGGCAAATCAGAGCCAGGCACCCTGCCCCACCCCAGGGTCACCCTGAGCGGGTCTGCACCTTCCTGACAGCCCAGGACAGGAAACAGATACTCCGCAGGGGTCAGCTGGAATTTGGAGGGAAGAGTCCATAGTCTCCAAACCCATGGGTCCCTTGAGCCCTGAGAGGACAAGCCCAGCCCAGCCCCACTGAGCAGTCTAGGCCACAGGTAAACCAGTCTGAGGAGGACGTGGGGAGAACCTGCCACTTTGCCTAAGGGACTCCTGAAGTCTGAAACTTCAGAACTCAATGGACCTTAAAGTTCGGTGGGGAAGCCCCCTGCTGGGCCTATGGCTGCAGATGGGTGTGTGGAGGGGGCAGCAACAAGAACCGGAAGCCCATGGCTGTTGGGGGCGCCCTGCCCTCATCATCAGCTGCTCCAAAGAGGAAGGTCGATTCCTCGACCCCTGTTCCCTATGTGATCCAGTTCCCAGCCCTGTCAGCCCCACTTCCGATCATACCTTGTGCCCGCTTCCTCCCTCTCACCAGAGCCACAGCCTAGTTCTGCTGCCTTCTCTGAAGATACCCAATACCTAGCAGACAGTCTTTCTGAAATGCCAGTCTGAGCCCATCAACCTGCCTAACATCCCTCACATCCCTGCACATCGACAACAAAGGTCAGAAGCCCTACAAGCAGCACTGCTGGCCCCATCCCTTTCCTTCATTCTGCTCCACTCATACTGGCTACTTCCAGCGCTCTCTTGCCTCAGGACCTTTGCACATGCAGTTTCCGCCACCCTGAGCACACTTCTCCCACACAGGTACATTCTTTCCTTCCTCGCTCCCCACAGGTCTTCAGCATTCACATGTCACCTGCTCTGACAAGCCCTTCCTGACTATGTGTTTAAACAGCAACACACCCAGTCAACCCCACTCCTCTTCCAGTCTCAGGTCAAAAGCTACCTCCCCATGGAAGACTCCCCTGATCCCTCAGCCCCAAGGAGAGCCTTCAACTTCCCCTTCCTGGCCTGGACCAAGAGGTGACTCACCATGTGAGTACATGTCTCATGAGGACAGGGCCACTTCTTCCTCCCTCGTGGCTGACTATTCTGTGGTGCGTGTCAGACTCAACAGTGAGCAACTGGGTGCATGGGCACCTACCTGGAGTTCTGAACAGACACTGGCCACAAGCACAGGGCTTAGCATAGAGAGGGCACGTGGTGACAAACGAATGAATGAAGGAACGACTGAGCAGGATTCACCGTGGGCCCCTGAGAAGCTGGCCTGGAGAATGGAGGGTCTGCCGGGGTTCACCAGCTACCATGCTCCAGCCCTGCAAACCCAGCCGCTGTTCCCCACCCTCCCAGTCTCGGGAAGCTCCTTCTCCCTGGGGAATGAGTGTCGAGGAGGGGCAGACAGCTCCGGCTCCCAGAGGGGGATTCCCAGGCTCCCTCCGTCCCACCACAAAGGGGCTTTGTGCTGCATGCTGAGAGCCAGGGCCAAGCGGAAGCCGTCCCTCTGCACCAAGGCAGCTGGGGCCACACGGCTCAAAGGCAGCCCCCAGAGGCTGGTCCAGCCCTCCAGTCTGGCTTACCCTTTCAGGGGCCCCAGAAGGGAAGCTCTAGGGTGACCCCATTTCTGCAGGTGGGAAAATGGGCTCAGAAGGGCAGAGACCCTTGGCCAAAGGTTTTCAGAAAGAGATAATAAAGCTCAAAGCCAAGCCAAGGCGGTGGCACAGCAGGCAGCCCCTGGGCTGGGGAAGGAGAGGTCTAGGGGAAGCAGGAGCTGGCACTTTGCCCACCAGCATTCTGCCCTGGGAGGGAGGCTCCAACCCAACACAGAGCCCTCCACCCATGCCCCGGGTGCCCTCGGTACCAGCAGCCAGGCTGCATCTCGTCTCCACTTCCTGTCAGCCATGTCTACCTTTCAAGGAAAGGCTGCATGGGCATAAGGACTAGGGGTACTGGTACCCACTTTCTCTCCAGGCTCATGTGCTCTCCAGAGCCACCTCACAACAGCCACCCTGCCTGAGCCAGGCACCACTCACAGTGCTGGACACATGGGTCTCCCTAGGGCCTCCACCTGCCCAGGATACATACAAGCCCATGGCCCTCAAGGTGCTGCACACAGGGTACCGTCAGACGTGACACGCACCACTGTCCCAGACCTGCTGCCCTTCCAAGGCAGTCACAGCACCACAGCCCACTCTCGCAGGGCCCAAACTAGCCCCCTTCTCCTGCCCCACGTTGGTCTCTTGTTCCCTGCCTGAACCCAGCCCCCATGGGCTGCCTCCCTTCACATCCTGGACTGGAGGCCACCCAGGGCCTGCCCTGCTCCCAGGGCAAAGTCCCAGTGCCCCAGAGAGGAGCCAGATTAACTGTCCCTTTCCAACCACCTGGTACATGACCTGCCACTCCCACCGCCCAGGCTCCACAGGGCACAAGACCACATCCCACCTCCAAGCTTTGTGCACAGTGTCCCTTCTTCCAGGCATGTCCTCGCCCTTCTTTTTTTTCTCATGAGCTTCCGCTCGCACTGTAGACCTAGGCCAGAAGTCGCTTTCTCTGGGAAGCCCTAGGTTCCACCATTCATGTGGTACCAAGCCCACAGTAGGGGTTGTCTCCCCCAGAGTACAAGCTGACCCCAGAGAGCATCCTTGCAGTCCCCAGCAGGCATCACGGGCCCAGACATCACCGGTACATTATCTAGGCTGGCTGCCACCTGCAAGCCACTGCACCCCGTGGTGGCAGAGTTCTGCTCTGCCCACAATGCCCACAGATCTAAGGTTTGGGCGGAGAGGGCGGAGAGGGGGGAGCTCTCTGCAAATGGCCAACTGGTAACCAAACCCACGTCGTTTCTAAAACTAGGGCACAGGAGAGAAATGGGAACAGCAGAATTGTCCCCAAATAGAATGGTGGCTCATCTGGTTCCGGGGCCTTTGGGAACACCTGGTGGGGCTGGGGGCGGGGAGAGCAGGTGGCTGGTCCCGAGGCCCAGGAAGCAGAGCTAGAAGGGGAGCCAGGGGCCAACAGCCCGCACTGGGGTCACTCGCTTTGCCAGGGCCAGTCCAAATCCTGGGGCGCCTCCCACCTAAGCCACCAGCCACAGCACCCTGTAAACGGTCCCGCCCCAAGCCTTCGGTCACTGCCAGGAATGCTACTGCCCCTTCCTGCCGGTCAGAATTCTGCCCATCCTTGGAACCTTGACCACTGCCGGTAGCCATGACACTTCCTAGAAGCTGGTGTGGAGACATCTGGGGAAAGTGAGCCTGTCAGGTCCTCCCAACAGCCCAAGGGAAAACTCCTGCTCCCACCTCAGAGATGAGAACACTGGGGCTCAAAGAAAGAAGCCATAAGCCCCAGGCAGCAGAAGAGGAGGCAGATAGACCCGATGCTCATCAGGCTAGCTTGGGGACTGGAAGCGCTCTGGACAGAGTCCACCGGCACAGTCCCACCCACCCAGACAGAATAGGAGTCCCAGTTTGCATCCTCAACTCCACCCCTGCAGAGAGTGGCAGACCAAAGAGCCACTTCTGCGAGATGTGCTAGAATCAGCCGTGCCTGAAGTACAGACCCACTCCACAGGTGAGAAAACCAAGTCCTGAAGGAGACAGGACCTTACGCCTTGTAGCTATTTGTCGGGTGCTTCCTCTGGGCCAGGCCCCGAGCTAAATGCTTTACGGAAATGATTATAACCTCCCAACATGTACACTTTTGCCCCGGTGACCCAGATAAGGAAACTGAGGCTCAGTGAGGAGAAGCAACGTGTCCAAAGTCTAGACCAAGTAAGCAGGCAAGGAGGCTTCCCAGTCTGAAGGCAGGAAACTGGAATCCCAGTCATGCCCCTTCCCAGGTTCTACATGTTTCCCCATCTGCAAAGTGGGATGTGTCCCAGGAGCCTCCTGTTGCGGCAGCGCACAGCAGCCCGGTTGAAGCCATTCCCTTTCTCGACCTCAGCCTCCCCACCTGGAGAAGGGGGCTGTCAGCCCCTTTCTCCCCAGCTTGGTACAAATCACAACAAAATATCAGCCAACACCTACTGAGCGCTCACTACCTGCTGGCACCACACAGGTAGAGAGCCTCACCAAAGCCTTAGAACAAGCCCATGACGGACCACCACAGCAGGCCGCCCCTTGGACTGGAAACAGGGCAGCAAGTCACAAGCAGTTGGGGATGGCGGAGCCTCCTGGTCTCCATGCTGCCTAGAGAGGAAGGTGAGGCGGCTGAAAGGTGACCAAGGTCAGGCAGGACTCAGAGAAGGGCACAGGCCAGAAGAGGCAGGGCAGCCTGCGATGTCCAAGGAGCTTGAGTTCAAATCCATGCACTGGGTGACCGTGGCAAGTCCTTCTGCTCCTCTGTCTGGGTTTCTCTTGGTAAAATGGACCAGAAGCAGCACCTGGCAAGGATGCGGTGAGGAGGAGACACAACCCCTTGCTGGGAACTGGGAAGGGCTCAACTATGGGCTTACAGCGTGAACCTGAAGGAACACCAAGGGCCAGACCACTGGGGACCGCAGTCCTTCAGCCTCTCAGGAGTGTCTGGATCTCTGTTCGGAAAGGGTAGGGAGGAGAGTACAATTTGTCTCTTGTCTGATTCTTAGAAGCAGCTCTCCAAGATCTGCCCCTTCTGTGCTGTGCAACCTCAGACCAGCCACTTCACCTCTCTGAGCCTCCAAATTCTCCTTTTGACAACAAGGTAAGGTTTTCACGGAGTCTTGAGGAGCCTGGGCCAGGGGGAGGTATCCCAGCTGTCCAAGCAGAGACAGTACCTGGCAGGAGCCCAGCTTGAGACTGAATGCAGATTATTATGGCAGTTCTGTTCTCCTCCCAGTCCTGAGCAGAGGTGACTGTGGGAAATGCTTTGTAAACGATAAAGTGCTGTACCCTGGAGAGTGATGATTATCACACAGGCCCTTAGAGGCAAGAGAACCCTATGACTTGTCATTCATGGAAGAATGTGCTACGGCCATGAGGGAGGGCAGAGACGGGGTGAGGAGAGGGACGGTAAAAGCTCTCTGAAGCCAGCAGCACCTCAGCCCCTGAAAGGGCACTGAGCAAGAGGAGGGACCTGCAGGGACAAAGCATGGGGGCCAGGCCACCAGGGCAGACAGGAAGGCCAGCAATGGCTCAGAGAGGCTACAGGGTCTCCTATATGACGGGGAAACGTGAGAGATGAGGAGGTCCTGCGGCCCAGGCCAAGAGCAGTCCCAGAAGCCTTACCACCTACCAACAACACAAAGGCAAAAGCAGTTCCTGCCTCTTAGGCCCATGGCAGCCACCTTGGAAGAGATGGGCTCACTCAGAAAGGGGCTTCAAAGGCCAAGTTGAGGCATCAGGACACAGGGACCACAGCAGTCACAGGCAGGCAAAGACTGAGGCAGGAACTGAGTCCAGGAAGGTTGAATGAGCTGGTGACTTCCAATCAATCCAACAACCAAGCCTGCCTATCTATCTCCAGGGAGCCTTCCCACCCCTCTCCGCCTCACAGGTCGCACCAACCACAGGCCACGGTGACCAGCAACAGCCCCGGGGACTTCCAGATCAGCCAGCCCGCAGGGGCCCAGGTTTCCTGCCTCCTCAGGGAATCATAAACATCAAGCACTTACTGTGTGCAGGCCCTGCAGGCAAACACTTGGCACACTTCGTCTGAGCTGGTCCTCATTCCACCTTATCAAAGGTGATACTCCACTGGCATCCCCATTTCACAGATGCGTGAACTGAGGCTCAGAGAATTCATTTTCCCACCATCGTAAACAGCACACCAGTGGCTAAGCCAGGTCTCAAACCCAGAGCCAAATGGCTTTAAAGATCCTTCTATTTCCATGAGCATGCAAGAACCCCGGACTCTAGGTCTGAATGGAAACCCATCAGCCAGAGCCGAAAAGCCAGAAAATCAGGGTCACCTGTCCCCAACGTCACCTGGAAAAAATGTCAGCCACAGCAGGCAGGTAATATTCAGCAGGACTCAGACACCAAAGGTCTGGGCTCACACTTCACTTTCTGGGTGATTGTACCCGAGCCCTTAGCTTCTCTGATCCTCAGTCTCTTCTTTGTAATAGGAATAAAAGTTTTACTCACCTCCCAGGACGGCACAACCTTACTGTGATTCAGCTCTGGAGGGCACAATGTGTGGATATCAACATGAGGCAAAATAAAGTGAAGGCCACAAATTTGGACAAAGCAGACTGCGAAGAGCTAATCAATCCTTGACAGGGAGCCCAGGCTTCCTGATTCCACTTGGAGCCAGTTTCCACCACAGAATCACTCTTGTGCCCAACCCAGAGCCCAGCAGTCCCAAGAATTCAAAAGACCCAATTCTACAGTGTCCCACAGCTCCACAGCCTTTACCCTCTACCCATCCCAGATACCCCAGCTGTGCCCAGGCAACCAAAGAGGACTCAGCTGGGCCCTGTCCCTGGAGAAGACAGCAACCATGATCCCATCCTAGAGTATCCATGAACGAAGAGCCCACACTGTGAAGACAAGGAAACTGAGGATCAGGACGCAAAGGGACTGGCCCAAGACCATTCAACTTCTCCCTTCTAGCTTCTCCTTTTATTCGGGAACTTCTCTGGGTAGTTTTGGGGGCAGAGAGAACAGAAGGGACCAAGGTTGGGAGTAAATCACTTGTCCAAGGTCTCACAGCAAGGAGTAGGGATGTGGGGGCCTGGGTGCCAGCGCCCCACTCACCAATCCCTCAACTCAGGCCACCAGGCTGTACCTTAGCCAGAGTGGCAAACAGGCAAGCTGGGGAGAGCCCTAGCTCAGAAGGCAGATCTGCATTTTTCTCCCAGCTTGGATGATTTGCCTTGGGTCTTTCTGGCCTCATTTCCCCCACAGTGAAAAGAGACGGTCTGAACAGAACAGGAATGACAAACACATGACACATATAACACAGTCTCTCATCCTCTGCCCATGGTAGGCATTACTAATCTATCACTGCACTCTCCCACAAAGTCAAGCCTGGACCTCAGAATGCTTTTCAACACAACATTTCAAGTCTGTGGGATTTAAACTCTGGGCCAAAACAGGGCTGGATGATATCAAACCCACAGAAAGAAAGAAAAGGAAGAAAAAAAGATGTAAGATTTATTAAACATCCATAGATTCAGGCCACTGGGAATATGTTAGCAGATTTAATTCTCACAAAGAAGGCAATTGGAGGCAGAGGTTAACAGAGGTTAAGTGCCTTCACTTTGGACTTTCAGCTGGGAATGAGGCTGGAACACAGGGGCAAGGCCAAGCCAGCCACCAGATGAAGCTAGAGCTTCCCCTCCTGCCCCTGTCCTATGAGATACAAGTCCCATGCCCATTGCCCAGTTTCAGAAACTCAAACCCAGGAAGGGGCCTGAGAGGCCAAAAAAAGGAAAGACCTCAGCTCATGTCTAGCACTTCCCCAACTCTATTTATTGAGCATCTAATTTGTGCAAAGCAATTTATTTCTGTTACTTCAGGATGCCCTGGGACCCATGATTCACTATTCCACTTCTTGGATGAGGAAATTGAGGCCCCACCAGAGGAAGTGCCCCCACCCCACCTCCCCTGTTCAAATGGAAACCAGAGCAGTTTCCCAGGGAGATAAAGGGAGTGGGAAGGAGGAGGAGCAGAGGGGGAAGTAAAAGGCTGTGGGAACCCAAGAGAGAGACGAGTAGGGGTTGAGTAGGGGCCACAACCGGAGGCAGGAAATGAGGCTCTGGTCAAAGGCCCAGAGCTCGGACTTGGGGCCTTCACAGGACCTCTGAGGCCTGCAGGGACCTGGGCAGCCCTAGGGAGTGCCCAGCACTGGGGCTTAGGCCTGACTCTGTCACTTGAGAGTCAAGTGGCTTTTCCTCTCTGGGTCTTAGTATTTACATCTGGAAAACACGCCCAATCTCACCTCCTGCAGGCTCTCAAGAAGCTGAGCAGGCCTGGGCTGTAGCACGCTCCCCAGTTCAGCCTTCTCTCTCACAGAGAAGGTTCAGGGAGGGTAGGGAGAGACCCAAGGTCACCCAGCACATGGGTGATCTTAACTGCCAACGTTCTCTCCTAGACCATCCCTCTGGGTTCAATGAGATCATCCATTCAAGACTGTGACCACACAGCAGGCGAGGCCAGTAAGAAATGCCAACTGTCCTGCACAGCCAAAGAGGAGCCCATTTTCCGAGAATCTACCGATGCCAGTCACTGGGCACAGAGCCCTTCGTTTTAATCCTAACCTGGAAGGCAAATACCTGCTGCCCCATTTTCAAAATGAAGAAACTAAGTCTCAGAAAGATACAGTGAATGACCCAAAAACACACAGCAAGTGGTATAGTGAGAATTTGAACCCAGGCCCACCCAACTCACAAGCTCTTATGTCTCCAGCAGCCTGGCTGACCCTCTCAGCTCCTCACCTCACTCCCAGCTTCCAGTCCCCCTCCTGTGCTTTTCTAGTCTCTGGTTCTCATGACCTCTGGCCTTCCTGCTGTTGAACTCCTACTTCCCCTTAAAAGCCCAGCCTCACATGCCTTCTCCTCTTGATACCTGGTTAGGCCCACCCACGCATCCATTTCCACAGGTGCCTTGGTCAGCTCTGGCTCCCTGGACTCCGCCTCACCTCCAGCAGGCCCTCCAGAAGCTGAATAAGGCTAGACCATGGCCAGCTCCCCAGCATGAGGCTGTTCACACGGAGGATACCCATCAGGACCTGTGTAAAGATGCCACCGAACTCCTTCCCAAGGCCTGGGGTCTCCACCAGGACCAGCCCTGCTGATAACAAGGCCTGGCTTTACCTCTCACTCCCCCGCTCCAGTCTGTGCTCCAGCCTCATAGGCTTTCCCCACGTTTCTCCATCACAGCACACGTTCCTCCACTCAGGGCCTTGGCGCACATACTCCCTGCAGCCTGGCCAGCCTTGCCCTAGCTTCAGGCCTGGCCAACCCCTCACGCTTCCTTCAAGGTTCCCATGTTCCCAGGCCTCTCTCTGAGCCCTTATCTCATCTGGGATTGTATATTAATTTGTCTTGCAACTTGTTTGCTACTTGGCTGCAGATTCAAACTTCTGGGAGGCCAGGAGCCTGATCACAATTCCCCAGCAACTACTCACTGGGCTGATCACTGCCCACAACTCCAGGAGCCCTGAGAAGTAATTGAGCTAAAGGAGAAAATAAAAGCACTGGCTCCATATCATGGCTGCCTGCACAGCCATTCAGTTCAGTCACCACCTCCAGAAAGCCCCCCATGCCTCCCCACCCGCTCGCTGACCCACCGCAACACTGCTCAGCCAAGTTCAGAGGCTCTGTGTACAGCAGGTGCAGTGCTCAGGCAGTCACGGAGGCCAGTATCTAGGCAGGTCTGGGGGAGCAAGGTCAGCAGAGGACCAGCACTGTGAGTGGCAAGGGGTCTGTCTGCAGGCCACCGAGCCAAGTCCTCCCTGGCTCCCGGGCTTGGGGAGGGAAACATCCCCCACCCAAGGGTGAAAATCAGGCAGTAAGTTAAAGCAAGAGCTAGGCGACAGGCTGGGGACGACTCAGCCCCAGGAGAGTCCAGGGAACAGGAGGAGACGTGGGGCAGGCTCATGCTGGGAGAGCCAGGCCTCAGCCAAGCCTGGATGGGAGGGCTGACATGGGGCTCAGGGACTCCCAGAGGGCCAAGGCAGGCAGTCATCTGAGAGAGGTGACACATAGCAAGTCACTTCCCAGGGTGGAAAGACCACATCACCATGGCACACCACACCCCCAGAAAGGCCTCATGACTTCTATCAATCATGCAGCAGTGGCGTCTTCTCCAACACTGTCATGTGCCAGTCCCATCTTCGGCAACCATCGCAACCAAGGGCAGTCAGGCCAGGGCCTCTGAGGCCTCAGCACTAATTCCAGCTTCCTACTGTATAGCCTCAGTGAAGTCACCTCCCTTCTCTGAGCCTCAGTTTCCTCATCCGTAAGATATGGACAGACAGGAGCCTCTCAAGAGATACCTGCAGCTATTATTACTATCGCTCCATTTAGACTTGGCAAAACTGAGGCCAGGGGAAGCTGCGAGTTGGCTAGGGTCACATGGATGTGGGCGCAGAGTTGTGTCATGGCTATTTATTTTTCAAGGAGTTTTGGGGCACTTTTCTGGGAACTAAAAGCCATCCTCTTCTGAAAAGAAGCTCCAGTGCCGCCAGCAACCTCACATCCTACCCACCTTGGGCAATTCAGCCAGTGCAGGACTGGTTTACTGAGCACCTACTACACACCATGCCCCTAGATGCATAAGCACATAGAATCTTACCTGAGAAGCCCCATTTCACATACAGGACCCCAAGGGGAAGTCCGTTGGCTACCATCACCCAGAGAAAAGAGAAGTGTAGGTCTTTTCACACTCCTTCACTTCACCTCTCAGGCGGGCAGGGGCCAGCCTGATTCCCCCTCCCTGGAAATCAAGTCTGATCTCAGCTGCACTGTGGCTGGGCCTGGCCTCACCAGGGGCCCTGTGCACTTCCCACAGGTGAGCCCCTTCCACTCACTCCTCCCTTCACCGGCCCTGCCTTCCCTAGGCCCACCTACACTCATGGGCATCTTGGCTCAGAAAGGACAAGCTGTGTCTGAGGTCAAAGAGGATGGCAAGTGGTGGCCAGGTAGGGACTCAAACTCATTCACAGCTCCTGTCCAGGTAAGCAAGTGGACCTGGCCTTCTGGTGAAATCCAAAACTTTTGCCAACTTCTGATGCTGCCGGCTGCTGGGCATGCTCAGGGGCAGGGCTGGGGGCTGTAGGGACCAAGCTCTGTGTGGCCCAGTCCTCCCCACCTCTCCCTCCGGGCGGGGGGCGCCTGGCCAGGCAGCCCAGGCCAGAGGCGGCGCCGATTGGCTCAGATTTCGGATTTGGCCTAGACCTAGCCGGGGCTCTGCCGGGATCGCCCTCGTCTCCGGCGGTGAGAGGAGTCCGAAAGAGCCGGAGGGGGTCCCCGCGGGGTTGGGACCCCAGCGTCCTCCGCCCAGCCCCCTCCCTCAGCGGCATCACAACAAAAGGCCGCGCCAGACAGGTCCCCCAGAGTCGCCCAGCGTTCTAGAATCGCGGCTCGGCCCTGGGGTGCGCGGTGGGGAGGGGACAGGGGCCCTGTGGGCCCGCGATCCGACGCCGGGG
>NW_022900934.1:21805651-21810228 GCF_012274545.1 Fukomys damarensis
GGAGGAGGAGGCGGTGGCCGGGGAGGGAAAGAGGAGGGAGGGAGAGCGCGAGCAGGAGGAGGGGCCCGGCCGGCAGCCGGGAAGAGGAGGAAGGAGGAAGCACGGATTCCCAGCCGGAGACTGGGACTGAACCAGGGCAGCTAGAGCCTCGGGTCTGAAGGGCGGGGCCACTAAGAAGCCACGCCCCTGGAGAGCTCCCGCCCCCGGCCCCCATTAAGCCCCCAGGCCAAAATACTCTCCCACTCCTCTGTATTCCTGAATCCACCTCTCCCGCAACTGTGCACCAGAGGGACGCTCACCCCTTGCTGGGGCCATTCTAAGAGGTTCAGGTCGACTTTAGGATTTAATACCACAACAACCTGGGCTGGGTGACCTGTAACTATTCCCGTTTTACAGATAGGGAAACTGAGTCATTGCCAGGAGCCACGCCTTGGACTTTGGCCTTGACCTTAGTTTCTCAAGGCAAGAACTGGAGCAGAAGGGATATTGCGGGAGGAGCGTTTATTTTCATCCATATGTCTTCATTGTAAGTGCAGAAAAAAAGATGCTATGAGTACTACTCTGCTGAGGAGGGGGATATTTAAGTAGCCAGCACTCCTCCAAGTAAATGAAAAGGCTACCTCCAGACCCAGCGGGGCAGGAAGTATAGTAGGAAAAGTATAGTGTTGAGGAAATACTGCTCTACGCAGCAAAGACTCCCCACTATCTCCTGGCCCAGGCACCTGGCCTGCCCTGGGGGTGGGTGCCCCACACTTGGCTCCTCCCCTGTACTCCTGGCATCGTGTCGCAGTTAAAGTTAGACTGAAGCTAGCGTTAAATACCACCACCCACTTCCGTGTCCCTTCTTTGAAAGTGCTCCTGTTTCACAGATGAGAAACTGAGGCCCGGCCAGGGCAAAGTGGCACAAGCCTAGGCTTCTGCCTGGACAGCTACCCCTATGAGGGACATCATCCTGAGGAGCTGTGGGGGGCATCATTCTACAATGTGAGTCTCAAAAGCCTCAGGGCACAATAAGCAACCCTCCGAGTTGGCCAGGAATGAGCAAAAGCCTTGAGCCTGGCAGATCTGGGTTCAGATCTAGGCCAGCCGCTGCCCTGCTGTGCCTTGGAGGAATCCATCAGCTTCTCCAGCCCAGTCCTCTCTCGGTAAAACAGGAGTAAACTGGCCACATAAGATTCCTGGAAAGAGTAAAGGGACAAGTGTGAAGGTGGCTAGGATTTCTCTCATGGTGAGACACGGAGGCCAGAGGGGGAACGGGTTGCTGAAGGTCCCCCCGCCGAAAGTTACCATAGAGCCAGCACTGGAAGCCAGAGCGGCTGGTGGGGCTGCACTGTTTGCAAGGCTGGCTTAAAAATTAACCATAGTTTCCCAGGACACAGGGCTGCCCAGCTGGAGGAGCAGGTTCCACAGCCCTCATTCACTCCTGTGACTGTCTCAGGGCCTTTAGTGACCACATGGGGCTGGGGACTGGCTGGCAAGGCAGAGGGTTAAAATTCTTCCCTGTTCACCCAGCTTGCAAGAACTGATTGCACTCATCTGTTCTCTGAACGCCACACTGAAGGGTGTCCTGCTGGCGCAGAGGGAGTCTTTACACCTTGGAAAGCGGTGAATGCTACAAATCAAGCCTTCACTCTTTCTTCCAGAGAGCTGGTTGTTAAATATTTCCATTGTATCCCTAAGTCCATCTCCAGGAGTTCATCAGACAGTTCTGGGGTTTTTAGAGCTGGGATGATATCTTAAAAGCACAGACTGTAGTGGTGGTACACACCTGTAATCCCAGCCCTTGGGAGGCTAAGGCAGGAGGACCACTTTGAGCTTGACACCAGCCTGGGTTACATGGTGAGACCTTGTCTCAAAGAACAAAACAAAACAAAACAAACAACAAAAAAAAACAACCGCAGACTATGTCCCTATAGACCCAGGTTTAAACCCCAACTCTGCCATTCCCAGTAATGTGACCTGGAGCAGGACATTTCTCTGAGTTTATCTCCTCAGTATGCCAGCCTACAAAATGGACAAAGACGGCAGCACTTTCTCCCAAAGCCACATGCGAGGAGGAAGCAAGGTGATGTACGGTATGAGTGAACTGTCGTTCGTACCCCTGCACACGGTCACATCTCGGGAGAGAGGCAATGGAGAAGCACTAACCCTGTAGGCACGGCACAAATATCACTTTCCACCCAGGGCCAGTGCTGACTCTGAGTACCCAGCTGAGACCCTGAGCTGCTCAGAAGGATGTGGCTAGCGCAGTGGTTTCATTATTGAGTGTTCTTGCTCTCGAAATGCTGTTTATTTTTAACCACCCCTCTGGGTTTGCTTCAGCTGTGACTCCTGCCAGGAACACCCACCTCCTCTACTGCCACCTTCTCAACCCTCCTCAGCCTTCAGGGTCCTGAGTAAATGCCGCCTCCTCCAGGACATGCCTCCTGACACAGCCCCAAAGGAGGATCATCCCAGCTCTGTTCTGGGTGCGTCTGCCCCACCCTGTGGGTAGGGACCACGGCCTGGCCTTTGCCCAGCATACAGCAGGTACCAACTGGTTGGCTGAGGAAAACACAGGGACTTGCGATGCATAGATACGAGTTCAAGTTCCAACTCTTCCCTTCCCTGACTGTGACCCTGCCCTCTCTGAGCCTGAGTATACTCATCGTTTCCGTTAGTGATAAAACCCCACTAACTTCCAGAATCGTACAGATGGAAGAGCTGCTGGGCTGGACTGGTAGATGAGTGATTCTGTGCATTGTTTTGCTTAGAATGTTCTGTTAGATACACGCCTATAATCCTAGCCCTCAAGAGGCTGAGGCAGGAGGATCACTAAGAGTTCGAGGCCAACCTGTGCTACCTAGTGAGTTCTAGGCCAGTCTGAACTACATAGCAAGATTCTGTCTCAAAACACAACAACAAAAAATATCCTGGTAGTGAAACAAAGCCCTTTAGCTTAGATCACTCATCACTCTTAGTGGACAGGGCCAGGCCTGGCACAACAACAGGAAACATCTCTCACCCCAAGGTACCAGCAGATGTAGATGCTATTAATGTGGACATTGTTGAGATGGAGAACATTGGTGCTACACAGGCCTCTGTCTCCAGAATTCAACTCTTCTCTCGTCCTCCACCAGCTCAGAGCCGTAAGTGATGTCAGGAGGGGAGGAGGGCACAGAAGGCCAGGTCCCACACAACTGGCAATGGACACACAGACCAGAGTTGTCTCACGTCACAGGATCAGGGGCACTGGCCACATCTCACTCAAGGCCCTGGTGGCCCCAGCTCAGTGGTAGGCAATCTGCCGTGCCCAGCTCCAGCCTTGCTTGTCCTTGTCACAGAGACTGGGAAGCCGGACCCGTCCCAGGCATCTCTAAGAAATTCCAGCCTGACCCTGCTATTCCCCATGTGGTTTGCTGTGAGTCGTCTGCTTGAAACCAGCAAGCTCAGGACTCAGGACTGCACTTTACGGTTTACACAGAGATGTCCCAACCTTCCCCGGCCAACTGCAAGCCCTGGTCCCCGTTTCTGTTCCAAGACTGCTTCCTGCTACGTCTCTATGACAAAGGCTCACTCCTTCCCTGAGGCCCTTCCCCTTGCTACTCTCCCCTGCTCTTCACCAGCCACCAGTCCTTTGCCGAGCCTCACTCACCATCCCCACTTTAGGGCGCTAGGGATCTGTGGTGAGCGAAGCAGGCCTGATATCCCAGGTGCAGGAGCCAGGCGGCAAGATGGCGGACAGGAAGTCAGTAACCCAGGAGAGAAGGGGACTCTGAAGAGCAGTCGAAGGGAGCTGAGACATGAGCAGGCTCATGCTAGTAGAGCACAACACAGTGGGTAGGCTGGGAGGTGGGAAGGGTGACTGGCTGGCCTCTCTGCAGCTGAGGGGAAGCACAAGCAGAGGCCTCAGGCCTGGCTTCCTCATGGTGACAGTTGGGGCACCCTGGGCATGGCCAGCAAAGAGATGGGGAATGTGTCAGTGGGCAAGGAGATTGGGACAGGGAGGGGACAGAGGCCTCCATGGTGATGGCAACTCTGGCTGAGACCCAGCAGGTACCCAGCCCAGGGGGAGGGTCTGGCTTCCAGGACGCAGGTGAGAGGGCGCAGACTTGTACTGAGGCCAACCTGGCCTGAAGGCCTAAACCCGACACATGGGGATGCAGTCCCAGCCACATGCGAGTCAGAGAAGAGATAGGAGCAGGCGAGCTCATCCCTCTCAGAGACCAGCCACCAGGAGAGGTGACCAGCCTCTGCCCAGTCAGCAGGGAAGGCGGATCCAGGTGCTGGCATACAGATGGTGTTAACCTCTGGGCACAAGCCTGTAGGACCCAAGTCCTCACAGCTTTCTCTGGAGGCAGTTCACAGGTCAGAAACCTGAGGTCAGGGGGATTTCCATCCAGCCCAGACGCAAGCCATCACACACAGAAAGGACCTGCCCTGCCCTAGTGAAATGGGAGTGAGGAGCCTCCCCAGGCCCAGATCAAGGCCAAGTGCCAAGAACTCTGCACTTATCACATCACTCCCTCAGGCCTCAGGAGTGGCCCAGAAAGTGACAGACACCCCCTCCCAAGTTCACAGAGCAATACTGGTGAGCA
>NW_022900934.1:21810251-21860643 GCF_012274545.1 Fukomys damarensis
GTGCGCCAGCCCCCCCCCCCCCCCGCAGCCCAAGCCTCCTTCCGCTTTGTCCCAGAATGTCTGTGAGAAGAGATGAAAGGAGTCAGGGCCCTTGATCTGCTTGGCCTAACCAAAGGACAGAGGGCAGGCCGGAAATCTGCAGCCAGAGCTGTGACTCCATAGATCAGAGGGGCTTCGAAACCTGCTGAGCAGAGGAGACAATCTGCAACGAGAGTGCTCAGCAGATAATTATAAAAATAACCATGGTAACAGCTCACAGGCACTGCGCATGGCGTCTCCTGAGCAGTGCCCTGTCCTAGGGCTCTCAGTGTAGCATCTCATTTATTCTTCCCAGCAGTTCAAGGGAGGAGATGCCTCTGTCCCCACTAAGCAGAGTAGAAAACTGAGGCTCCAAGTGGAGACTTGGCATGGTAAGGAAGGGCAAGATCTCGAATTCAAACCCAAGCAGAATCAAGCCTGACTAAGTCACCACCCCAGGGCCACAGTCTTGCCCCTGCCCAGATATCCTGTGAGCCACCTTTCATACCCAGAAGGAGAGACCAAACCCACAGCACCTTCCACACTGGGCATCCACCAGTCTTCATCTCCCAAAGCTCCCAGGCCGTGAGAAGATGGGCCAAAGCAATGTTTGGGAGCGGACTGTAAGAAATAGATTCTATAGAAGGAAAAATGTGTGTACTACACCCGCCCTCAGGGAAGGGAGCTTAATCCCCCGTTCCCCAGGTATGGGCTGTGCCATGATCTTTCTAAAGAGTTCGGCACAGAATAGGTTTGGGGAGTAACTACTTGTGTAGTGGGGAAAGCTGACAAATACAGTACCACTTTTGTGTGGACACCAAAGCCAACACCACAGCCATCAGTCATGTCCCCGACATGTCATCTTGATATGATGTGATGAGAATCATAGTTCACCTCCGTGTTCTCCCTCCCAGAAGTTCAAATCCAGTCTATCTGTGAGGAAACCTTAAGACAAATTCCAAATGAGGTGCATTCCACAGTACGTCTAATACGTTTCAAAACTGTCCTGGTCATCAAAAGCAAGGCAAGCCTGAGAAGCCGTCACAGCCAAGCGGAACCTAAGAAGACATGATTCTGGAACAGAAAACAGACATTGGGAAGCCAGGTGCAGTGGCACGCACCAGTAATCCCAGCACTCAGAGAGGCTGGGGCAAGAGGATAACAAGTATGAGACTAACTTGGGCTACATAGTAAATTTAAGGCCGGCTTGACTACATACTAAGACTCTGTCTCGAACACACACACACTCACACACACATCCATACAACCACACAACATTAGGGAAAAGAATAGGAAAGTCAGAAATAAATAAATCACAGGCTTTTAGTCCATAATAATACATCCCATGACTTAATTAATTGGAACATGTACCACACTATTGTAGATGCTAATTGTGGAGGGTACGTCATAATGTGTCCTAGAGCAGGTATTTCCGACCATGGCTCCAGGTAGCTCTAGAGTGCTAGTGTTATGACCCCCCCAAGATCAGGACCTTTTAGCGTTATGATGTGATTTTTAGTGGTATTTCTTTTAACACGCTCACACAGTCCTCAGCTGTAGACTATGCAGGCAATAACAGAACGCTATGTAGGAAGGGGCACACTGCGGTGCTACCTTTACATCCTGTATGCTGCACTCAGTGGAACGGAAACCCATGTGTAATGAATGTTACATGAGCTGTGTGACCGGTCAAGTACAATGCAGAGATTACTGACAATAGGATTTCAACCTACCTGCCTGTTTGTGTGCCTGTGAAGACAGGTGTTTACTGTTGTTAAGCAGACATAAAAGTTTTAATTAAAGTCTTATTTAATTGTTAAACTTGAGCTTGTGTTACTTCATAAAATAATTTGATAAGCTAAAATATTTTAAAAGGTAGTTTTGTTCTTTATATACACTATATTACATATTTTACATGTAGCTCAAGACAATTCCTCTCCACTCAGTGTGGCCCAGGCCAGGCAAAAAGTTGTTCTGTACTAAAATACATAATTTTAGGACAGGGAGAAGCTAAAAGAAAACTAAAAGGAAACTACACTTTTCCTTCCAAAGGTAGGAAACTGAGGACCAGAGACTAGAAGTGACTTGCCCAAGGTCATAACGCAAGTTTAAAATAGAGCTTGGACTAGGATCAAGATTGTCATAAGAATTTATCAACTACCTACTAAGTCCTCCGTACAGTGAAGGCAGGGAGGGAGGGGACTTCCTGGCTGGAAGAGGAAACAGACCCTGAAACACACTGAGCAGGAGGTCAGAGTGCCTGGACCTTCCATGTCCAGGACACCCAGCCTGTCACCTACCTCTCGGGTGATTTCCTGAGCCTACTATGCTGCTCAGCAAAAGGGAGCAGATGATGGCAGCGACTCTGAGCAAAGCTGGGAGGGTACAGTAAAGCACGAGCCTGCAAGGCCTGGTGCACAGTGAGTGCTCAATAAATAGCGAGTCTTTTTGGAGGGTGGTGCTGGGGACAGAACCCAGGGACTCAGATGTTAAACAAGTGTTGTACTGCTGAGCTGTGCCCCCCCTCAGCCCTTTTTTGTTTTAGGTGTGTTCTGAGTGCCGGAGGAATTCAGAGCAGACGCATTCATCAATATACATAGTAAGGCAGGGGATTCCCAGACACATTCCCAGAAAGGGACATTTGGGTTGGATCTTGAAGCATGAGGAAGAGTTTGCCAGAAGGGGATACGATGGCAGCTGCAACCCCGGCCTCCAGAGCTCATAGTCTGGTTCCCAAAGGAAGAGACACATCAGGCTACTTTCCCAGGGATTCTATGTGACTGGCTTACTCTGTTTCCTGATCATGAAGGCTCCTTCCTGGTCTCCCTGGACTTTTCAGATCACAGAGCCAATGTGCAGAAGCAGCAAGGGCCAGGCAGGGTGGAGACGGTGCCGGGGCTGCAGGAACTCCAGGATGGTCAGGAGGGAAGCCAAGCCCTGTCTCCCACTCACGAGCTGAGTGTGGCTGGTACACTTCCTCTTCTGCTAGCTCAGGAATTACCCAGGCCGCAGGAGAAGGGGGTTGTGCCTCTTGGGTCTTCTCTGGCCACTCCCAGACTCACAGGCCTCTGTTTGGTGGCTCTTTTGAGTCGAACGCCACCCTCCTGTGCTCTTCCTTCCAGCCTCCACACGTCTGCCCATACTGAATCATCCGCTCCCCTCTGCTGGCCAAATCCCACTTTCTGCCCTCCACAACCTATCAGATTCCCCCTGAAGTCTTCAGGGACTCTCCTCCTTGTCCATTCATACTTCCTGTGTGTCCGGTGCTGTCAGATTGGGAACAGATGCAACAGTGACAAAACTGGCCCGACCTCTGCCCTTTGGCGTTTAGGCCTCTAATCCCTGTCCTGCGTATCCTGTGGGCTTTGTTCACGTCCTGGATGTGCGACTGCCCTGTGCATCCTCTTCACAGTGTGGCCTTGGGCAAGTCCCTTCCCTCTGTGTCCACAACTGCTCAGGAAAGGGGTGCCCTATCCAGTGCCTTAGGGAGTGGGGTGGCAAGGACTGTCCTCCCCATTTTGCCCATCTCACTATATTTTCTCCCAAATGAGGTTTCTTCCAAGTGGAACTGGTAAAATGCAGATATGGGCTCTGATTCATCAGAATTTCTACGTAAAAACAAAATTCAGGGGCAAGAAAGGGGAAACCCCCAGGTGGCTAAACAGCATGGTTAAAAGTAGCTACAGAGATGTGGGTTTGAATCCCACCAGGATAGCGGTGTGGGCTTGGGTGAGTTATTTAATCCTCTGGGCCTTGCTGCTCCTACTGGTTTACTGCGGCTAACTGTAGGCACCTATGCATCTGCTTGGTGAGGAACATGACATACACGTGCTCAATGTAGCCAACCTGAGGTCCTGTCCATAGAGTGACAGCTATGCAGCTTGAAAATGAATGATGCAGCCAGACACAGTGGCTCACCTCAGCCTATAACCTCAGAACTGGGGGAGGTGAGGCAGGAGGATCACAAATTCAAGCCCAGCCCAGGCAACTTAGCAAGACTGTCTCAAAATAAAAAATATAAAAGAGCTGGGGATGTAGCTCAGGGATGTGAAGGCCCTGGGTTCAATCCTCAATGCCACAGAAAACAAAAAGGAGGAAGAAAAAAGATACATGAATTCATATATATACATACACACACACACACACACACACATATGTATTTTTTTTTTTGACTGGGAATCAAACTCGGGACCCGGTGATGCAAGGCAGGCAGCAGAACCACTGAGCTAAATCCCCAGCCCCTCAGAGCTATATATTTTGACCTAGAGTTCATGTAATACTAAAAGATTTATACATGGTAGGATTAATTATATAACCCCATTTACAAAGTGGCATGGGAAAAATAGGAGAGATAAACATTATCATATCACTAGCAGTTGTCCTGGAGGTGGGAACTCAGAGAGGAGCTTAGTAATATTTTCTTCTGGGCTTGTCTTTTTTTGAGGGGGTACCAATTTCATTATTTGAAGCAATTAAAGAACTTAAGAAGATGCTCTGGTACATTTATAGAAAGGGCAAAGGTAACCCAACATGCATGCGCTGCCCTGCTGACGTCAGCCCAGGCTTAGCTCCCACCGCTGTCCCGCAGGGTGTGCTTGTGGAAGAGATTCTCTGCCATGCCTGACTGGGGGCCCATCTCGTGCAGGTTGGTCACGCGGTCACCCAGCTGTTTGATGGCCTTCACTTGTTCGTCCAGGTTGTGAGTCTCAATGAAGTCACACGGGGTGGGGGTCATTCTTCTCAGTGGCCAGCTTGTGCAGCTCCAAGAGTGACCAATGCACGCTCTTCTCCAGGTGTAAGGCACACGCCATCGCAGTCAGCCCTCTCTCCCAGTCGTCACGGTTTCTTGATGTCCTGAAGGAAGATGCGGCCACCGCACTGTCTCTGCAGTTTCATCAGCCTCTTGGCGCACTTCCCCTCCTTATGAGATTGGTGGAGAAAGTATTTGGCGAAGTTCTTTTGTGTGTGTGTGTGTGTGTGTGTGTGTGTGTGTGTGTGTGTGTGTGTTTTGTGTAGTTGAGACTGCCCTGGAATTAATTCACTATGCAGCCCAGGCTGGTCTCGAACTCACAGCGATCCTCCTGCCTCAGACTCCTGAGTGCTGGGATTCCAGGTGTGTGCCACCATGCCCAGCAAAGTTCTTCCAAGCCACATCGTTGCGGTCAAAGTCATAAGACATGGACAGGTAGGCCTAGGACGCATAGAGCTCCAGGTCGATCTGGCGGTTGATGGCGGCCTCGGCATCCTGTGGTAGTTCTGGCTCACCTGCAAGGGCGAGGAAGTCGTCATGGTGGTGGCAGCGGAGAGGCTGTGGTGGGCGGTGGTGGTGTAGGAGGCGGTGAGGGCGGGTGAGCACTGTTGAAGCAGGAGACCGCTTGTCTTAATAAATTTTCTACAGCAAGCTTGTGTTACTTGGGCAATAGAAAACAATGAAGTTATTTTTCAAGCGTTATCCAGCTCCCTCTGCTCACCCGGGAGTCTTTGCTCCCCAGCTGCTCTGCGTGTCTGAACGCAAGTCCTGAGCACAGAACTCCCCAGGCCTGACCTGCTCAGGCCAAAGTCCTCAAGGGTGGCTTGTTACACATCTGGCCTTTCCCCACCCCCGGGCAGCCTTCCAGGTGCACCTGCTGAGATGCTGGGTTGTAGTTCTGCTCCTTTTGCCCCTGTCCCAGCCCAGCCTGAAGAGAGAGACTGCTGGGGGAATTGTCCAGTTCTCTCCCATGGTTTCCTGAGACTCAGCTTTTCCCTTCCCCTTCCCTCTGGCCATGGCTGATCCTGTCTTCCTCTCCAAACTCCTGTTCCAGATGGGACTGGAGCAAGTCTTGAGGCAGGGGGCTCCTTTTATCCGGAGTCTGAGGGCACAGCCAGGGTTAGTGCAGGAGGCACCCACTGTCTGATGGTCTTGACTGAATTTCATCTTAGCTCAGATTCCCCTGAGACAGAGCCAAGATAAGAACTCTTTGGGGAGGTAATCTAGGGGCTAGAATTAGGGAGCAGAAAGAGACAGGGAAGGAGGAAAGCCAACATAAAGACCACTTTATGAAGTCAGCACTGTAGGCCTAGGGAGGCAAATCTCAGAAGGGGCTGTCTACCCAGTACCACCCAGCGCTCCCTCCCCAGACCTGCCTCTCTCTGGGACTCTGGACCCCTCTGACCTCTCCTTCTGCAGTCATCTGCCTTCACACTGGCCTCCTCCTATGTCTCTAGCTTTCAGGAACTCAGTCAAAACACTGACCCCCCCTCCCTCTGCCACCCCATGCCCAAGCTACCTCCACCTGCCAGCCATGCCCTCCTGTGTGCTTCCCCCACACTCCTCCCCAAGTCATCGGACCACAGCCCTCACAGGCCCCTTTCCAAACTCAGCTCCGGCCTACCATGATGGCACATGCCCGTTACCTCAGCTACTGGGAAGTGGGGGCAGGGGATGGCAGGTGAGGAGGCAGGAGGCTTGACTGTTTGAGGCCAAAGACCTTGTCTCAGAACAAAAACTAACTAAATAAAAAGGGTTGGGGATGCAGCTTAGCAGCAGAGTGCTTGCTTAACATGTTCCCGGCCTTGGGCTCAATCCTTGGTACCTCAAAAGAAATCAAAACTAAAAGCACAATTCCGGTCCTTCAGCAGCTTCCTAAGCTCAAGCCTAAGCCCACACTTAAGAGGCCACGTGGCGCCATGCCAGCCTTCCCAGTCCCATCGCCACCGTCCTCCAGGGTGAAGAGCTGGTCACTCGAGCCACGCCGCAGTCTCACCCTCAGCCTTTGCCCTTGCTTCCTCTCTTCCTCTTTCCCTTGTTCACACCTGTTCTTCTTGGGTTCCTCCCTGGCTGAAGCCTCCACCTGCATCTGCATCCTTGCAGACAATGGTATCAACTGTAGCCTATCCATTGCTGCCCCATCCCCACAGGCCAAGAGCTCCCTGAGTAGAGGCTGGGCCTGGGTCAGCCATATGCCTCGGCACTGTGCAGGTCAGGCCTTGACACTGACCAGGCTTGCTGGGACAGGAACCCAGGCCTGGATTCCGCAGGCTGGTGGGATCAGTGCCAGGCAAGCCCAGCCCACGCCTGAGGCTAGTGCATTAGCTCTGGCTTCCAGAGCAGGAATCCAGCCAGCCACCCGCTCAGGGTCACACCCTCTGTCTGGCCTCACCTTCTCCCTGTTCCCCTGCCAACTCAGGGAGGGCTCAGGGAGGGACTCCCCAGAGGAAGCAGGAGAAACCCCACCTCCTGTGCTGGCCAAGGCTTCAGCCACCTGGGACCCCTTGTATCGAGATGGCTGATTCAAGGAGGCTCCTCCTCACAGAATCTGCACCAGACCTCCTGCCATTTGTGGTCTGTGCTCAACTTTTCACCACTGCTGTCTCCCAACAATTAAACACATTTAATTATCCAATGGTTAAATCAGCTCCCTGGGCCTCAAGCTAGCTCCCCTGCGGCCTTCCCATGCCTAGAGTTGTTGGCATCTGCGTTTCCAGAGCCTTGGGCAGGACTGTTCGACTTCATTCAACTCGGCAAACACTTGTTGAGCTCTCTGTCACCAAGAGTACTCTTGCCCTCAAGATATATAGAGCAGGCTGGGGCCAGACTGGGCAGCCTCCACCTTGGGCCAGGACTAAGAGAAGGAATCTGTCATTAGCCAGGCCGCTTTGCTGGCCAGGCACCAGAAACTCCAGGCCCAGAGAGGAGGAGGAACTTCCCTGAGGTCACAGAGCCCAGGCCTGGAGATCTGGTGGAGGTCTTGAGGGTAGAAGCGTTTAGGGAGTGCCTGGTGGGTGCATACGGATTAATAAACTGCACACAGCTCCTACCTTCATAGAGTTCACAAGCTGGTGTGAGAAGTGGTCAAGAAAGCAGAGAATAAATCTACTGATGCAGAAAGACAGATTGTCTGGAATGCTAGGATGAGATTAAAGGGGGAACAGGATAGGGAGGAGATGGGCAGCTCCAAGGACAGGATCCAAGGAGGGCCTTCTGAGAGAGGTTTTAGCAGAGCCCAGAAGACTGGGAAAGAGCCCCACGGCATTCATGCAAAGGTCCCCAGGGGTCACTGGCTGGGGTGAATCTGGTGAAGGCAGAGCAGTGGGAGATCAAGCTGGGGCCCTTAGCAGGGGCTGGAGCCACCTGGGCTGTGAGGAGGGGCTCGAGCTTGGAGCTATTGAGGATGTTAAGTGGGTTGTGGTGGCATAATCTGGGGTCTGTTTCTGAGAGATACCGCCGGCAGCCCCACAGAGGAATTGATAGAGGTGCACAGAGGCAGGGAGGCCAGCAAGGAAGCTGGGAGTCTTCCAGGAGGGGGTGAAAGTGGCTCAGCCCTGGCAGGGGAGGTGGCAGGTGTGGCTGATTTGAGGACTTTGGGAGGAAGCACTCCCAGTCCTCACTGATGGATCAGGAGTGTGGGTACTCAGAGAGGGCGGCCCTAAGACTGACTGCCAGGTTTCTGGGTGAGTGGAAGGAGTTGCTAATTACCGAGATGGAGAAGTCTGGGTAGGAGCCCCCTGAGTAGGAAAAGTCAAGAGTTTAATTTTGACCAAATTATAAAGGTCAACCCCATTAGATATCTATGGAGGTGTTGAAAAAAGTAATAATTTAACAAACTTATTGAACGCACCACGCCAGGTGCTAAGTGCCTCATGTATTAACTCATTGAATCCCTTCACCCACCTCTTGGGAAAAGTACTATCACCATCCTCATTTTCACTGATGAGGAAACTGAGGCTCAGAATGGGATCTTGCACACAGAAGAAAGTCAGCAGAGCACCAGGAGCCTTTGTGCCAGGTCTTTGAAAGAGGCCTGCAAGGGAGGTCCTAGCTTCCCAGATGGGTTTTCTCTGGGTTGGATGTTGGTGGGAGGCCACATGAGGTCAGACGGGGTGAGCAGTGTCCAGGAGACTGAGCAACCAACCAAGCAGCAGAGTCAGGGAAACGCTGGAGTGGTGGTGGCAGGTGGTCCTGGAAGGAGGGAGGTGGTGTGGAAAGCAAGCGGCCTCCTACTTTCCAGGAGGGAGGACAGGGGAGACAGCAAGACTCAAGGGGCCTCAGGGTCCCAGGATGCTGCCCTGACCATCTGGGGCCAGACTCCAGCAATTTGCCGATAGACTTCAGAACACTACTTCGTTTCTGACATGTTCCGTGGCTATGCGCCAAAGTCCTTTGTGAACATCAAGGCTGTCTGCCAGCTCCCACAATTCTCAATGGGTCAGGGAAGGATGGATGATTTGATCTCAGCTCTCCCAGCTCAGGGTGTTCCCACAGGAACTGGGACTTGGTCAAACCAGGAGGGCTATAGGGAGATGCTCTGTGCCCCCAAGGAATCTGGAGATGAGAAAGGCTGAGGTTTCATGTGCCAGAACAGGACAGTCTCCGGCCACTAGATAGGAACCCTTCCAGCTCAGCAACCAGCATTACACTTTCCTCACCCCAGAAGTCCAGAGGTGAGAGGACACAGCCAACCCCTGCCCAATCGTACTCAGGGAGACCAAAGCCCACACCAGGAAAGGACTACCCAGTCATCGCCTCCTGTCATCTTAGCCATGATGCTCACGCTCCATACTGTCCCCTCTCCCAGAAGACTTCTAGCTCTCCCCCAGGCTGGGATGGAGTCCCCCTGCACTCCTAAAGCCCCTCAGACAGAATGTCACTGGGCTTGCCACAGTCTACCATAATCATCTGCCTGTGTACCCATCTGGCCCCACGGATTAAAGACAAGGCGTAGGACATCCCACACCTCAGTGTCAGGGAAAGGGCTTCAATGTGTTCCTTGGGCAGACCTTAACAGAACTGAACGGTGTGGTCCTTATTAAGAACCACAGGCCTTGATCCTTCTGGGGCATGGGAAGCAAAGTACCACAGTTCAGATTTAACATTTCCACCAAGAGATTAGATAGGACTATACAGGTGCAGAGCCTCGGGGTCCCTGGATGACAAAAACAAAAAGGACATCAGGCCCTCATTTTCCAGAGGAGGAAACCAATTTATGCTGAGGAAAGCACATACCCTGGGCCCAAGGTCAGTGGGAGTGGCCTTGCCCTGCCCCATTGTTCCCTCCCCATATAGCTGCCACCTAGGTTTCCTCATCCGCAGAACTGGGCCTGAGCTCCAGTCTCCAAAATGCACCCACTGTCCTGTTCCAGTATTGCAGAGGCTCAGATCCTCAGGGGAGGGAAGCCTTCCAGAGGATGTTGGTCATTTGGTGGTACCCCGAGCTCTTGGAGCAAAATGTCCCCAAGAAGCAGGGTGACTCATTCACAGCACCCTTTGCCAGTTCAGAGAAAAGGCAGACCATGAAATCCATTCTGTGACTTTTAAAGAGACCAGAAAAGAATTTTGAGATGAGGTTTCTCCCTGATGGACAGAGGCTGAGGAAGCTAGGACATTTTTTTTTCTCCAGAGATATAAGCTCTCTAGGGAGGAAACTATCATGGTGTCAGCTCAGTTCTCAAAACACGGGATGATGACTTCCAAGGTTTGCAGAGGCAACAGTGCTTCTTAAATAAGCTAATGGGCTGAACCTGACCACAGCCCCTCTTATGGATGACAGATTGGATGTGATGAAACTCAAGTTAGATGAGCTATTTCAGTTGTTCATGATGCAAGTCCACATTAGAACCCGATTGTCAAGCACAGCATGAGAAACTCGTGTAAGCTCCTCTTATATTAAGCAGAAGGACACTTGTTGATGTGTTAGAATTAAACATCTTTTGACTCAAGACAATGTCAGAGGAGGTAACAAATGAGTCTGGTAGGAATTTTAGGGGTATATTAGTCACTTTGCAGTCACTGGGACAAAATATCCAATACCCATAACTTAAAGGAAGAAACATTTATTTTATTTTCAGTTTCAGTGGATTCAGTCCACGGTCAGCTGGCTCCAAGGCAGAACATCATAGCACAGGAAAGGTGTTCCCCACATGGCCGCTAGGAAGCA
The DNA here is from genome assembly GCF_012274545.1 of Fukomys damarensis. NCBI lineage: Eukaryota > Metazoa > Chordata > Mammalia > Rodentia > Bathyergidae > Fukomys > Fukomys damarensis. The sequence goes on from NW_022900934.1 coordinate 21,821,186, forward strand.
GAGAGGGGGAGCCAGGACAAGAATATAGCCCTCCAAGCCATGCCCCCAGTGACCTTCCCCTTCTGACCAGGCCCCACCTCCAAATGTGAGATTCTGAGAGGCCACTTTAGCTCTAGACCATAAGAGGTGGCTATATGGGAAGGGTAGATTAATTACACAGGTCACAGACAACCAATCTGGAACTAACTACTGTGGCAATACACGAACAGGTGGAGAACACAATCACTCATTTTGAATCACAGGATAGCCGTGCTATTATTGGATATTATACCCAGCTCTCTAAAACATGATGCTTTCTGGGCCAGGGGTATAGTAGCTCAGTAGTAGAGTACTTGCCCAGGATACCTGAAGCCTTGGGTTCCATCCTCAGTACCACAAAAAATTAATTAAAAATAAAAATTAGGTCTGGGATATAGCCAGTAGAAGGAGTCTGTGCCTCCCGTGTACTAGGTCCTGCATTCAATCCTCATCACCCCCCAAAATAAAAATAAAAGCTAGGCATGGTGGTGAACTCCTATAATCTATGTGCTCGGGAAGGCTGAAGCAAGAGGATTGCAAGTTTGAGCCCAGCCTGGGAAATTAAGCAACTTAACAAGACCCTGTCTCAAAACAAAAGGTAAGATAGGGTTAGGGGTGTAGCTCAGTGTAAAGGCCCTAGGTTCAATCCCCGGTACCACAAAAATAATAAAAATACATAAATAATAAAAGTAAAACAAATAAAAACTATACCGTTGGCCCCTATGGAAGAGAGCTTGACCTCCTTGTTTGAATGTGGAAGAAAGCTCCAGAGGTCTGGGTTCTAGTTCACTTGTGATTCCAAAGAGCTCAATAGCATTGCACATGTCTAGAGCCTCTTTTGGTACTCAGTTTCCCCAAGTGTAAATCTTAGGGAAGAGAATGAGTTAAGGGAGAGGAGAAACTCCTGAGGTGTGGGCTTGGAAGTCATACTTCTGGGATTCTAGTCTGCCTTTTCTAGCCCCAGTTTCCCGTCTGTAAAACAGAGACAAGAATATCTACTGCCAAGTATCTGAATACCAGATACTTCAGAGGCTAAGGAAGGAGGCTCATAAGTTCAAGGCCAGCATGGGCAACTTAGTGAGACTTCGTTTCAGAAATAAAATAAAAAAGGTCTGGGGATGTAGCTCTGCAGTAGAGCACTTGCCTAGCAACTGCAAGGTCCAATCCCCAGTATGGAGGGAGGAAGTGAGGAAAGGAATTTTATCTGTGAGATTTGCTGACACGATAAATGATGTGAGGGGCTGGGGATTTACCTCAGTGGCACTGCACCTGCCAGGCAAGCACAAGGTCCTAAATTCAATCCCTGGTACTGGGAAAAAAAAAAAAAGATAAATGATGTGAAATGGTCAGATCTTAAGTATTCAGTCAGTTCTGATAACTGATTATCAAAATATAGAACATTTTGATCACCCCAGAGGTTTTCTCATGTCCCTTCTTAGTCAGTCCGCCTCCCAGAAGCACCAAGGGATCTGATTTCTATCCCCATAGGGTTGTTCTGTCTTGTCTATTTTTAAATTCCATTTGAATAGAAGCAGAGAGTATACATTGTATTTGTTTGTGCTTGGCCTATTTTACTTATAATAGTTCTGAAATTTATTCAGATTATTACGTGTATCAGTACATGTGTGTGTGTGTGTGTGTGTGTGTGTGTGTGTGTGTGTGTGTGTGTGGTGTGTCGCTGTAAATCCAACCCAGGGCACTGCAAAGCGAATGCTCTACCACTGAGCTATATTCCCAGCCCAGAAGATCATTTGTTTATGTATATGGTCTTTCATTATTTAAATATACTATGTTTTACTCCTTCTACTGTTGATGAACATGTGCACTATTTCCAGTTTTTGACTAATATGAGTAAAGTGGCTATGAACATTCTAGCTGGAGTTTAGTATGAGATGCCTGTGGATAAATGTTTCCACCTCTCTTGGGTGATGCCGAAGGGTAGAGATGTGTACTGAACTTTCTAAAGAAACTTCCTAGTGTTTCTCTAAACTGATTGGGCCATTTTATACTCCCACCAGCAGTGCAGGGGAGTCTAGCTGCTCTATATCCTCTGGACGTTTGGGGTGGTCAGTCTTTGGGATGCTAGCCATTCTGGGAATGCTTAGTGATATCACACTGTGGTTTAGTTCGCATTTCCTTGATGACTAATGGTGAACTCCTTGCATACCCTTATTTAGAATTTTTTTTAAAGGCAGTTTCTTTCCCCTTTACTGCCATGACACTTTCATCCTCTGTGATTTGGACTATTCAATAAATGAGGAAGGCGAAAACTGACTGCAAATTCTACTAGAACCATAAAGAGCCCTGTAAATATAACAACAAGCATGAACTCAGCCCCAGAACCATCATCTTCACTTCGGCTTCACAGAAGTACAGGTGTTAAGGACATGCATGGCTTCCACGGAAGCCGAGATCATGAGGTCAGAGCATTTCCATGATAAATTTGTTCCTGACTGAGGAATCATCACTGACTGCCACTACTAATATATTATCTATTGCGTTACAGGCACCTTATATACACAATGTGTCCAGCCTGCAAGGCTGTCATATGATCTCCACTGACGTGACTCTGATAATTAGAGAGGTGAACTCCCTCATCAACAGCACACAGTGAAGTTTCCAAAGGATCCAGATTCAAAACGCACTGTCTGGCCCCAAAATCTCACTCACTAAGTTGTCTTCTGAAAAACTTCATGATATACATACACACAAAGGAATATTATTCAGCCTAAAACAAGAATGAAGCTCTTCTCCAACATGGATAACCTCAAAGTGACTATTCTAAATTAAAATCAACCACAAAAGGTCACACGTTGGATGTGAGGGTAATGTGATTGTGACATGTGTCACCACACTGGTTGCCAGAGTTGATTAAACTCATCTGGCTGACTAAGCGGGTGTCCCCTGCCTGCCTCCTGGCTCCATGTGTGTCCCTCCCAAAGGTGTGAGACCTTCCTTCCCTGATGGGGGAGAACCCTTCTTCGGGCAAACGTATCTGAGTAGCTGTGCTCCCCTGCGAGAACCTCCACACAAGGGTTCCAGGTCACAAGTTGTACGACTGCATTGGTAGGAAACATCCAGAGGGATCAATCTACACAGGCAGAAGATTGGCAGTTCCAGGGGGACTGGGTGGATGGTGATGCAGGTCACGGGGGGAAACTGCGTATGGGTGGGAGTTTCCTTTGGGAGGTGAAAAAATGTCTGGAAACTAGATGGAGCTAACGACCGCACAATAATGGAAATGCACTAAATGCCACTGATGGTCCACTGTAGAATGGCTAATGTTATGGAATTTTACCTCAGTAAAGTTAAGAAATAAAAACTCTACCCTAGAGACTCTACCTCATTGAGGAGCATAATTTTACCATTAGTGATTTAGTCCTTTGGTAGTAAAGCCTCCTATACCTAGGCCCAATCTCTTCTCCTCATAACAGATCTCTCCTTGGGAATTCCAAGGTAGAAGGAAACAGTGGGAACAGGCATCTGGCAGCCTGAGTTCAATTCCAGGCACCTCCAGGTCCTCATCCACGAAATGGGGGTGATAATGTCCACCAGCCTCATGGGGTTGCTGAGGACTGAATGTGGCCCTGTGAATAACGTGTCTGCATCCACACAGTCGCTAAGCTGCATCATAAAGGCTGGTCACTTTCTCCTGCTCTTGCTGATGCCACAAATATTTAGTGAGCACTTACTATGTGCCAGGGACTCTTCCAAGCCTTGGGCATTCATCTGTAAGCACAAGCAATAAAGTTCCTTTCTTCCTGGGTCTCATATTCTTTTTCTTTTTTGATACTGGGGCTCAAACTCAGGTCCTTGCACTTGAGAGGCAGGTAGTGGAACCACTGAGCTAAATCCCCGGCTCTTGGGTCTCATATTCTAATTGGAGAAGGCAATAGACAAAATAAGTAAAATATGTTAGATGGTGTATGCTAAGGGAAAAAATAAGGCAGTTATGAGAAATAAGAAATTTGGGGAAAATGGAAACAAAGTCTTTTTAATTAGGGCAGGGTGAATGGGATGAAAGGAGGGCAGGGTTATTGGGGAAAAAATAAGAACCAAGACCTGTGGTGTAAAGGGACAAGATCCCAATGATGAATGTAACTGTATTGCTTGCTTTAAATGTACTGATAAACTTAGTGGGGAGGAAGAAGTTTGGGGAAAGTTGTTGTGTTTTTTTGTTGTTTGTGTGTGTGTGTGTGTGTGTGTGTGTGGTGTGTGTGTTTTGTTCTGTTTTTGTACCAGGGATTGAAATCAGGTCCTTGTGCTTGCGAGGCAGGAGATGGAACCACTGAGCTAAATCCCAGGCAAATTTGGGGAAGGTTTAAAATTTCAACTTGGGTGGTCAGTGAGGCCTTCCCTGAGTAAGAGTGTAAGGGACGTGAGGGGGATTGATTTCATGTTGCTGCTGTAACTAATTACTGGGAACACTAGGACTTAGTATTCATAATCCTTGAGGTTAGGAGTCCAAGATGGGTCTGCCTGGGCTAAAAACCAAGACACTGGTGAGCTGCCATCCTGCTGGAATCTCTGTGGAGCTCTCCATTCTCACCTTCACAGCTCCTATAGGCCGCGGACGCTCCTTGCTTCCTGGCCCACATTGCACCATTGGCTTTCCTTTGCATCATCTCTGACTTTGACTTTTCCACCTGTTCCTCATAAGTGTCCTTGTCATTACATTGGCCCTAACTGGGTAAACCAGAATACTCTCCATCTCAAGAAGCTTAACTTAGCTGGGCATAGTGGCGCATACCTGTAAGCCCAGCACTTTGGGAGGCTGAGCCAGGAGGATCACAAGATCTAGCCCAGCCTGGGCAACTTAGTGAGTTAGCAAGACCCTGTCTCAAAATAAAAAATAAAAAAGGCTGGGGATGGGGCTCAGTGCAAAGGCCCTGGGTTTAATCCCTGATACTCCCCCAAAAAATCCCTAATGATCACAGCTGCAAAGTCCCCTTTGGCAATAGGGCAACACAGACACAGGTTCCATGGATAAGGATACAGACATCTTGGTAGGATACTCCATCTACCACATGGGGCATCATACCTACAGGGAGTGGAAACAGGCATCGTAGTGCACACCGGTGATCTCAGCATTCAAAATACTGAGGCAGGAGGGTGGCTAAGAGTTTGAGGCCTGCCTGAACTACATAGTGAGTTCAAGGCCAGGCTGGATTACCTAGCAAGACCTTGTCTCAAAACAAACAAACAAACAAACAAAAAAACCCACATAGAAAGATAAAAATAAAGGAAGTAGGAATGGTAGGGTCAAACCTGACACAGGTTGCCTGGCATGTCGGAGAAAGATGAAGGTCGGTGAGGACGGAGTAGATAGGTAAAGGGAAATGGGGGACACAAGGTCAAAGGAGGTGGAGTAGCTCTTGCAGGCCTTTGGAGATCCAGTGAAAACTTTGGTCTCTACCTGCTGAGGGACATGATCTTACAGTTGTTCTTTTTCTTTTTTTAGATAGGGCCTTGCTGTGTAGCCCAGGCTGGACCTGAACTCATGATCCTCCTGCCTCAGTCTCCTGAGTTCTGGGATTACAGGTGTGGGCCACTACACCTGGAGCTCTCACAAGTTCTAGCAGGACCCCTCTGGCTTATTGTGTTGAGAACAGAGGAGACTGCTGAAGAGTCCAGAAGAGATGAAGAGGGGCGTGGTGAGATAAACATTTTTCATCTTAAAATTAATTTGGAGCCACAAAAGACCACGCGAAATCTTGAGAAAGAACAAAGCTGGTAGCATCATACTATCTGATTTCAAATTTATATTATAAACCAATAGTAATCAAAACAGAATGCTACTGGCATAAAAGCAAACTCACAGACGGAGGGAACAGGATAGCAACCCTAGAAATAAACCCATGCTTATGTCAACTAATTTTTTTGTTGTTTGTTTTGGTATCAGGGATCGAACTTGGGACCTTGTGCTTGCAAGGAAAGTGGCAGAACAACTAAGCTAAATCTGCGGCCCTCAACTAATGTTAAGTAATGGCACCAAAACACACAATGAGGAAATAACAGTCTCTTCAATAAATGGGGACATTGGATATCCACATGCAAAAGAATGGAATTGGATCCTTATCTTACATTATACACAAAGATTGTCTCAAAATGGATTCAAGTCTTAAACATAAGATCTGAAAATGTAAAGCTCCAGAAGGAAACTGCAAAAAAATTTCTTGACATTGGCCCCAGCACCAATTTTTTGGATATGACACTAAAAGCACAAACAAAAAGACCAAAAATGAACAACAGTAATCCCAGCACTTGGGAGACTGAGGCAGAAGGATCACTAGGAGTTGGGAGGCCAGGCTGGGCTGCATAGTGAGAAATCTCAAAAAGAAAAAAAAAAAAAAGCTTTTGCACTCTGCACAACAAAGGAAACAATCAACAAAATGACAAGACAGTCTACAAAATGGAAGAAAATATTTGCAAATCATGTATATTACAAGGTTAATATCTAAAGTAAATAAGGAACTCATACAACACAAAAAAAAGCCAATTAACCTAACTGGATCTGAATAGATACTTTTCCAAAAAAGACATACAAATGCCCAATAGGTATGGTATATAAAAAGTTTCTCAATATCATCAAACCATCAGGAAAATGCAACTCAAAGCCAGGAGATACTTCACGTGCTTGTTAGGATGGCTATTATTGGAGAAACAAAAGATAAGTGTTGGTGAGGATGTGGCAAAATTAGAACTCTGGCACTATGGTGGGAATGTAAGTTGGTCCAGCCATTATGGAAAACTGGTGGCTCCTCAAAAAGTCAAGCATCAAAATACCTTATCCAAAGAAAATAAAGTCAGCTTTGTTTTCTTTTTGGTTCTGTTTTTGTTTTCTTCTGGTACTGGGGCTTGATATCAGGGCTTCACACTTACTAGGCTGGTGCTCTACCACTGAGCCCAGAGATACCTACACTCCTATGTTCACTGCCCTATTTACAATAGATAAGCTATGGAAACAACCTAAACATCCATCAAGTAATGAATGGATAAAGAAAATGTGATATACAGAAATAATGGACATGACTCATCTTTTTAAAAAAAGACAAAGGAAATTCTGCCATTTGTGATAACATAAAGAGAGCTGGAGAACATTATGCCACATAAAATAAGCTAGACATAGAAAGAGAAATACTGTATAATCTCACTTATATGTGAATTCTAAACTCATAACATCAGAGTAGAATGGTGGAAGATGTTGGTCAAGAGTATTAAGTTTCGGTTATGCAAGATAAATTCTGGAGATCTGACTAAGTAAGAAAACTATATTCTATACTTAGAATTTGCTAAAGTAGACCCTTAGTTCTCAACACACACTCACACACACACACACACACACACAGACACATACACACAGCACACAGCACACACACAGCACACAGGTAACTATGTGAGATGCTATTTTAGCTTGTGATTACATATATCCATACTTATATATTTGACTTGTATATACCAAACATATAGGGCTTTTTCCCAAGATAAGACCAAGGAAGCCTGGATTTGAGCTGCTGATGAGGTCAGGAATTTGCTTTGAGATGTCTATTGGGCATCCAATTGGAGATACTGAGTCAGAAGTCAGATGCAAGTCTGGAGTTTTAAGAGGGAGGTCTCCAGAGATCTGTTTAGAAAGGAACGATCAGCATATGGGTGGTGTGATGATTAATACACCAACTTGACTGGGCCATGGGATGAGCAGGTTATCTAACTAAACAGTACTTCATAGTGTCTGTAAGAGTGGGGATGAGATTAGCATTTCAATCGCTAGACTGAGTAAAGCACACGGACCTCCCCCGTGTGGGTGATACTCATCCAATTCACTGAGGGTCTGAATAAAACAAAATGGCAGAGGAAGGTTGGGTTTGTACTTCCTCTGCCTGACTGAATAAGCTGGGACACCTATTTTCTGCTCTCAGCACTCCTGGTTCTCAGGGCTTCAGACTTACACTGGAATCTATACCACTGGCCTCACCCCCAGCCTTCCTGGGTTTCCAGCCTGCAGATGGATCATGGGGACTTCTCAGCCTCTGTAATCACCTGAGCCAATTTCCTTGTAATAGATCTCTCCTATTGGTTCTGTATTTGTGGTAAACCCTAATTCAGGTGTCATTGAAATCCATAATCCTGGATAAGATGTCCTAACATGTCAGGAGGAAGTCCACAGGGACTGAACCTTCAAATAACAAAGACTGAGGCCTGGGCACCTCTGATAAATAGGAACCTGGGTTGAGGAAAAGATGAGGTCTCAGAAGCTGAGAAGCAAATGCTACAATCTCTGCCCACAGGAAGTGTGGAATAGGGGTGGGTGGAAAGAGGACGACTGCCCTTTCTGAGGGTTGGTCTCTGGTTGTCTGCAAGAGAGACAATATAAAGGAGTTGGACCCTCTGTCAAGGTAGCACTGTTCTTGGGAGCTAGAGGTCTCTCCTCCACGATCTGGAACAGTCTGCTCGAGAGACCTGGCCCCCACTGTCCCATTGTGATTTCCCTCTGGTCGGAATACCTGCTGAGTAAGCCTCAGCTTGTCACTTCCACTCTGCCATGTAGCCAGGCTGGTCCCCTGGGCCAGGTTCCCACATCACTTGCTTGCATTACCCACACAGAACCTGTTCTCGTCTGAGTCTCTAAGCAAAGTGGTTCCTTGTTTCTCCAGCCTAGTATGGTGCTTGGCATCTAAGAGATACTTGTAGACATAAATACTCAGGAAAAGCCCTTTCTCCTGCTTGCATCTGACCAAGATTGGCCCTGTTAGGCAGAGCCCCAAACCCTGGACTTCCTCTGAAACCTAAAGCGCTGGCAGATCTCACCAGGTCCACTTCCATCTTGGCAGGGACCCTCACTGCACTGTGCCTATTGACTCTATTTGCTAAATACCCATGAAGGGGCCTTGGACTTGGGTCACAATCCCCACTCTGGCACTCTCAAGTAAGCTTGAACTTTGGATTCCCACCTCTAAAATAGAGATGACAGATTTTTTTTAAAGTGTTTGGCAGATTGTAAAGAGCTGGTGATTCTGCTTTACCAGAGGTCAGGGTTCTTCCTAGGCAACTGAGTCAGGGCACACAACCGGACCCACCTGGTCATGTGGGTCCTCCTCCTGTAATGCACTTGGTCTTTCTCAAGCCTCTGAGGACCAGCAGCATCTTCCACAGGCAACAGAAACTTAGGGAGTAAGAGGGCCTCAACCCAGCGGAAACTCTAAAACACCCACACACACCCACAAGTGTTTCCAATGACTAAGGCCACACTCTTCCTGAAAACTGGCCCAGAATAGCTGAGCTTGTAGCACCACTCTGACCAAAGTCACCTCCTGTTTTGCCCATCCTTGCCCCCACTGTGCCACTTCTCTTGGGAGCCAGCATTTTCTTCACTCTCAGGGTAGTGACCCAGGTATCCCCTTTCCCTCAGCAACAGACAACACACAAGTAGGATCAGCATGCAAAATACTTTATTGACCTTTACTTTCCAAGTAACTTTTCTTCACTACTCAGAGAATGAAAAAACTGAGGGGGAAGAAGTGGATGGTGTGCAGGTAGAAGTCAAAGGCATAATACCTTGGATGTTATAATGGGTTGAAGAGGTTGGTCTGAAGTTGACAAGCCTGCTATTTCAGAGGCTCAGAAAGTTTGTGCCCAAGAATATGTACTCATTCAACCAAATCCCTTCTACCTGCTAGAGGAATCTCAGGTGTGACTCTGGTCCAGGCTTTCTGCTGGCTCTTCCAGTGAGCATTTTTAGGCCTGGGTGGTGCAGCCAGTGAGTGGGATCAGTACCACTGCATGGCCATATCTTCTTGCCCTAACACACTTGAGGTCTAGCTCCATCTACACAGCAGAAATGAAGGTGACTGATTAGCAGATCTGTGGTATAGAGCAATGGGAGAGGAAGTGCTTGTCAGCATTAGATAGCGATTCCAAGGTGTAGCGTGAGTCCACAAGGTGGGTGCCTATTGCCTAGTCACAGTGATTAAGTAACTGTGAGATGAACTGGCTTCTTAACAACCCCCCAGGGCAGTGTCTGCTCACAGGGCATTTCAGTCCCCGGACTGGAAACCACCATGGAAGCAGGAGCAGGAGGAAGTGGTGTTCTGTCCAGCTAAAGCCTGGGGACCATCATGACTGTCCAGATCTCTGTGGTCAGATGGTGTCACAGCATCTAGACACTGAGCCTGGGATGGAAAGAAAACAGGATGTTGATTCCCAGGCTCGCCTGGTTCCTCAGGCCTCCACTTCTATCGCTTCTTCTTGGTCTCCTTCTTGGGCCTCTTGTTGGCAGAAGGAACAGCAGCCTTGGTCTTCCTTGTTACTTCTGCACTTCTGGGTTCAGATGGTTCCGTCTCCTGAATGGTGATAAAACGAGAATCCTGCTTAGAGCAATCAAGCCTGACTGAAGGGGCTTTGCATGCCCTGAAAACACCAGGGATGGGAAGCCTGCTTGCTGGGACTCAGAGTCTCGGCTCTTTTACTTTTCAGCCTAGTGACCTTGTGGGTAGCTCACTTCCCCTTTCTATGTCTGGGCTCACTCACCTGTGAAATGGAAACAGTGATGCACACATTGGTGGGCTGATGTGAGCAGGCAAAAATGCATGGAAAGCACCAGGAAGTAGCGGCTATATCTGGTGGCTGGCTGTTCACCTTGTGTGAAGGACTGGGCAGAATGTGGGTGAGGGGCTGGCTCTCCTCCTGATTGTGGTTCTCCTCCCAGGCACACCACAAAATGCTGAGGCTAGGAGGTGGAGAGAGCAGCCAGCAGATGTGCAGTCACTACACTGTTTCTGTACAGTCCTGGGGAAGGGCAGAGGTAGCCTAGGGCCAGAACTCCCAACTCCCCCGCAACTAGGGCAGCTCTGTTTTATCTACTTCATACACTGTGATTTGTTTCTTGTAAGATTTGGTTGAAACAAAGGTCCTGCTGTTGAAAATAAAAAATGGTTCAAAATGACAGATCCAGCCTTGGCCTTCATTGTAAAAAGGTAAACTCCAGGATGAATTGGACCTGCCCCAGCCACTGAGGCTCATGCCAGAGAAGAATCTGGAGCAGATTCAGGCCACTCCTGTCTAGCAGGCTCTCCACTGGGTGATAAGGCCAGAGAGGACAGCAGGGAGGCCAGGCTGCCCAGGAACACTACTGCTGCTCACAGGCCTAGGCTGGACCATAGGCAAATTTCTCTTGGCCAGCAATGTTTTGTTTTTGTTTTTAAATTTAAACTAATTGGGAGAACTTCCAATAAAATATGAGTTCCCAGCTTTTCTAGAAGACTGCACAGCCAATGCCACTGGCCCTGCACTCCCCTGCTGCAGCAATGAGTTACAAGTCCACCTCTTCATTCGGGCACAAATCACCCCATGAGCTTCACCACTCTGCCACCCCAGCATGTGATAGTATGTGATAGTACCCCAATCTTTATTTAAGAATAAAAAGCAGGCTTCTGTGAGGGGGACATGCATACTTCTAGAAGACAGAAATATTCCATGTTTAATCTGTGCGTCCCCAGCTTTCTAGATTAACTCTCTGATTTCCTTGCTCATCATCTACTACCCCCACTGCCCATCCTGGGCTCTAGCCTCTGCCCTACCAAAGCAGAGGGACCACAGCTAGGGTGAAGTAGGAGGCAGTCCCTGCCAAAGGTCCAATCCAGAGCCCAATCAACTCCCAACTCCTTTAGTGGCCACCAAGATACCAGATATGAAGGCCCTGGTGAGGGGTCTCAGGTACCCAAGGCCTGATCTTCCCCCATAATAGAAGTGCTGCCACTCCCCTGCCCAGGTCTCAGACTGCAGCTGTGCACCACCCCAGCCTGCTAGGCTTCCTCCCATCAAAAGTCAAAGCGAGGATCGCTGTGAGTTCGAGACCAGCCTGGTGAGTTCCAGTTCAGTCTCAATTACATAGTGAGACCCTGTCCCAAAAAACCAAAAACAAAAACAAAATGCAAAAGCCAAAGTGATGTCCAAGGTCTCCCTATGCTGATAACTTTATATAACTTGGTCAAAAAATACAACAGATTAGTCCATTAGAAAAACAAACAAAACCCAACCCCAGATGAGCCAGTCTGTCACCTGCACACACACTGACAGCTGCAGAGTCCATGGGGAGTGCTCATGTTTATGGCAAACCAAACAGGACCCAAAGCATTTGGGGGCCTAAGGGGCTGGAAACTATGCATTGCAGTGCCTATGCAGCCTATGGAACACCTATGGAGCACCTTGGGCAGATGAGTGGTTTATGCCCTCTTTCTGAATTCACAGCTGGATGCCTTCTCCAGGTTCAGCGAGGCCCCGGTCAGAATTCAGAGATGGCCCAGGTCAGAACTCAGTTGCTGCCCTCAAGGCCTCCTCACTCTTCAGATCTTCTCTCAGGCATCTCATCCCTTCTGGCATCTCTCAGATTACTGCTCTTCTCACCTGAACTCTGCAGTGCTTCTCCACTATCCAGCCAGGATGGCCATGAAGGAGGCCACCTCTCCTGCCTCATCTGGCCTCTTCTCCACCATCAACTGGTCAGACCAGGGCTTTCCCTGACAACCTCCATCAACAACCACATCCTTCTTTCCTTGACCACCTAGCAAATCCTGCCCTGTGATTTGGCCCTGCCCAAGAACACATTTCAACTGATTGTCTAGCCTTCCTTCTCTGCTGTTCCAACTCTAGCTGGTGGCACCTCTCCTCCACCCCTACCCCCAGGCAAGCAGACACCTTAGGATGTCACTATTACTTTACCATAGTGATATGTTTCCATGTCAGTCTCCCGTTAGCCCATCATCACTTGGGGATGCTTCACAGGCAAGGTCTCCCATAAGTATGGGGATCTTGTTCTTATTAGTCTAAAATCACAATGCTTAAGACTTGGCTTCAACCAGTCTGTAATCCCAGAACTCTTGGGAGGCCAAGGCAGGAGAATCACAAGTTTGATTCCAGCCTGGGCAACTTAGTGACTTAGCAAGACCTTGTCTCAAAGGAAAAAAAGGGAGGGGGGCTGGGGATACTGCTCAAGGTGAAGGTTCCAAATTTAATCTCCACTACTGCCAATAAGAAAAAGAAAAGAAGACTAGGCCTCAGTTTTTTCTATGGACACAGGGAATACACACAGTGTTAAAGTCTAGTATACAAACACTACAGTTATGGCTAGGAATTACTACAAATAACAACAACATAACAGCCACAACAGTGGCTAGTACTATATTTACACTATTCCAGGCCCTGTGCTATATAGTCTGATCATATTTTAGTCTCATAAAGAGCCATAGTGAGTCCCATTTTATAAACAGAGACAGGTACTCAGAGAGGTCATGTGCTTACCAAAGGTCTCAGCTGGTGAGAGGCAGAATCAGGATTTGAACCTGATCTTTTATTGGTTATACTGCAGCCTGGAGACTTCAGGGTTTCCTGGGCATCTTGGGGGCTATGAATACCTTGAATATGAGTTAAATATGACATTTCTCTCTTTAGCAGCCCCTGCTGGAGGAGCTACAAGGTGACTCTGAAATGACAAGAGGGGTCTGTTCTATATTCTAACTATTAAAGGGTCACTCAGAGCCCCATTGTTTGTGACTAATGTTCCTACAGGAGTCAGGAGAGTAGGCTGATGCTCCTAAGTTATGCTGTATTTCTCACAGCTGAAAGCAGTGCTCTGTGGGTGTGTGTACATATTACAGTCAGAGTCATCTGAATCCATTATATGTCTCCTCCTCACCCCAGGCCTCCTCCTCACTTTCCCATCTCAGTTCCTGGCACTGTCACCCATCCAGTAGCCCAAGCTAGAAACCATTCAGTTATCCAAGTCATTTCCAAATTCTCTCCTGCCTTTGTGCCTCCACACTCACTGTCCATTCTACTTCCCAAGGAGGTCTAGACTGTGGGTCCCCTCTGGACATACTCCACTGCCGTTGTTCAGACCCCATGATCTCCAGTTCACTTCTCACTGTATCAACCTCCTATGGACTCTCCTGACGATCCCTGGCCTTCTCCATTCTCCATAGTGCTTTCAGAGTCTGTTTTCCTAAAATAATCACAACAGTTCTGATCATGCCCGCTTTCTGCTTTTAAAAGGTTGCTAGCCTCTCTCTGTATGAGATAAATTCCAAGAGACTCAGTATGCCCATTTCCAGGCCCATTCCACTCACTCCAGCCTCAGTCTGCCTCTAACCAGCCCTTCTGTCACACTGGCTACCTGCCAGCCAGGAGCACCCACACACCATTGCCTTTCATCTGCTGTGTAGGTTCCAGCATTCGCCACTTACCTATCTGCACCCAGTACATGCAGGTCCCACACCAGGCACCTTGGGGCAATGAAGAAGGGCATGTACCTATGGAGGATGTGTTTCATGACAGCACTTCACATTTGTCAGGTCACTGAGATTCTCGACCAAAGCAATAAGTCAGCCACTGTGAACCACATTTACAGGTAAGGCAACTGAGGCTCACTGAAACTAGATAACCAGGCACATGCAGCCCAGCCACCCTCCTGCAAGCTGCAGAGAGGCAAAGGCAGCTGTTACACACCATTTGGGTCCTTGGGTCCCAGTCACACAGAACCCGCAGCTCCAATTCTAGCTGGCAGGAAGGACTCTGAATGGCTGACTTTAATTTCTCTTCAGAAGATGTGTAACCCTGGGACAAGCCAGGCAGATGGCTGACTACATACTCCTCAGCCTCACCTTTAAATCTGGGAATACTGCCTTCCTCTGATGTCAGTTTTAAGTTTCCTCAACCATCATGCTATGGAGAATAAAAGAAAGAAAACCTCAGCTGTCAGGTAGCTCCTGGGGCTGTGGTGGCGTCTTCTGTGGACACAGGGCCCATCAATAATTAAGTTGCTCTGTAGCCACTTACAGGCCAGAAAATTGCTGCTATTCATCAGGTTCAAATAATCGAATCTGTGCCACAATGCATCAAATCCCTTCCAGAAGGGAAGGCTCACTGAATTTATGATTTCCACTCTACAGTTCATTGTGGATTTAGTTCTGTAAATCAGGACAACATGTCATTCTACACAGACTAAAATCGTCCTTCCCTTGAAAATGGTCCAGAGAAATAAAACTACTATGCTATGCTTGGGTGCTATCTTGGACCTATTTCATTTGCTCTTCCGAGACCTCAACTCTGTGGGTCCTCTTTTTAAGGTTCAGGACGCAAGGCTCAGATGGATTAGTAAGAGGCCAGCACTCAAACCAAATCTGCCTAATGCCCTTGCCTGTCCCTCCGTATTACTCCAGCCTGAGGCCCTACGGAGCATGAGAGCTGAGAAGGCCTTGTGTAGATGGAACTAACAATGGCCTTGAGAAGAGGAGAGGATTAATTGAAATGGAAAGTGGGAGAGGCTCAACTAGGCGAATGAAGACACAGTGTCCAGGACACACTTGGCAGGCAAGTGGAGCTGTGATTAGAAAGCACAGCCTTGAGAGCTCATTCCAGACACAATTCAGCACAATGCTACAAGCCATTCCCACTGGCTGGACTGTGGCTCCTGGTGTGTCCAGCCGTCTCTCCACAAGCTGATACACACCTCCAGACCACTGGCTGGTAGGAGCATGTTTATACCCTCACCATGCCCACCACACAACAGTCTCACAGGAACGGGTCATTAAGTAAAAAACACCCTGCCTCCTAATTTAACTGTGAACTCCTCTCAGGCTTGAAAACAAAAACAAAACAAAACCCCTACATAGAGCAGAATTGAAAAGCTGGTACTATAAGCCTGGCTCCTGAAGTGTTGTGGGTAAATGTTTGCCAGGTTATTTATTTATTTATGGCAGCCTTCATTGGCAACCAGGGGCCTAGTTAAACTCAAGATCCTCATGTAAAATTTTCTAACAGGGTTCTGATGCTCTAGGCCCCTGTCCTACTGCACCCAGGGAAGGATCCATCCTTTTTCTCCAAACACTGCAGGGCTTTCTGGTTGATGGTGAAGTGGTAAAGTCTATTTGGGCATCGTGTTTAAAGCCACCACTCTCACCATCCATTCCAGGGAGTTCTCTTCCACTAGATCATGATGCTGGGCATCTCTTGTTATTTGTCTGCCCAGAATCCTCTGGGGGCCCTGCCCTTTCCCTATCTTCTGGAGGTTTTGGAGGACTCCCAGTTACTGTGGCCACAGGAGTAGGCAGCTAAATGTGGCCTGCCCGAGATGGTACCCATCTCCCCTTCCCACAAATGGGGCCAGGGGTGAGCTTGTGGCCAAGCACAGCTTTTCCATGAGATGTGGAAAGTAAGCACAGGCACAGAAATGGTTTCTCTTACTTTTCCCTCCTGAGTGACAAGGATGCTGACTGGGGCTGCCCCAACTATCTTTCTTAAGACACACAAAAGCCTAAGAAGGAAACCAATGTTCCCAGAAAAGCCAGGAGACCCCTTGAGCCCATGAGTTCATGGTGTTTTGACATGCTCAGTTCCAAGAGTCATTACCATTTCTGTTTAGGAACGCTGTCTCCATTACCTCAAGAAGAGACAATGGCAACCAACAACAGAGTATAAGAGAATATGCCTGCTTTCTAGGAGCTGGCAAATGGCTGCTGATATAACATAAACACATGAAGAGTTTAGATCAGTCAACATTTCAACAGTTTATAAGTAATTATCAGATGCACTATTACTATCTGCAACTATTATTATTACTATCTTGCTAAATTGCAAGCCCACTTGCTTAGGGCTGACTGGATCAACATTGTGAGTATAAACTGATTTAAAAGGGGCTTAGGAAGTAAACTCAAGCAGGACTATGGGAAGGGGAAGGGTAATGGGCTCCTCACTTTTACTTTCTCATTGCCCACTCCTTAAATCCCTAGAATTGGGCTCTCACCTCCTTAGTCTACAGCATCCCACTCAGAGGAATGCTGTAGACTATCTACTTATGGAGTATGCTTGAATTTATGAGCCTCACCTTTTCATCCACAATTTAAGGGATCCAGGGTCTCCCTAGAGACTCAGGAACTCTAACAAAACTTTGTTCTGGCTGGGCAGGCACATCTTAATCCAAGCACTTTGGGAAGCTAAAATAGGAGTATCTCAAGTTCAAGCCCAGCCTAGGCAACTTAGCAAGACCCTACTTCAAAATTAGAAATTAAAAAAAGGGCTAGGGATGTAGTAGCTCAGTGTGAAGGCCCTGACTTCAATCCCCAATACTGAAAAAGGGTATGGAGGGATACTGGGTATGTAGCTTAGTGGTCTTAGTGGTACAGTGCCCTTGGGTTTGAACCCTAGTACCACACACACACACACAGATCTTGTTCTACTAAAACCCTACTGTGAACGAGACCAGCCTAAACGTGATGGACAGCTTATCTCCAACACCTCTGTGGGAACTGGGTCTCAGACATGGCCTCCTTGTACCACTCAGTGGTCGGGGAGAGGCCACACTATCCTTTCCTTGCCCACTGCTCTGCTTGTCTCCTAAGAAGTGAGAGGAACAGGCACCCAAGCTTTGTCTGCTTAGGGCTCCTGCTCCTGCAGAACAGACCTTTTCCTTTCCACTTCCGGTGCTTACTCCACAGTGACCCTCCCCCACAATGACCACAGCTGGCCCAAGTCCAGTCAGCCACAGTCCCTTCCCTGAGGATTTTGGATCTGTGACCAAACAGGAAGGCTGCCTCTCTCTGGGATACTGTAGCTGACAGACATAAACTTTAGGAGCTGTCATGGCCTGTTTCTCTAACCCTAGGGAGGATAAGCCAAGGAAGCAGGCTCTGGAGAGAGAAGTAAAAGACAAGAAAAGGGCAGAGAGGGAGGCAGAGGGCATACAGATGGCAGAGATAGAATTCCCAACTCCCATGTTTTCCAGAGGCTCCAATGAATTCCTGCTCTTTGGGTACTGGGATAACATCTGCATCAACAGTGCACGGAAAATACCTCCAGCAGTTCGGTATGCCCCAAAGTCTGGTCTTTCCTGTCTTAATTTCCCTTAAAAAGCTCAGCAGTTCATTCTTAGGGTTTCGAGAAAGAATACTGTGTATATGAAAGAAGAACTCCCAGGTCTCTATCTCCAACTTCTTGCTGGCTCTTCCTTACCTACATGGGATGCCTTGCTATTATCTCAAACTTAAGGGCCGGGGATTTAGCTCAGTGGTTCCCCTACCTGCTTCATAAGTGCAAGGCCCCAAGTTTGATCCCCATTACCAAAACAAAAAACAAAAAACAAAAACCAAAACGTAAAATACCAGAACTGACCATCTCGTCTTAAAAATTGTTTTGGGCTTCAGGAAAATCATCTAAGGACTAGATCAGTGGCTGCATATTAAAATCACCTGGCCAGGCAATTCTAGAAAATTCTGATCTGAAAGTTAAAAAAAAAACTGAATTAGAACTTCTGAGTACAGTCCAGGCCTCTAAAAAATTCCCCAGGTGGTTCTCAGTGCAACCAGAAAGAGAATGTGCCCCAGCTGAAGGAGGAGTAATCTGAAGGACCAGTCCTGGCCTCTTGCTCATAGCAAACATCACTGATCGATTTCTTTTCTCCCTTTCACCATGAAATCAATCAGACTTGGCATGAGAGACAAAATGGATCTGCCATTCTAGACTAGACAGAAATGGTATAAAGATTTGAAACCTTGTATTTTAAAATCTAGCCTGAAAAAAAAATGCTTGGACTAAGTGTGGCCCAGACCCCAATCTGGTGCAAATAAATGTTTATTTTCTCAGGTCTCAGTTTAATGAACTGCTAATTAGAAAACTTCTTCATTTGGTTTAGGATTCCAGAGGTTTTGCTTTTATAAATTGGACCTTGCTCCTACTATAAAAAGGAAGGGGGTGAGGGGAGAAGAATTTTATGTGTTCTTTTTTCCTTCCCTGATTACCTCCAAAAGAGCCTTCAAATAATCTGCTAAGGACTAAAGTCATAAACTAGTTGCAAAAAATCAGCTTACTGGAACAACAGAAAAGATATTCTTCTGCTTTTCAAAGGCTTTCCCATCATCCAGAGCCAAAACTATTATCTTCTGACCCAAAAAGCCACTAATAAACCTTGTTTCTATAGGCCAAGCAAGTGGGATGATGACTTTGCCCTAAGCAAAACAGCAAAGAAAGTTAGATTGTTCTCTGGCTCCTCCCACCTCATGCCATCCTCCACTTCTGGGTGCCTCCCTACTGTCCTTGGGTTACCAAGAGTCCCACAAGCTGCCCCCACTCCCAGGGGTTCACTTCCTCCCTAAGACCTGTACATCCCCAATTTAAAAACCCTTTTTGGGCCAGGGAGTTAGCTCAGTGGTTCGGTGGCCTGCCTTTTAAGCTCAAGGACTGGAGTTCAATCACCGGTACAAAAAAAAAAAAACAACAAAAAACCTTTATTTCCCCTCTGCATCCAAAATCCAAACCCCTAAACAGCACAGCCTCAGCACGCAACCTGTCCTTGTCACCTTGTTTATGCACAGAGTACTGTGTTTTCTTTCCATGTAGGTAGGAGTTTGGGGATGGAGAGAAGTGGCCTTATGGAGACGTATAGAGGAAAGTCAGTGACAGAGTCCCTGTGTATCAGGGGCCTTTTGTTACTCTAATGTAATAAACAGTTGGATTAATGATACTGTGTTTTTTGCTACTGATCTACTGAGAAGCCTAAAAAAAAAGCTAAAACAGTAAGCTTCAGTTATGGAGATAGTACCCGCCCCTAAACTACAAGATAAACAAAAATGAGATGTGCTGTACTATATTTATATTTTAAAAGATGAGGTTACTGTCCCAAATTAACCTCTCAGTGTCAGTGGGGTGTGGAGACATATTTTTGAGCCCTTCATCAATTCCTTGCTTCAAAAGACCTTAACCTCCTGCTTACTTAAAAGCTTCAAAGAGATTAGTAAAGGGCCCCCTTTTCTACAAGTACGTTGGACTGACCCAGCCCTCTGCCATTTACCTCAAAAGGTGAAGAACAACAGTGGCTTCCCTGCTCTCCACAGAGCTACAACTCGGACTCTCCATCTCGGCCTATAAAACAGGAAGAGTCATCACTTCCCTCCCTAGGGGCTCACAGAAGGCTTCATCAGCGCCCAGTGACAACAGAAATGTTAGGTATTTATAATACTCAATAGCGTGCCATGTCCGTGGGAACAGAGCCCAAGAGCACAGGGACTATGTTTTTAAAGTAGGATAGAACTGTGAGTGGAATAACTCCAATGGTGACTTCCCTCTCAAAATGTCAGAAAGAGAGATGGACAGATCCCCTCGAGGCCATGAGCCTGTCCATGCCCACCATCTTCCCCTCCGTTGAGGCTGCTTACTTTCTCCAAGTTGTCCCCTAAATGCTGGAGCCCCTCTAGAATCACCACTGGGCCACTTCTCTCACTCTGTATTCTCTCCTTGGGAGAACTCATCTCTCTCCTCACCTGGTTCAGTGATACTCATAACTCCCAAATGTTGGTCAATACTCAGCCCAGAGCCTCCTCCACCGTACACCTGTAAATCTACCTGCTCCCTTGACTGAACCTCCTGGACACACTGAATCTGCTTAAATTGAACATATTCTTTCCACACCTCCACCCATGCCTGTTCCCTCTCAGAGGCTCCTCACAGCATTGGTAATCCCTATCATCCTCCTTTTACAAGCAGGACCTCCAGGATGTGGTGATCTCCAAAATGTGGGTCTCTAAGATACAGTATATAATGTTAAGTAAAAAATAAAGGGAAAGTACAAAACTATGTTTAAGAATATGCTCTTTTACATGTTGAAAGGACTATAAATATAAATATACACACACACACACACACATATGCATAAATACAACACAGATATATGCATTTGTTTGTTTTAAAAAACAATAGACCATAATAATAAAGATAAATTACACCAATAAAAATGGTTCCCTATGGGAGGAGGAAGGGAATAGTGTAGAGGGTAATGAGATTAAAGGAAATGCCTACAAATGTACTTCACTATACAGTTTGACTTCTGAAAATGTTTTATATAAATGTTTCACATAATTTTAAAAACAAATTAAATCAAAAAGAAAAAAATCCTTAGAAACTAAAAACAAATAGAAGCAAACTAAACTAACTATATGACATAGCAGGAATATATCTATACAGAGAAGACCTTATTAAAAACAATATTCTGACTGAAACTCCCTACAGAAAAACATTCTTTTTGTTGGGCTGCTTTTAGGGACAGGATCTCACTATGTGGTTCAGGCTGGCTCAAACATGATCCCCCTTCCTCAGTCTCCCAAGTGCTGGGATTACAGGTATGAAACCACCATGCCTGACCACAGGGATATATTCTAATGCCTAAAAACCAAAAAGAAATGTTAAATTGTTAGTTGTAAATACAACATAATTATTTTAAACTATAGTTCATATACTATAGGTGAGAAGAATCGAGTTAACATTAAAAAGACTTCTATGCTCAGAAAAGCCTGCTGGAAGGTTGGCCCTTAATTGGCATCTGTAAACTTGGATTTCAGGAAGTTCCCACCATTCCCAGGACTGCTAAGAATGGCTCATTGTGCCCAAATCATTTCAGCAGACAATGCAGCTTGCATTGAACCATGTCTTCTTCTGGAAGTCTTTAATTTGGGTACATATAGGCAGTTGAGGCTTATGTGACCAGTCCCCTGTAAAAACCCTGGATACTGAGTCTCTAATGAGCTTCCTTGCTAGAAATCACACTGCATGATATCACTTCTTCACATGACTCCAACTGAGAGCAGCCTCAGAGGCCTTTCTGATTTTTCTCCAGTCTTTACTCCATGTACTTTTTCTTTCGCTTACTTTGTTTTGTATCCTTTCATTGTGATATATCGTATCTATGAGTCCTCCTAAGGAATTACTGAACCTGGGGTGGCCTTAGGGACTTCTGATACAGCAGGACATAGCAAATAAGTTATTTTGTTAATGTTACTAGGAATCAAGATTGCCAGCATAAGACAAAGAGATACAAAATACTAGTATAAAATCATGTAAATAGGCTGGATGCAGTGGCAAATACTTAAAATCTCACCTACTTAGACTGAGGCAGGAGGACTGCAATTCAAGACCAGCCTGGGCAACTTAGTGAAACCCTGACTCAAAGTAAAATTACAAGTGTTGGGGATGTAGCTCAGCACTCGAGTACTTGCCTAGCATGTACAAGGTCCTGGGTTTAATCCCCAGTACCACAAAATAAATAAAGTAAAAATAAAATCATATAAATAAAAACACTACAATCTTAAATTTGAATTGGAAATACCAGTATAAAGTCATGTCTTTTTTTCTTAAAAAATTGTTTATTTGCTATCTTTAGTCACTAAAAAAGCACAGAAGCAATTACAGCTCAATAGTGCTCATCACTTCTAGTGTCCCAACCATGGTCTTAAACACTACTTTCCAGCTAGAGACTTTTGAAGAAATAAAGTGATTCCAGAATTGTGTCAGGAAATGTTCAAATGAACCCAAGACATCTTACTGAGCCAGGAAGCAAGGAAGTTATCAAAGAGTTGAAGAATGATAAGAACAAAAATACAAACTTGAAGGTCTCCCACTAAAACAATGTAATCATTAAAAACTACACTAGAAGGGCCAGAGATTTAGCTCAGGGGCACTATGCCTGCCTCACAAGTGCAAGGTCCTGAATTCGATCCCTGGTACTGGGGGGAAAAAGAAACTAATTAAAACGCATCAAATATATACAAATATATTTCAAAAGCATATGAAAACCAAAGCTTCACTGGTCAACATCAGAAGTTTGTAGAGTTCAAACTCACTACTCTGAACATTGATAAAGAGAAAGAAGTAAGCACTTATCCTACTTTTTAGTATAAACGGCATTTTAGAATATCCATATAGGTGATGAGAAAAATTGTCTTTGTTGGAGAATTCCAGTTAATAGAGGGAAATGGCAAATCCTAAGTAATGATCATCAGTGGATTTTAAAATCATTTAGGTGACGGATGCACATTGAGGCCATACTCAAGTGAAATAAATAGGACACACGTGTAAATACTGAATAGTTTCTCTGGTATGAAAAACTGAAAGTATAAATAAGGTTCAAATGGTATAATAGATAATGTGAAATAGTAGGGGAAGTAGGAAGGGTAGGGAAAAGGAAAGAAGGGAAACAAAAAATATGAGAAAAGGAAAAAATGGAAACAAAGTTTTTGTAAATAGGGAAGGGTGGAGGGGTTGAAGGGAGGGCAGGGGAATGGGGAAAAAATAAGAACCAAGATGCATCATGTAAAGGTATAATGAATGTAACTGTACCATATACCTAAAATGTACCAATAAACTTAATGGAAAAAAAATAAAACCATTTAGGTGAAAGACTGATAGGGGATTTTATAAAGGATAGATCAGGGGACACCACTTGGCTGGCTAGAACGGTGATAGTGAACCTTTTAGAGAAGTGTTGGTGAATCAAAGGCACATGCCACAGTGGGCTAGTGCAACACGCATGCCTAGATTCACCACCACTGCTCTAGAATCTCTAATAGAATGTGTGGCAGCCAGATGCCATGTACCTGCTGACATGTAATAGAAAGTACACTGCACCAACCATAAGGTATTTGCACCAAATAGCCTGCCCTAATGGGACTTGGGCTCTACATGGAACTTCCTGTGGGTTGGACACGTGGCAACCAAGAAATATGTTAGATGAGCCCAGAGAAAAGCAATCAGCCAAATCCTGGGATGCTTGTATCATAAATGACAAAGACTTGCTTTCTCCAACAAATCAGTGGAATGCTGTCCTCACCCTTTCAGAGAAATTTAGGAGGAGAGTATGTGCAAGACTGGGCAGAACAAGAGTGCTACAGAAGAGTACTTATGAAATGAGTCAAAACAACAAAAAATGCAAATCTGATCACTTCATTCCCTGTCCACACCCCAAGCTCCACCTCTCACCACGCCCTGTCTGTATTCTGACACAGTTACTTTCATCAATCCCTTGAACTAGACTGTTCCTTTATTGCTCAGGTCTCTTACATAGGCAGGTCCCTCTCCCTGGAATGCTGTCTCTTCCCCTCCCTATTTCACCCAGAAGAAGCATGCTCATTCCTTCCTTTGCAGCTTAAACACTGTTTCCTCGGCAATGGGTGCCACCCAGCCACTGGCCTAAGGTATGATCAGATCAGGTCCCCTGGATCTTTGTCATACACCCTCACTGTACTCTGTGCTCCCGTGGGAGAAAACGCATTTTGTTTACATTTGCCTCCTCCCCAAGGACTAGAAGCAAACACCTCATCTGTCATTAATCTAACACATAGTAAGCACTAAAAATCTTAGTAGATCTTTGAATAAATCAAATATTATTCATGGAGTTCAATACACCAGATGAGAATTCTGGAACACACTAAATCAGTAAGACCCAGAATCATCTCTGCTGATCTTGTCTGTGGTGACATCAATGTTAGTACCTAGAACTTAGCCTGGCACTCTGAGTACTCACGGCTCACAGGGAATAACTCACCACTTCGTAGGACTTGGGAATGGGTATGATGATGGCCAGCACGCAGATGAGCTGGAAGATGGCCCCCAGGAAGAGTCCATACCGCAGCAGGTTCTCCAGGAAAGTGGGCTCAGGCACCTCAGGAGGAGAGAAGTCCAGGTCAGAGGCCATGACCCAAGCTGTCTGCTGCTTGAGGTCTCCTTTAATTTACCACTCTCTAGAGCCAACTCCTAAATGTAAAGAGTTAAGTGTCATGTTTCTACAATGGACTTTAAATGGCCCCTCCTAAACACACACATATACATACTTCAAGAATATATAAAGCAACTGTGGTGAAATGTTAACAATTCTTAAATCTAATTAGAAAATACACAGATACTCAGGGTAACATTCTTTCAACTTTTTTATATGTTTGAAGTTTTCCAAATATAAAGTTAAGGAAAATTAGTAAATGAAAAGGTAAACTTTCAATGAAAATCTCAAATCAATATACATTTATAGAAGGCCTGCTATGTTTGTTTTATTGATCTATTTATTTATTCATCTAGTCATTCACTCAACAAATACTTATTGAGTACTAAGCACTGAAGAGTGAGCAAAAAAGACAAATTTCTGCTCCCTCAGGATTCCTGCTCAGGATGAAGGCATGAAACACTTAAGAAGGAGGGCATCACTTTACTTCATATGATGTGACAGAAAATGCCTCTTTGAAGAACAGAAATGAGAATGGACAGGGCAGAGATATGACGTGAAGACAGAGCCATCTGCTGAGGAACTCCAGGAACAGAGAAAAGTGCAGAGGCCCAGGGTGACCAATATGGCCAGAGAGGCGTGATCAGGAGGGAGAATCAAAGCAGGCAAGATCAGAGGGGAGCTGAGACAGATTTTGTAGGACCCGACACTCATTATTTGTTGGAGTAAAATGCAAAGGCACTGAAGGGTTTTAAGCAGAGAAGTGACATAATTACAACATTACATTCTTAATAGGGAAAGGACACCACAAAAAGAGGGCAGAGAAGACAAAGCAAGACCAGTGAGGACGCTACTGCTAGTAACCCAGACAAGAAATCCTGGAGGTATGAACAACAGGGGCAGTGGTGGCAGGTCCAGCTTCTGCCCATCTCTCACTTTCCTTTCATCACCACCACTCTCACTCCTAGTACTGCAGCTGAGCTGAAACAACTGCTCTCATTCTCTAAGAGCACTGAGCTTTGCCACACACCCCTGGGCCTTTGCCTAAGTTGTACACTCTGCCAAAAGGGGCCTCTCCCACTGCTTCTGAAGCTGCCATTCTACCTCCAAGGCTGAGCTCAAGGGTCATCTCCCTCCAACATTGCTCACCCGCCTCTTCCTCCTGCCCCAGCAAGAATGAACTATTCCTCTTCCACCACAGCACACACGAATGGTTTCTCTCTACCCCAATAATAAAGTGACAAACACACTGGGCGCATCCGAACCCACAACCCTTTGTGTTTTCAAAGATCTGTGTCACATGCAGTTTTTGACAAATTGAGCTATCCAATGTAGTGGCTATCCATGAGCCACCTGTGGCTATCTGGATTTGAAATGAAGCTTGTCTGAACTGAGATGACTGGTAGGATAAACACACACTCAATTTCAACGACTCCGCATGAAAATAAGAATGTAAAATATCTCACTAATGTTTTTAGCCCAGCATGGTGGTGTACACCTGTACTCCTAGCTCCCTGGGAGCCCAAGGCAGGAAGATTTCAAGTTGAAGACCAGCCAGGGCAATTTAGACCCTGTTTCAAAGTGAACATTTTTAAAAGGCTGGGATGTGACTCAGTGGTAAAGCACTTGCCTCAACATGCGCAAAGCCCTGGGTTCAATCCTCAATAATATAGATGAATATATACATATATGTATCAATTACATGTTGAAATGATACACTAAATTAAATTACAATACAAAGAACAAAGATGAATAACTGAAACTCTAAGCTTTCAAAACTGAACTACAGAGTTACAGTAATCAAGACAGTGTGGTATAAGCAGATAAGAATATAAACCAAGACAGTAGACAAATAGAACAGAGAGTTCAGAAATAAATACTAAAATACAAGTGATTTTCAAACAAACAACCAAGACCTTTTCTTTCTAATAAGGAAATGGCAGTCTTTAACAAATGCTGCTAGGAAACTGGATATTCATGTGCAAAAAAATGTAAAAACTCAAAATGGATGAAAAATCTAAACCATACAACTATCACAAGAAAGCATAAGGAGAAATCTCTATCACATTGGATTTAGCAATGATCTCTTGGATGTGAAATCAAAAGCACAAGTAACAAAAGAAAAAACAAACTGGACTTCACGTCAAAATTAAAATTTTGTTGGGCATCATGGCATTCACCTGTAATCCCAGTTCTAAGGAGGCCAAGATAGGAAGATTGCTGTGAGTTTCAGGCCAGCCTGAACTACAAAGTGAGAGCCTATCTCAAAAATAACAATATAAAAATGTAAAAGTTATACACAAGAGGACATGATTCAGGACCGGGGATTTGGCTCAGTGGTGCTGCCACCTGCCTCACAAGTGCGAGGTCCCGAGTTCAATCCCCAGTACCCCCCCCCAAAAAAAAGGACATTACTCAAGAGTGTGAAGTATTTAGAATATACTTATGATATATAAAGAACACACATAAACTCACACACCATCACCACCACCACCAAAACAAAAACAAAAACCTACAACCCAATTTAAACACAGGCAAAGGATATATGCTACAACATGGACAAACTTTGAAAATGTTGTAAAATTTAAATTAAAAAAATAAGCCAGCCACAAAAGGACAAGTATCCTATGATTCCATTTATATGAAGTTCCTAGAATGGGCAAATTCTGAGAGACATACAGAGGCTGTCTGGAGTCAGCAGAGGGAATTACTCTAATAGCTATACTGTTTGGGAAGATGAGTTCTGGAAATAGTGGTGATGGTCATACAATAGTGCTACTGAATTTTATACTTGAGAATGGTTAAAATAGTAAATTTTAGGGTTAAGGGTATATCTCAGAGGTAGAGTGCTTGCTTTCCTAGCACGCATGAACCTCTACGTTCTATCACCAGCACAGTCCAGGGTGGCCTTAAATCCTCTTTCCTCGGCTTCCCAAGCATTGGGATTACAGGCATGCACCACCACACTGGTCCTGTTATTTATATAACACAACTAAGTGAACATTTTCACCTGCTTTTCATTTTTTACTTTTTAAATGTAGGTATTAGAAAAGTTTTAAATTACACGTCCTATATTTCTATATATAGGAAATGTATAGAAATATATGGATGGCCCCAAACACAATGGACTGTCTGAAAGACCTTCGTCTACCTTAAGCTGCTACTTCTCTGCTTTGCAGTTTTCTTCCAACATGAAGAATGACTGAATGATAATAAAAATTATCTACTAAGTAAACAGAGTGGGATACATATAAATGTTATTTCTCTTTCAACTGGTCACTTTGGAAGGCCATGTGATTGGGCCAGAAGAGTAGCTACTTTTCATACCAGTTTTGTCTATGCTGGAAATAGCTTCCAAAGCCTGCAGCCCATTTTTTTTTCAGAATGCTTAGAGCTGGCAGATCTTCATCCTCCCAGGAAGAATCTGAGTTCTGGAAAAAGCCCAACATCATCTGGTTCCAAGTGTGGTGAATCAGGTGGGGCATCATGCTCAGGAATACCATTTTTGGTCAAATACAAGGTATGACACTCAGACTCCAGAGAGATTGTTTGGAGTGGCTCATAAACTGGCCCTAATGTAAATTCCACAGCAGCTGCAAGAACAGCTTCCCTGGAAGAACCATCCAGCCCCTACAAGGCACCAGCACATGAACACCAACACTGAAATAAGCGGTCTTAGCTGGGCTTGGTGCACACCTGTAATCCAGCACTCTGGGAGGATGAGGCAGAAGAATCCAAGTTCAAGCCAACCTGGGTAATCTAGTGACTTAACAAGACCCTGTCTTGAAATAAAAAATTGAAAAAGGGTAGGGGATATAGTTTAGTGCAAAGGCCCCTGGGTTCAATCCCCAGTATTTATTTATTTATTTATTTATTTATTTATTCATTCATTCATTCATTCATTCATTTATTATTTTTTGGTACTGAGGATCAAACCTGGGTCCTTGCACTTGAAAGGCAGGCAGCAGAACCACTGAGCTAATTCCCCAGCCCAATCCCCAGTATTCAAAAAAAATAATAAAGAGCAGTCTTGTTTCTTCAGTTGAACCTTATAAAGTAAAATGCCCTTGGTCCCAAGCTTTATCCTTATAGTTGTAAATACTCAAGATTTATTAGTGCTACAAAAGCAACGTAATTATGAATATTGGGGGAGGTACAATATGGCTGGACATGGGGAAGGGGTGAAAGGTGAAGGCGGCAGCACACAGAGTCTATCAGCAGGTAGCTAGACTTTAGGCTGATCTCTTTACAACTTACAGACTCAACATTCTCCTGAGCCAAACAACATCCATTCAAAGCTATAATACATTTAGGCTTTTTTTTTTTTTAACTGACAATTAGGCAATAAATAACAAAAAGTGTAAGAGTGATTATATCCTTTCACTGAGTAACTTATTTCCTAGAATTTATACTAAGGAAACAATTCAAAAGAAGAAACAGCTTCTGAAAAAGTTCATGGCAGTGTTATTCATAATACTGGAAAACAGGAAGGAACTCATGTTCAAAAATGAGGCAGTTAACTCAGTTATGGTATATTATGGTTTTAGTCTCCCTTCACTAAAATGGCAATATAAATGGCATATAAACACTGTGTTACCAGGTGAGTGGGAAGACTATATATATAATATTATATATAATATATATATAATATATAATTTTATATATATAATACTAACTGAAAAAAGTAAACAACTGGATAAGCACTGTGATGCAACCATGTATAAACTGATTTCCTTGGATAAAGATCAAGACACCATAATAAATAGCTGCTAGTAAACTGGAGTCCTAAGCTTTAATTTTGTTATGTTATTGAAACAATGAATACAGTTTAAAAGAAAAATCTATGTCCTATCTACTTCCTTCTAAAGACTTTTAATAGCGTAGAATCAAGTACAGTCCAATAAAACTTTTACTGATGGAAATGTTCTATATTTGTGCTCTCCAAACAGCAGCCACTAGCCATGTGGCTACTGAGTACTGTTTTTTTGTTTGTTTGTTTATTTGGTACCAGGGATCAAATTCAGGATATTGCGCTTGCAAGGCAGGTGGCAGAACCACTGAGCTAAATCCCTGGCCCCCAAATACTGTATTTAAATGTGGTTACAGAGGAACTGAATTTTTATTCTGAATTTTACTTAGTCTGTGTGTGTGTGTGTGTTTGCACGCGCACATAGGCATAGTACTGAGGATTGATCCCATGACCTTGTACGTAATAGGCAAGTGCTTTACCACCGACTTACATCCCCAGTCCTGAATTTTGACTTTAATGAACTATAGTCACATGTGGCCAAAGGTGCCCTATTACCAAGCACAGGTGTTAACAGGGAGACTGCACAAAGGTTCTAAAAAAAATAAAATGCCCTAGACATACTGTATATGCTTCAAAGCCCTCTAGTTTCATTTTCTCTACACCTCTGTGCTTTACTTCCCAGACCACCTGCCAGTAGTTCTGAGTTTTCCTTTCCTCACTACAGGAAGTCACAGGAGTCCTAAACATCCTTCAGATCTCAAAAAGAAAACACCAAGGTTCCATTTTCTGTGGTAACTGCTTTTATTGTTGTTTTGTTTGTTTTTGTTTTTGTTTGGGGAGGTACTGGTGATTGAACCCAGTCTTTTGCACTGAACTACACTCCCAGCCCTTTTATTTTGAGACAGGGTCCCCCTAAGTCACTAAATTAACTTAGGTGGGGCTCAAAATCATGATCCTATGTATCAGCCTCCCAGACTACTAAGATTACAGGCATGGGTCACCACACCTGGCCCTATGACAAGCTTTGGTCCTCATGACCCCTGCTGCTTGAGCATCAAGCAAATCATTTGCCAGGTGCTGTGCACTGTATTTTACAGTCAGCCTCTCACTGACTTCTCAACCACTCTGGGAGTCGTACTGTTGAGGTTCAGGAACTAAGGCCTGGAGAGGTTATATGGCCTACCCAAAGGCTACTTGGCTAAGTGGCAGTGAGGATTCAACCTAACTGGCTCCTCCAAGACCAGAGCTCCCATCCACCAGGTCAATGGTTTTCAAACTGCAGGCTGTGGGCCTTCAATGACCTACGGAAACCATTTAGAAGGCTGCATCTAGCACTAATGTTATTAGCCAACACAGAGACCAAAACCTAAGTATATTTCTTCTTGTTTGATAAATACTATGCTACAGTCTACTATTTTACTTGATCCACTGTAATCTAAATAGGGACCCTGGGTCCCTCTTAAATTTATCCCAGTGCCTGACTTATAAATATAAGGCAAATGATAAAGCTTATGCCCATTTCCCACCTCAAAACAAAAGCAGACACCTCAACAAATTGCAGCAGTTAATGAGGGGCTGCCAGTAAATCCAGGTAGAATCTGGGTAGGCCTGACTATTGAGCAATGTCTCTAGCCCTATGATATACCAGACATACTGGTGGTCAGAGGTTTTCATATTAGAAGACTCTCAGACCTCTATCAGAATGAAGTAAACTGTGCATACTCATTTATTACCAAACACAGCAAATCATCTCATGAGGTTACTGGACCCTATAAAGCTCATTCCAGAATGCCAGCTACTGGTAGCCTGAGACATTTATTCACTGGATATTAAGTATCCATTATGTGCAGGACACTATTCTATTCCCTGACATGGAGTTTTTACCCACATGAAAATACTCAAACACACACTCACACACACACTCACTCACATGCACACAAATGACAGAGATATTATAAGAAAATATAAAAGCAGGAGGGGGTGCTATTTTATATGAGATGTTCAGGGAAGGGCCTCTCTGAGGTGACATTTCAGTGAGATAAGCAGCAAGAAAAAGGAGCTCAGTGGTTGAGCATGTGCTTAGCATGTGCAAGGCCCTGGGTTCAATCCCCCCACACCACCAAAAATGAAAGGAAGTAATTTAAATATCTGGTAGAATATCCCAGCAGAAACAGCAAGAGAAAAGATCCCAAGACAGAAATAAGCTTCACAATCAAGAACAGGAGAGTAAGAAAGCTACACAGGGTATGTGGATCATCGTAAGAACTTTAGCTTCTTCTCCCAAAGAGAAGCTACTGGAAGGTTCATAGCAAATAATCTCCATGTTCTCTCTGGCTATTGCGTTTTGAATGACTGTAGAGAGAAAGAATTGGAAGCAGGAAATTTATTATAATGGTCAAAACATACTTAGACAAAGGGGGTAACAATAGAAGTGGCAAATATTCAGATTATAGATATATTGTAGAGTACCAACAGGACTCAGCTGAGGTAAAATGTGAAAATTTAAAATAATCTCTAATGGAGGAGAAACTATTGTGTATGATAAGGTAATTGTGAGTAGAAGACATTAAGCATTTTTCAAGACCCATAAAATTTTATAGCACTAGGAATCAATTTGAATGTATGTGAATGTTTTAAAATCATAGGTCCCAATATCTCAGGATGCACTACAGACAGTGACATTATGAACCTCAATGTATTTTAAACAACATCACTGAAGGGATAGAGGTAATAGAATGCTGACCTAAATAACTTTGGAAATGAGAGTGGTCTATAAAAGTAAAGGCAAAATGAGCTGTACATATGAACAATACTCTAGTTGATAAAAGTTGCTTCCCATAGGGAGACATAGTTAAGCTAAACCACTATCCCTGTACACCAGAATTAACATATAAGTAAAGAGATAGAGGATGTCATGTTTATCAGAGGTAGAGTACAGAGGGTACAGGTAAACAAGAAAAGGAAGCTAGTAAAATTCATGTCAGAATGAATGAGTTAGAGACATGAGTATGTTCAATTTAATACAGCTACAAGTAGCTACATACAGAAATATCTACAGATGTGTGTGTGTGTGTGTGTGTGTATACATATATATCTCTTGCACTGTCCACTGAGAGGGCCTAAAAGCAAGAACACCCCAGTAGCAATGAACACACTTCATGCCCAGGTCTTAGTTTCTGGGCCATTCTCCAATAAAAGGAACCAGAGCTCCTTGAAAAATGGCAATTCTACTAGGATGGGGGCAGAAATAGGGTGAGTGTGGAACAGAAAGTATGAAAGTGCCTGAGAGAACAAAGCAAATAAAAATTGCATGTACATATATGCTAAAAAGAAATCCACTATTTTATATACCAGTGTGGCAAACCTATGGCACATGTGCCACCAAGGGCTGCTTTTATTATTGAAATCTCTAAAAGGTTCAGCACCACTGGTACAGTCATTAGGGAAAACTGAGTATGGATTTTAGTTCATAATAATATACCAATATTAGCTCAATAATTTAACAAACTACCATATGGGAACTCACTGCAGTATCTTCACAATAACTGTAAATCTAAAATTGTTCTAAAATAAGATTTAGAAAATAGCTTAACATTTCAAAATAAATAACCATGGAGACATGTATAGTTCTCAAGAAATATCCTCTAAGAGTGAAAAAGCCATATTCCAAAACTGCCAGAGGCAACATGAAACAGAATATACCATTTTTAAATTATAAAAGAAATTCCATTTGATTTACATAAACCAAGACAAGTCTAAGTTTTCTAGGCTATTTAATCAAGTTACAATGTACACATTCCTGAGTATATCCCATTGTGACACTGTTTATTTTGAAATTTTTCTGCATTCAGCTTTAAAGATGTTTCTTCCCAAGAAATTGAACTTTTCTGTCAAATGCACTTGACCGAATAGGAGAGTTAGGTTCATAAAAAGGATTCATTGCAAACTTCATATATAAATCATAGACATCAGTAAAGAAGTTCTTTATTCCATCTTCTTGCCTTATATCATGAAGCATAATAAATCTCATATGGCCTGCAGTAACAAATGCCGACACAAACCACTCATTGAATTTGTCCACAGTTTTCAGGTACATGTTGTTTGAAAGCCACATGTTTTCATCCACAAGGTCAAGAGCAGCATGAGCTATGAACTGATTCAGATGACGATGATCATCTTTGGATTCTGTTTTCCCAGGTGGCAAAAATTCCATTTCAAAAATGGGATTATCATGGTGGCCAACAATTACAAAGTAGAAGCTTCCAGACATCGTCTTTAGTATATGGTTCCTGTCTTGAGATGCTGACAACGGAAACGCCCAGTCAATTCTCGGGGCTGAGACTCACACTCCTCAGTTTCGGCCTGGACACCAGGAGCAGTCCTCACGAGACCTGCTGTGACCATTTTTAAAGTATGAGGTTTTTTGTTTTGTTTTGTTTTAAGACAAGTCTACGTAGTTCAGGCTGGCCTTGAATTCTTAGCGACCCTCCTGCCTCAGCCTCCCAAGTCCTGGGATTACAGGTGTGTGTCACCATACCTGGCTTAAAAAGTGTGAGATTCTACACTGTACTTCACACTGTGTGAGAATTATATATCCATGGAAGATACATTCCAAGACCCCTAGTGGATGCCTGAAACCATAGATAATACTGAATCCTAAAATATACTGTTTCTTCCTCTGTAAAGTTTAATGTACAAATTAGGTACAGTAAGAGATTTACAACAATAATAAAATGCTACAATTATAACAATATACTGGAATAAAAATTATGTGAATATGCTTTCAAAATACTTTCTGTACTTACCCTTTTCTTGCGATGTCATGATATACTGCCTACATGATGAAATGAAGCAAGGTGAACGGCACAGGTACTGTAATGGGGCCAGGCTATCACTGACCAGAGCAGATCAGAAGGTCCATCTACTTTGGGGATCCTGGACCACTGAGCTACATCAATGTGGATGACTGGATATCAGGAACAAATACTGCTGATGGGTGGGAACCCCCTAAATTTAAAGGCATTTTTGTGGACATATTCTGGAAGAACAGTAATGGGAAGTTATCTTTTTAACTCACCAAAATGTTGCTGTAAAGGCTATAATCCTTCAGTGATCATCTGGAGGACTTTAACACTGCATTCCATCCAAGGATGGTATTCCCTAATTGAATCCTTTTCTGTCTAGGAAATCTGCAACACTTCAGGAAATTTCCCTAAGGTTCACAGTGTTTGGGCTTCAGTTTCTTATCTTCCCTATCTCTGCAGAAGACAATTAGTTTTTCAATTCTACAACTGTTAACACTTCTGCATGGCTTTAAATATATTCTTCCACTTCTGCTGGAAATCCTTTAATATGCTTTTCCACTTCTACTAGAAATGTGCAGAAGCTTCTTCAGCAGAGGATGCAGCCTCTCCAGTAATTTCGTTTTTCAGTTCTAATCTATTCCTGAACCAGCACCAGTTAATTGTAGTAAATGGCTTCACAGCACTTGTTTCAAGGGCTCCCTTGCTGAAGTTTCCAAATATGCTCAATGCTTTCTGAAGCAACACATTTCCATCAACTGGAACACATGTTCCATTTATGTCTTCCACCCATAAATTTAATGTCTTCTCCAACTTATCTAAGCACCTATCATTCACTTTGGTTGTAACTTTTGCAATTTGAGGTGTGCCTGCAAAACCAGCACGGAGTTCCTTTTACCTTCTTCATAATCATTCTTAAGATTTTAGCAACATCGGCATATGATTTTTTTTTTCCTAATTGTCAGAACTTTCACCTTTTCACTTAAAGGAAGGAAGCACTTTCCATCTTTTCTTTGGTGTACTCAAATTGCTAGCATCACTACTCTTGAGCTTGGGACCCATTACAAAGAAAAATAAGGGTTACTGGAACATAAGCACTGGGGTACTGCTTTGTTGATCTGATAACAGAGACGGCTACTAAGAGACTAATGAGTAGGTGACATAAACAGCATGGATCTGCTGTACATAGGGATGACTGAAACTCAAGGTAGGCCAAAGGAAAGGCTCAAGACTTCATCATGCTACTCAGAATACAAATTAAAAACTTATTAGCTGTTTACTTGGGGAGTTTATCCACTTACTATTTTCAGACCACAGACAAGAGAAACAGCAGTAACATAGTGGGAGTCTACTATACTTAAGAGAATCAATTCGCCTCAAACACGCTGACCACCCGAAAGCACTTTACATTCACTGTCTCGTTTCATTCTCAGGACAAGTCTATGCGCGCAGAAAATGAGAACCAAAGGAAAGACGACTTGCCCAGCTCTCACTAAGCAATACAGGGCAAACTCGGGAACACAGCCGCGGCCACAATGACTGCCGAGCTCGGGTTCCCCCTGCAGAAGGAAAGGCCGGGACGTGACCGTGGAGCCCGAGTTCAGGCGCAGGCTCCGAACTAAAGGCTGGACGGCACCAGGCGAGGCCTTCCGCCTATCCGGAATTCAAACTTTCCACGGCAACTGACTTCCCACCGAATGCCTCGGGAAGTTATTCACGCCTCCTAAGCAGCGCGGGTTGCGGCACCAGAACCCACCCTTTCCTTCGGTTCCCTCTGCGGCTCCAACTCCGCCCCGCCGGGAATCGCCGGTCAGCTGCGGGGACCTCAGCACATACCTCCTGCGCCGCCGCGCCGCTCCCCGGAAGTAGTTCCTCAAGACCCCAAGTTCCGGAAGTGACGCACTCAAGCGACCCGCGGCCTCAGTTCCTTCCGCGTTGCTAGGTTTTTGGCGAGTTTAGATTTTAGCGGCTGCTCCTTGTTGGACTTTTGTCCCCTACTGTGTGATTTTTTTTTTTTTTTTGAGCCGCACAGAGACTTTTAGGGAAGAGAGATCTAGACTCCCTCCATTTCCAAACCCTTTATCATTTAGCACCGTCAGCAAACGTTTGTAGAAGCCTTGCCAGGCTATGATGGGAAACAAACAGAAACTCTTATTATAATTCAGACAGAAGTAAATCATCATACTTAGTTTTGTTTTTTTTTTTAATCCACCAAGTTATAATCTGTTGGCGGGAAGGAGAAAGACAGTAAAATAAGTAATTGTGGAATCGTGATGACAAAGACAGTAGTATGAGAATGGGTGGCAAGTAGCTGAGGGTTTTTGAAAAAGACCTGGTTTATTTCGATTATGGTGACCAGTCTCCACCATGGACTAGGATAGTTTTTGGCTCCTGATACACCCTTTGTAATTCCCTTGCACCCCGAATAATCCTGACCAATGGTGAGATACCGTGGAGCATGTGTTCTAAGATTAAGTCAGAAAAGACACTAAACTTCCTCTTTGCTCTCTCTTGTTCACTCATGGTAAATCCTATGCTGCGGGAACACCCAAACAGCCCTAGGGGGAAGCTCACATGGGTAGGAACCACCTAGTATTCTGCAGGCTAAATTCATGAGCCATTTTGAAAATCCAAACTCAGTTCAGATGACAGCAGTCCTGACCAAAGTCTTAAATATAATCTTATGAAACACTTTGAACTGCAAACACCTAGCAAAATCACTCACATTACTGACTCACAGAAATTATAATTATACAAAAATTATAAACAATATTATTGATTTAAGCTCCTAAATTGCAGAGTAATCTATTATGCTGATATAGGGTAAATAGAACTACCAACTTGCCAGGTGTCAGATACACCAAGTCTGTGTCCCCAGAAATCAAAGAATGAATTTTTAAAAAATTTTTTTCAAGGAATGAATTCTAAAGAACAACAGAGGTTAAGAATAGGAAAGATTTATTGAGAGAGATTACTCCTGAGAGGAGGGGACTGGGAAATGGGTTGCCACAGAGGCCACTTCTCTAAGAATGTTTTATACAGCAAAACGACGTGGGTACAAAAATCACAATGTGGGTCAAACCATATTCAACCAGTAAGAGTATAAGTATAGCCACTTAGCTAATATTGATCCAACAGGGAAGCAAGTCATGTAGCAAAGGCACGTGGAAGGAACAAAGGCATTTTAGGAAGGGGTGGGTCCAGATAGCTGTTCTTGTCCTCCATCTGGGTGCCTGATGTCTATCTGGACTTTACTAGACCAGGTGATACCAATTATAGGATAATCTGAAGTTATTGCCAATCTCTCAGGGAGGTATGTAGGCATAGTCTTTCTATCTTTATCTTGAGACCTGATCTTCAACAGATGCACCTCCAGCCATACTTGTGATGTGTTCTCATCTTCTGTACTGGCTCAGTCAAGGGCCTAACCCTGTCTGACTTCCTATAATATTTCTACCTAACTTAGCTGCCTATAATAATGCCTCACACATAACTAATAGAGGATGACAAAGAAGAGTTGGATGCTAGAGATTCATAAAAGAATGAGACCTAGCTAACCCTCAAGGAACTTGTGGTCCCTTGGAGGACAGAGGCAAAAATAATCATAATTTATTCAACATTCACTAATCTCACACTGTAAAGTAGTATGGTATATCCAAAGATGCAAATTCACTTAACAAATATGTGTGGAATTTCTGCTCTGGCCGATACATTATGACACTGGGAATTCATTGGTGGGTAGGCGGGTCATAACCTTCATTGTGCTTTCAGACTGGGGATTACTAATGCCGACCACCACCACCAATCATTCACACAGATAAATGTATACTTATAAACTGTGAAACATTTTGAAGGGAAATCATAAAAGAACAAATAACATGAGGAAGATACACTTAAGAGCGGGTGATCAGAGAAAGTTTCTCTGAGGACGTAACATTTAAGGTAAGAAATGAAGAGTGAATAGGAATTTTCCAGGCAAAGAGAGGAAGAAATAAAAACAAAATGGGGGAGATGGGAAAGGCTGGGCTGTAGGAAAAGGTTTGGAACATGGGGGTAGAGGGGGAGAAATGGAACCCTGAAAGGAACACATATTTAGGATACAACTTGGTATTTGCCTTAGAAGAGCCCATATAGGGTATTTGAGGACAGTTTTTCATGGGTTGAATTATGTCCTCCCCAAAAGATATCCTAACCTCAGTTACTTCAAAACTGTGACCTTATTCAGAGTTAAGATCTTTTACAAATACAGTCAAGTTAAAATGACATTAAAATGGGGCCTTGTCCAATATAGAAGGTGGAGGACAGCATAGTTCACACATAAGAATGGCCTCCAAAGATGAAGGCAGACTTTTATTAGTACATGCTAGAAGTACAAGGTTATGTTCATCATGGGAAGTTGGTACATGTACATAACACATCTTTATTTCTTTTACTTCTCCTTCCCCTCCCTCCCTGTCCCTTCCATCTCTAGATCCCCTTCCCATTTACAAAATATCAGTATCCCTGTTTCCTATTATCTACCTTTTATTTTGCTCTTTAAATTATTTATATTGGATTTCTAATAGAAAAAATACAATATTTAAGCTTGTGTGTCTGATTTATTTCTCTTAACATTATGATCTCGAGGTGCATCTATTTTCCTACAAACAACTCAAATTTATCCTTTTTTGGAGAGAGTAAGCACTCCATTGAGTGTAAATACCACATTTTTTTTTATCTATTCACCTGTTTTCAAGATTTAACTATTGTGATTGTGCTATAAAAACTTTATGAGTTGGCCGGGCATGGTGGCACACACCTGTAGTCTCAGCACTTCAGAGGCTGAGGCAAGAGGATTGTTGTGAGTTCGAGACCAGCCTGGGCTACATAGTGAGTTCCAAGTCAGTCTCAACTACATAATGAAACCTTATCTCAAAAAAAAATTATGTGTTGTGTTATACGCATGCTATAAATATGGCTGTGCATGTGTCACTTTATATGATGTCTTTACCTCTTTAAGGACGATGTCTAGAAGGGGAACATCAATGGAATTTCTATTTTTAGCTTTTTGAGGAATTTTGTATTGATTTCTAAAATATTTGTACTACATTCCCACCAACAATGTAGAGAGCTTCATTTTTCCCCACAGCCATGCCCAAAACATCTGTATTATTTGATTTCTTGATCACAGCCATTCTTTCTGGAGTGAGATAGAATCTCAGTGTTGTTTTATTTACATTTCTCTAATGGCCTGAGATGATTAACATTTTTTCATGTATTATTGGCCATTTGTACTCCTGATAAGCATTTACTCATTTTAAAATGCCATTTTTATTGGATTTTTTTTTTTTTTTTTTTTTTTTTTTTTTTTCATTTACAACTG
>NW_022900934.1:21860654-21892901 GCF_012274545.1 Fukomys damarensis
AGTTTTTTTTTTTTTTTTTTTTTTTTTTTTTTTTTTTTTTTTTAGCAGTACCAGAGATCATACTCAGGACTTTCTGCTTGTCGCCCCTGCACTAAATCCTCGGTCCAGGATCTTCAATATTTTTAGCTCTTTATATATTCTAGATATTAGTCCTCTGCCAAAGGAGTAGCTGGCAATTTTTTTCCCACTCTGTAGGTTGTGTCTTCACTTTATTGGTCACTTCCTTTGCTGTGCAAATACTTTTTAGTTAATATAATCCCATTTGTTACTTCTTGTGCGGTTAGGGTTCTGTCCAGAAAGTTCTTCCCTATGCCTATGTCTTCCAGAGCTCTATCTATTTTATCTTTCAGCATATTGTTTCTGTTTAATATTGATTTTTTCTTAGTACGTGGTGAAAGAAATGGACCTAGATTCAGTCTTCTGCATGTTTATAGCAGGTTTTCCAGCACCATTTGTTAAAGAGCCTAACTTCCTCCCTCCAGCATATGCTTGACCCCTTTCTCAAAGACCAAATGGCTGAATGTACCTGTGGTTTTGAGTGTATAAGGGCAGATATTGAAGTGATACTTCTACTGCCAAGGAATACCAAAGATCACCAGCAAACCACCAGAAGCTGGGAAAGAATCATGATACAGATTCCTTGCAGCACTTAGAAGGTGCCCACAGACACCTTCATTTCAGATTTCCAGCCTACAGAACTGTGATAAAATAAATATCTGTTGATTATGCCAGTTGGTATACTATGTACTTTGTCATAGGGCAGCCTTGGCATACTCATATAGGTGAACAGGTACTTAAAAACTTATTATTCTCTGCAGTCAAATATAAAAGTTCCCCTGGTGTGGCTGCTTCAGGCATAACTACTCTCCCACTTTCTGGAGGCTTCTGGAAATTGCCAGCTGACTTTTGCTTATCCCTGTGCCCTGCATGGCTCCATTAGCAGCACCACAGCACAGTGGAGAACTCTGTGGCATGCTTGTTCCTACCCATAACATCTATGCATTATGAAGGAGAAAAAGGTGAAATTTCTGCTATAAATACATTTCTAAAGTAGCTTAACATATGACAGCATGAGGCAGTTTTGTAAGTATTAATTATAGCTGCCATTTATTATGTATTCACTACATGCCAGACATTTTATGCATGTCAATATTCTCTCCCCAGTGAACATATAAAATTAGTATTATTATTATTCCCATTCACATGTGAAGAAATCTAGGACTAGGAAGGTTAGCAACTTCGCCAAGGCCACAAACTGTGCCTATGCATGTCCGTTACACAACCTGACCAACTCGTGCAAATTAGACAAATGCTACAGATACCCGTGCTTGTGGAAGACCCCCCCAGGCCAGGCTTAGAGTAGGCTGCAGTATGGAGCAGCCACCCCCCCCCATAATTGGCTACAACATATTCAGAGCCAGACCAACACCTGCGTGACTCACAGGAGGATGTCGAATGCGATAACATACCCACCCCCTGCTGCTATGACAGAGACCTAAATCCTGGTCTGTGAAGTTGCCAGGCTCCTGAGTGAGAGAACATTGTGGCTGAGGACTGTGTGGCTCCAAACTACTTTCCATTCCTAGAGCTACCCCTCCCTTAATTGTTTTAGTGCTTACTAGTTAACCACAACCCACCTTTGATCTCTTCCGCTCTTTTCACAAGAATGCCTTATCCCCCTTTTACAAGCCCTGCCTGTGTCAGCTGATATCACTGGATGCCACACATATCCCCCTGCCCTGTTTTACTCACGCTTGTATAATCAATAAATACCAGCAGTCCTAGTTGCTTGGGGTCCTCACCACATGCTCGGCATGGTTCATCCCAGTTCCCCATTTTGCTGTGAATTTTTATGTCTTATCACCTTGCAGAAGATCAAGACTCTTGGCCAGGGTCCTCAATATGTGCTGTAGAAAAAGAGGAGGAATCAGGAGAGACCACGCCATCTGGGAAGGCTTCATGAGGGAAATGGCTCCATATAGGTCCTGTTTGATAGACTGTACAGTAAGTCCCTGACTTACAGACACTTGAATTGCGAAATTTCACAGGGTTCATATAAGACTCACTTCGTTGGATTTACGAACGAATCTGATTTACAAACATTATCTTGGAATGGAACTGAGTCATACACCAGGGACTTACTGTATCTGGATAAGAGAAAAGGTGCAAAACTCACTTTACATCTCCCAGTCTTTGCCTTTATTGGTCTCTCTGCCTGGAATACACCCTTCTTCTGACTCTTCACAAGACATGCTCACTTTCATCCCTTAGGGCTCAGCCCAAGTTTCAGCTTTTTAGAAAAGGCTTCACTACATGGTGATACACACCTGTAATCTCAGCTCTGGAAGGTTGATCTAGGAGAATCAGAAGTGCCTGGGCAACTTAGTGACTTAGTGAGACCCTGTCTCAAATTTTTTAAAAAAGGGGGGCTGGGGCTGTAGCTCTGTGTGAAGGCTCTCAGTTCAATGCCCAGTAATACACAACTGTAATATAAAAAGTGCAATCACCTAGGGACCACCAGGCTGTAAAAAGCCCATGCCACATGCACCAGACTTGAGCATGAGGAAGTCATCTCAGGGAAGTGAGATGTGCCCAAAAACCAAGATGGTAGAATGTGAAGTTTAGAATCTTGGTGGTAGGCAGTATTTGTTGTACAATTCTTTTGACATTTACAAAAAAGAAAAATATGACATTTTTCATTATGAAATTTTGTGACAGTTTCATCTTGGAAGTGGATTCTTCAGTGCTAGACACCTCAGCAGGCACCAGATAGAGCAGAGATGGAGCCCCAGCCTGATCTTTCTCAAACTCCTGACCCACAAAACCATGAGGGACATAAATGTGTGCTTTAAGCCTGTAAATCTGGGAGGCTAGATAGCAGAAACCCTCTCTCTAAGTAAATCTCCCTTAGTTTACAGGCTCCTGCCTATGTCTTTTTTCTTTATTTCTTTTTTGTTCCTACATTAAGAATTAAAACCAGGGCAATATGCATGCTAGGCAGCACTCTACCACTGAGCTACATCCCTAGCCTTCTGCTCTTGTCTTGTCTTTTTTTTTTTTTTGTATAAGTGATCAAACTCGGGACCTTGCAGTGCCACTGAGCTAAATCCCTAGCCTTTGCTCGTGTTTTTTATAGCAGTTCTCACAATTTGGAATTTTCCTGTTTGCTTAGTGTGTGTGTGTGTGTGTGTGTGTGTGTTGATGGTGGTACTGGGGATCGAACCCAGGGATTGAGCTACATCCCACACTGGTTGATTGATTGATTGGTGTTTTTATTTTCTTTATTATGAGGATCTGTCTCACTAAATCACCAAGTTGCAAGACTGGGCTTGAACCAACTTTCAGGGTTCCCATTGGCTCCTTTGCACCTTAGGCTCAGCTCTGGCTGAAATCAAGAACTCTTTGGGCCTCCTGGGGCCTCAGAGCAGATCATCAACTTTGCTTGTTCAAAGGCACAGGCAGGGCTCACCCTCCCCACCCACTGTGGCCGAGTCCAGAACTTCC
Source organism: Fukomys damarensis (assembly GCF_012274545.1). Classification (NCBI taxonomy): domain Eukaryota; kingdom Metazoa; phylum Chordata; class Mammalia; order Rodentia; family Bathyergidae; genus Fukomys; species Fukomys damarensis. The sequence continues at coordinate 21,864,159 of NW_022900934.1, forward strand.
TCTCCTTGAAGTGCCTCAGTCACCAAAGCAGCACAAACTCCATGCACGCCCAACATCTGCTTGGTATTAATTACCTCCACATTTATTAAGTGTCCCATTAAACTTGGCTCTGACAGCACAGTTGGCTCCCTGGGTTAAATCCACGCTAAATATTCAATTATACAAATTATACACAGTGCAAGCAGAATCATATTTGGCAGAGATTAGCTCACTTGCTCTGCGAAGGCACTTTTCCAGCTGAATAACAATGGTGTCTTTTAATTGTATAGTGTTTTCCTCTTGAGGGACTTTAGGCTGGACCATCTCCCAGAGGGAGACAGAAACTGGATGTCCTCATCTCCATTTTGTAGTTGGATGAACTCATTAAAGAATGCTTACCCTAACCACACATCCTGGAATCTTACTCTTCCTGCAGGGCCCAACTTAAATTGCCTCCACCTTAAAGCTTTCTGGGTTCCCCCACCAGAATTTCCAGGCAGCCCTTGACCCTGAGAGGAGCTCGGGCCTAAGAAGAACATCTGAGCCCTCACTGCACACAGAGTCTGTGATGGATATGTGACCTGCACTCAGTCACTCCATTCTCCCAGCAAACCTGAAGGGTATTCCTATTTCACATGTAAAGAGACTGAGACAGAGGGGCCAAGTGATGGGTTTAGGGTTAGTTGTATACCAATAAATGCTGCATCCAGGACTAAAACCAGCTTGCCAACTCCACTGTCTTTCCCACAACAATCCTGGTTCATTCATTCATTCAAGTTATTCACTGAGTACCTATTACACACCCAGGACTTATTAGGAGAATAGTACTGCTAGGTATGCAGGAGTGAAGAAAACATGGTCTGTGCTCTAACAAGAAATTGTCATCTATCAAAGAAGACAGGCTTAAAATACTTCCACAGAGATTAATTAAAAATCAAGCATTGGGTAATATTAGTAAAATTTAACTGAACTAGATAAGGCAAGAGTAAGAAAAGCAAAAAAATCAGATCTCTGGATGGCCCTTTATTGTAATTCAGGAGTCAGTAATTCTTTCTTTTGTCTTATATTTTGCAGCTAAGTAACACCTGAGGATGCCAACATTTCTTTTGGGACCATCCTCATGTCACTTCCATCACTGAATAACAGTTTTTCCAGCTGTAAAATGGAGATGAAAATAGCAAAAGACTATAAGTAACCCATATATCTACCAACAGGAGCCTGCTTGAATGAATGATGATTCCATTTACACCACCGAGTATGCAGTTATTACAAAGTAGGGGGCAGGTACCGCAACACACACCTGTAATCCTAGATACTTGGGAGGCTGAGGCAGGAGGATTATGAGTACAAGACCAGCTCAGGCAAATTAGCAAGACCGTATCTCAAAAAACAATAACGAGAAAAGCACAGGGCAACTTTAAATACTGGAGAAGGATTCCTAAGACATCTCGTGTGAAAGGAGCAGGGTGCAGAGAGATGAGTGTGGAATGCTACCATGAAGGGGAAAAGGGGTAAAGAAGCACCCTTACATGTGCATGGGGTATCTGAACAAGGGTGCATAAGGAACAGGTGAGGGATCACTCCCGGGAGGGGACCTGCTTATAAGGAGACTTTTTTTTTTTTTTTTTTTTTTTTTTTTTTTTTTTTTTTTTTTGGTAAAGGGATCAAACTCGGGTCCTAGTGCTTGCAAGGCAGGCCAAAGGAGACTTACTCTTAACATGTGCCATTTTGTTCCTGTTGACTCTTGCATTCTGTATAGGTACTTTCCCAAAAGGCACATCAATAAATCCAAGGAAAAATTTAATACACCATTTCAATAAGGTAACAATGGAGTAAAATAGCCCTGTGCAAATCAGCCTATCTCCAGGTGTTGCAGTTATTTTCAAAGGTAAGGTCGGATGAAACCGCCTCTTGAAGAATCTCAAACGAATAGAACACATGTTGCTCACAATGAGATGAGAGAGGAATAAGGGGCTGAACAGAGAAAAAGACAAAGGAGGAGGCAACGATGAGAGAAACAAAGAGGCCACGCATAGTTATAATGACCCACAGAGTGAAATTCCACAATCACTTTAGTGCCACTGAGACCCCCAAGGCAGTGGTGCTGCTACCTGCTTCTTTCTAGCTGGCTGCCAAGTTACCATGGTAATGTAATAGTCTGTGACAAATTTATCTTTGATTCTGAAAATATTTTAGAAAAAAACAAACAGTCATAAGCTGCAGATGGGCAACAACGAGCAGAGGTGCCTGTTTGAGAAGAGGCATGAGGTTGACTTCCTGGGCTTGATATTTTCCCTTAAGAACAGGGGCAGTGGGCTGAGAGCAGAACATTAGGAGTCTGAGTGAGTGCTGTCCAAAGTTTCAGGAGTCTAGTTTGATAAAGAATGCTGCACCTTCTTCCCAGTACTTGCTTCAGTAGGTCTGAGGAGGGACATTTCTCCTGAGTCCCGAGGAGGTATGGTTGCTGCTGGTTGGAGTCCACATTTGGAAAACCTCCGCTTTACATGATGTCTGCAGAGCTCTCCAACTCAGGAAGCTGTGAGCTGATGCCCTGGGCATATCTACCCTTCCATTGGCCTCTTCCAGCAACCAGCAGCAAATGAGTGCCAACAGAAGGGCCCCACATGGTAGTCAGGGAGGCAGAGCACATGATGGACGAAGGGCTCTGAGAGTGGAGGTGAGCTCTTCATATAAGCAAGTGCATCGGAAGATTGGTCCATGTTCCAGTTGCCTCTGCCAGAGCTCTCTCATGGGGCCAATTAACCGGGTGTGATGGCCAATAGGATCCACTGGGCCAGAGGAAAGGCAGCTGCCTATCAAGAATGTGGCTGAGCAAGAGCTGACTGGAGAGGATGTGAAAACGACAGAAGCCAAATCTTCAGGCACCATAAATGACCTCAGTGAGATCCCGATTCTCCACAGAAATAGGCAGGCAGCCAAGACAGAACACCCCATGCAACACACAGAGCAGCTGAGTAAGAATGTAGATAGCTGGGAGAAAGCGCAATATTAATGACAAGATCTCCTAATGCAGGATTTCTTGTGCATTCAACACATGTTTATAGAGTACCACCATGTGCCAGGTGCTACGGTGGAGAAGCTCAATTGGGGGTCATGTGCAAGATCTGACCCGGCATTTATGGCGCTTGCTTTTAGGTAAAAGCAGACAGCTGTTATTCAAAGAGTCATGCGACTTAATTGTGCTGGAGTATAGAAGTAAATAATCTTTTATAATTATATATATAATATATATATATACACGTATATATGATGCTTAAATATTTAGAGGTAAAGGGGAAAGATGTGTGAAAATTATTTTAAGTGGTTCAGAGAAAAAATATACATATTATCTATATATGTATAATCTATAGCGAGACAGTAACAAAATGTCAGCAATTGGAGAATCCAAACAAATAGCATATGGGAGTTCTTTGTATTATTCTTGTAACTTTTCTGAGAGCTTGAAGCTATTACAAGTAGAAATTATATAAGAACCACAGAAATACACAGCGAGCACTATTTTTTAAAAGTGTGCAGTGGTGCAAGGACCTAAATTGGACTGGTTTGTACAAAATGGGGAGGTCAAAGAGGGCTTCCTGGAGGTGGCATTTTTGTGCTGAAGTTTTAGCAGATATGACAGGTGTTGGTGAATTACAGAAAAGGACTCAGCTGGTGGAAAGTGTGTGGTGGGAGATAAGAGAGCACAATGGAGGAACAGAAGAAAAATCTCAGCAGCTGGGCCAGAGAAGCACCCTGTCCTCTCCTTCATGTATAATGGCAGAACCAGTCAGAGGCGGGGCTTCTGGAAAGCCCATTCTAGTCCAGGATGGTGCCTCTTTGTTTCATTTCTCTTCTATTCTACTCTGGCTCCCCTCCAACCTCAGTTTTATTTTTAAATTTTTTTATTTTTTTGCTATTGCAAGTACTAGGGACTGAATTCAGGGCTTTCAAAATAAGTAATACGCCCAATCCTTTAAGTTTTTTGGAGTTTTGTTTGTTTGTTGTTTTGGGGGGTTAGGATCTTGTCTTGCTTAATCACAGATTTCCCAGGCTAGGTTTGGGTTTTTTTGTTTGTGTTTGTTTTGTTTTTTAGAGACAGGGTCTTACTATGTAGTTGAGACTGACCTGGAACTCACTATGTAGCCCAGGCTGCTCTCCAACCCACAGCGATCCTCCGGCCTCATCCTCCTGAGTGCTGGAATTTCAGGCATGCGCCACCACGCCCCGGCTCCCAGGCTAGGCCTGAGCTTGCAGTCCTCCTGCCTCGCCCTCCCCAAATGCAGGGATTTCAGATGTGCACCACTGCACCTGGCTCCAGCCTCAGTTCTTAAGGCTCCACTCAAATGCAGCTCCCAGGAGCCCAGCAACATTTGCAATTTGATCTATGGGCTTATCGCAGCCCCTTCTCTTTAACTCCATCTCAGCCCCAAGTCCCTGTGTAAGACTTGGATAAACTAAAGTGACTCCATGTTAATAGGCCAGACAGTGCTTCTTCATATGCTAATTGCTAACTTGGCTAACAGCCCACCCAGGGGCAAATGGTATGACAAAAGGTGACTCTAGAACATTTCCTGCATAAGATAAACAATGTGTCTGGAGTCTTGTTCTGTGAATTCCCTGACTCTTTGTTTAGTAAAACCTTATAAAAAGTACCTCAGACCCTGAGCAGTAGCCTCTCTGAGCTACCTGGCTCCGTGAGTGCCGTCTGGCCAGACTAATAAAGGTCCATTTACCATCGAGCCTGGTGTGTTCCCTCCTGGGTTTCTCGTTTCTCCATCTAGCTCCCAGAGCCTCGCTGGGTGTTAGGCCCAGCATCGTGGAGGCCTTTTTGGCTGTTCACGGCTTTCAGAAGTAAGGCCCTGGGTCTTGCCTCCGGAGCCATCGTTGGGGTACAGGACCCAACATCGTGGAGGCCCTTTCGGCTGCTCACACTCCATGGAGTGGAAGTGAGACTTTAAGTCTTACACCATCAATTCCTCTACCTGCCAAAGAAGAAAAAAAAAAAAAAAAAAGAAAAAGTTGAGCTGTCATTTCAACTTATTTGTACAATTTGCTTCCCGAGCCTCGGGCAACCAAGTCCAACCTTGGGTCGTTCTGCACAGCTCCGTGTGCTCTCCCCTCCACAGCCGATGTCCCAAAGAGCTGGGAGTCTGCCAAATACATCTCTGAGTGATTGTGAAGTACAGACCTACATAATAAACACACCGCATCTCCATGATACCCTTGGTTTAGATTATCTAAGCATTCTGCAGATGCAGTGTAGCATGGAGTAAATCCCAATAATGCTTTCTAGATCCCAGGAGAGAAACACCTTTTTTGATACTGGGGGTTGAACCAAAAGGCCTTTGCACTGAGCTATGTAGCCAGTTCTGTTTTATTATTTGTTTTAAGGTGTGGTCTTGCTAATTGCCCAGGCTGGCCTCAAACTTGCAATCCTCCTGCCTCTGCCTCCCAGAGAGCTGGGATGTTTCCTTTTATTAATTAGGCAATTTTTCACATCAGAGAACTCAGTTTAAAAGAACTATGAAGTCTTGTGGCCTAACATCTTCATTTTACAGAATTAACTCGCCCACAGTCACAGAGCAAGTTCATAAGGGAATTGGGCTTAGAAATAAGGTTTCCTGGAGGCCAGTAGACAGATTCATGCTGACCAGTTAAACAAATGTACAGGACCTCCCAGGAAACTAACATGTTCTGATCAGTGTCCGTGTCGTTAACAGTCTTTATCTATAAAGTGAGCAATTTAGAAAGCCTTAGTGAAAAGTGAATCCCCAGAATCTGTCTTCTTGCATTTAGCAACTCTATATTGTGTCATTTTTATCTGTTTGGTTTTACTTTAGACCTGGTTCTGATTTTACATTTATGACTAAAGACCGGAGGGTGAGGAAAGGGGAGGTCAGAAAGGAAAATCTTTACTTTTGCATTCTGCAAACCTTTCCACACTTTTCCCCCTCTTTGTAACATTTCCTTTCGAGAGCCCCACAAGCTTCTCAAATCTGCATTTCCAATCCCCTGTTCACCTTGGCTGTAATTATCCTGGGGAAATTTAAATTCCTTATCATGATTTGTGACAATACCAGCTCAAGCTAAGCAAGCCTCACTTCCATTCTGAGATCTGTCAAATTCGAATTGCCCTCAGTAGTTTCCCTTAATAGGAATTATTGTTAGAATTTTTTAAGGGGCAGTAATGAGATTGTGGCTATGTTAAAGAAAAAACCCTCGGGCTGGGGATTTAGCTCAGTGGATCAGCTGCCTGCTTTGCAAACGCAAGTTCCTGACTTTGATTTCCGGTACCCCAAAAAGAAAAGAAAAACCCCTTATCTTTTTTGAAATATTCATGGATGAAATGATATGAAGTCTGGGATTTTCTTCAAAATATTCTAAGAGAGATCATAAAGAACACGCTCAGTGGGTGTGGTGGCGCACGCCTGTAATCCCAGCACTCAGGAAGCTGAGGCAGAAGGATCACTGTGAGTTTGAGACCAGCCTGGGCTACATAGTGAGTTCCAGGTCAGTCTCAATTATATAGTGAGACCCTGTCTCAAAAAAAAAAAAAAAAAAAAAGAACATGCTCTCTAATGGAATATGTTAGTCTCCACTGCCTTTAGACTTTTTTTTTTCTTCAGTGCTGGAGATCAAACCCAGAGCCTCATGCAAGCAGATAAGTGCTCAGCCACTGAGCTGTGACTCTAGCCCACTTGCAAGTTCTCTTTTCAGCCTCTTCCTCACCTCCATCTTCCCTCTACCCTGTCTCTGAATCTGTTTGCTTTGTGCCTGTGGACAGGATTCTGATCCTGGAAACTCAGCAGAGAAGTGAAAATGGTCACTGGAACCAGGAAGCCTAGGTGCAAAATCCACCTCCCCACTGGTGAGCGCAGGGTCTGTGGACAAGCCACTGATTCATCTGAGGCCATTTCTCCATCTGCAAAACTAAGAAGACAAACTGACAGCAGCTAACAGCTACTTTTCTAATGGGTTCTTCTTGTCTTGTTTTTCTAACTCTGCTGCCATCTGATTGAAGGTGCAAATAACCATTCTAAGGTCCCCATTCCCCAAGACCCCTTAGCTCTTCAAGGGCTCAGCCCGCTGTCCAAGCTCCAGGCCAGATGCCTGGAGGTGCCAACTCCTAAGAACTCAACATATGCAAAGCAGAGCTATGGTTCCTTCTCTCAGCAAGCCCCTCCAGGTATCCCGATCATCCACATAGCCCCTATCTGGGTTGTAACGTCCCCTTCTTTCACCTCCCTCTTGAGCTACTTCAGGCAGAGTTCCCATCTTCCAGAGCTTGCCTGGAGGTGCTCCCTGCCGCCTCCCTGGCTCAGGCCCTGGGGACTACTGGCCTAGCCAGCTGTAAAAGCTTCCCAGCTGGGCTCCCTCCTTCTACCTCTGCTCTCCATTCCTCCCTTCAGGCTGCTGGCAACACTCTCCAACCAGAATAACCCTTCCTGACCTTGCAAGCCTCCTGTGGCTTCTCTCCACTGAGAGCAGAAACAGGCCAAATACCTTCCTGTGGCATTTGACACCCTGCACAGCTTGCCCTTAGTGCGTTGCTGCGGAATCATCCGCATTTCCTGCTCATGAAGCCACAGGCCTGGGGTTCTCAGTCTGTGGTCCCTCACACCTGTGTTGGAATCACTTGGGCACTTGACTGAAACTCCAGCGTCCTGGAGCCTACTAGAGATGCCCGAACTTGGGGTCCAGCTTTGAGGCAAGTGAAGAACTGAGGACCCCATCCACACTGAGTGCTTCTCCAGGACCCCAGGTGACTGCCAATTCTCTGCAAAGCCTTTTCTGTTGGCTGGCAGAGCAACCCCCACAACTCTGTTCCTGCAGCACCTTGGGTGCACCTCTATTAAAGACCCTGCATACCAATGGTGTGTAATTATTTGCTTGCCTGTGACCTGCCTGCCTAGCTAGAAAGAAATCTCCACCAAAGCAAGCTGACAGAATGCCTGCAGCCCCTAACACAGTGAATAGTACATAGCGAGCACTTGATAGATATTAGTCCCTTTGGTTGTCTTACTCTCTCATGGCTTCTGAATGCCAAACACAGTGCTTTGCACCAGCAGGTATTATTACATAGATGTCTGACGGACAGATTATCAAAGGATGGTTAAAAGCGTGAATGAATGATGAAATGTGCTAATAAATTAATAATGACTTTTCATCATGCATTCATATTCTGGAATGTTTGTGCATACCTGGGGCCATCTCCAAACTGAAGGACTTGTAAATGGAGTCCAAGGTCAGATGGGAGCTTGGGACACTTTGCTGCAGGTTTACAGGTGAAATCACCACACTGAAGTTCTAATGTTAATTTTTAAATTGTCACTCTCAAGCTAGGTGTGATGGTGCACACCTGTAATTCCAGCACGCTGGGAGACTGAGGCAGGAGGATCAGAAGTTCAAGCTCTAGGCTGGGGATGTATCTCAGTGGTGCCTAGCAAGCACAAGGTCCTGAGCTGGATCTCTGGTTCTGAAAAAAAAAAAAAAGAAGAAGAAAGAGGAGGAGGAGGAGTAGTTCAAGCTCTGCTTGGGCAACTTTGTGAAACTCTGTCTCAAAATAAAAAATGTAAAAGCCAGGGGATATAGCTCAGTGTGAAGGTCCTGGGTTCAATCCCCAACACCAGACAAAACAAACAAAAAGTATTACCCTGAAGAGTGCATGTGAAAAGCGCAGTGCCATCTTCCATCATAGCCACCCTGCCATTGTCCAGGAAGTCCTTACCTGTCACAGTTACCCTTCCACCTTGCAGGACCCACAGAAGCCCTGCTACGGCTGCATGATGGGAAATCTGCTATTTGTTGTAGGGAGGACAGAAGTCAGCCTTAGGATGCTGAGGCTGGGGCAGCAGCACTTCAAGGCTGGAGAGTTTGACACCCATTCCAACCTTGGCTTCCCCACTACCGTGTGAGGCTGGACAAAGCACACAACATCTCCAGGATTCAGCTCCTTCCATTGAACGCTTTGTGTTCTGACCTCTATGGGAGCTGAATGAGATCATGTATGTTATATGACCAACAGCACATGGATGTTACTGCTATGCTGCTGTAATTCAGGACTACTGGGTTCCTGTAAGTAACCGGGTCCTGGTGACTGGGCTGACTCGGGATGATAGGAGTAGAGCAGGGAGCCAAGCCTCAGTTATAAATTCAGGATTTGGGATTTAGAGGAGAGAACAGAAGCAGCCACAGGGAGCCAGCAGCTGGGTGTGGCTGGGCCAGGGACCAAACTCCATTCTGCTCTTCAGCTAGGGGTTCAGGGATTCTTTCTCATGGTGGGGGGAAATGGGGAGGCTGCGAGCCTGGGGCCCCACAGTTTGGCTTCCTGTCTAGGGGAGGACTCTCTGGCCCTAAGTCTGGAGCCCAGGTTTACTGCACTCGGGTTACGGGGGTTCCCTTAATGCTGTGCCCACAGCAGGGAAGTGAGGACCTAACCCAACACTGACATTTCATTCTCATTTCAGATGGGAAACTGGAAACCAGAGCCCCAGACAGGCCTTGGTTACAGAAAAACAATGAGAACTTCCTATGGCTGTGTCGGCAGGTCTGGTTGTCACCAAGATCCTCTAATTCAGAGACTCCCAACAGACACTTCCTCATTTCTGGAGCACCTTCCTGTGCCATGAGCCAGGCCAGGTTGAGGAGCTTTCTCCTTTGTGCTTTGTCCTGTGGATCCTGAGGCAAGGGCTGGGCTGGGGATCACACAGCCTCCCCTACCTGGAAACATAGCTGAGAACCCGAGGCAGGAACTGGAAAGAGGAAGATGGGGTCTTGAGGAGGAAAGAGTGGTATGACAGACCCGCCTGGACTCCTTAGCGCTCTCAGGACTTCACCGCAAACAAAGGGGAACTCTGTTATCGGGAGCAAAACCTGAACCACCAACGCCTGGAGAACAGCGACATCTCCCGGCTGCCTGCAGCCAGGATGCTCATCCCTGGCCAGAGCCGAGGGGCCATTCTAAAACCATCTGGGACGCCTGACACCTTTAGTATCCCGTAATAAAGCAGTTTCAGCATCTGATGCCACTGATCTCAAGTGGAGCCTGAGACTCTATACTTTTAACAAGCCCCAGTGTTACTGATGCTGCTGGTATATGGATCACACTGATTAGAACACTTTAGGGGAGGGTCCCGATTTAGCTCAGTGGTTCCAGTGCCTGCCTCCTAAGCACAAGGCCCTGAGTTTGATCCTCATAACCAAAAACAAACAAACAAACAAAAGAACACTTTAGGGGACCAAAGATGAATCAGACTTTTGTTCCAAGCATCCAGAGGACCCCAGGGACAGAGACAATTGTCCACATGTAAAATCACTGTTTAATTGAGCAGATGGACTTCAAAGGTGTTGGTTTGTTTCATTTTTTATGGTTCTGGGGACTGAGCCCAGAACCTCATGTATGCTAGACAAGCATTCTAACACTGAGCTGTGCACCTAACCCTTTAACAATTTTTATTTTGAGATAAATTTTATGGTATTTTAAATTGTCCAGGCTGGCCTTGAACTTTCAATCCCCGCCTCAGCCTCACAAGTAGCTATGATTATTAGCATGCACCCCCATGTCTGAAGGGGAAGTTTCCTGAAGGATCCACGGGGGCAGCCTCCCTATGGCAGCGTGCTTGGTACCTGCATCACGTCTGCCCACCCAAAAAGCAACCTGGTGAACATCCGTAATTAACCTGGGGAAACTGTTACTCATCAGTGTAGCATTTCCAAGCTCCCAAATTACTTCACTGACTCCCTAAATACAGCCTACTTCACCTCACAAAAGAATTCTTCTAATGGCCTCCTCAAACAGACTTTTCCTTAAAGAGGTGCGCTTTTGAACTGCCAACTTCAGATCCTTCCACTCTGTAGGTCCAAGTAGAACAAGAGAACCGACCAGCCCAGCCTCATTTTACAAAACAGGAAACTGAGGTCCAGGAAACTTGGGTGACTGCCTGAGGCCACCAAGCAAGATCACACCACCGAACCCTGGTTGCCTCACTCTGAGAGCACACTTGAGCACCCATGTAGCACCTACTGCTGACGACTCCAAAAACGTGGGCCCAGGAGCGCAGGGGGAGGGTCACATCTGGGGTCTGGGCCTTCCCCTCCCCCTCCCCGCACAGTGGCCTTGGGCTGGGAAGGCTCCCACAATCCAGGGAGGGTGGTGAAAGCAGCTTTTACAAAGCAGGGTCTGAGCCTCGAAGACAGGCCCCTTTGTCACTTGCTCCCCACCCCAAGCCTGCAGCCTTCAGTGCCCCCAGTTTGAATGGCTGGCTCGCACACACTGGAAATTTGCAACACAAATACGGGGTTTGTCTCTCCCCTCTCGGAGGCAGCGCTAAGTCTCTGTCCCAGCCTTTTAGAACCTTTTAAAGCCTTCCTTTCTGTGGGCATTTTCTTTCCTCAGTTCAAGCTCCCAGCCCCTAGACACAGACACGGTCGCTAATTAACACTGGGTTTAAACACGTCCTGAGAAAGAGCCCAGCAGCAGCAGGCGAGCAAGGGGTTCTCTCACCACCTCCCAGAGGACACAGCTGGGCCAGGCAGCTGGTGGGAATCAGTGGGGGAGCTGGGCTCTTATTCTCAGGCCTCCTTCTGGTTCCCCCTCCCCATCCTGTTTCTTGGTGGGCTCGAGAACTCACTGCAAATAAGCTTGTCATCAAGATGGCCCTCACCTCTCCCCTGCCAAGCTGCCTTGGCTTTCGGAGCTCAGCTTTGGTCAGAAACTGTAATAACAGCTACCACTTGCCAAGACAGTAGGTACCAGATGCGAGCATGCTTCCGATTCTCACAGCTCATTCTTTCTCATCTCCATTATGTGAGTGTGGGAACCAAGGCTCAGAGAGAGCAGGGCCTTGTCTGCAGTCACGCAGCTTGCAAGTGGCAGAGCTGGGTTTCACCTCTAAATCCTTGTACCGCATAAACTGATATACATGTTTCAGGCTTCTCTCCCAGTTCCTGTCTGATGATGCACTCCCTGTTTTCCATAATTTCTCTTTTTTCCTACTCTTGGTGATGGTGGGGGGCGGCTTACAAGAGATTGAACCTAGGGCCTTTGCACTGAGCTACATCCCTACTTTTCTTTTTTTCTTTTTCTTCTTTTGGCAGGGTCTTGCTTAGATGTCTAAGTTGCTCAGGCTGAGCTCGAACTTGCAATCCTCCTGCTTTAATCTCCCACAGTGCTAGAATTACAGGTGTTTGTTTTAGATCATTTGTGTTGTATCCCTCTCTGGACCTAACTGCCAGGTGCAATTATTTAGCTTCTTCTCTGTCTGCCTTCCTAAGCTTTTTGAAAACAAACATTATATCCACACACTACCGTCCTCGTGTTTTCATTGTGCCCAAGAAAAATGTTATGCAGAGGAAGAGTCCCACCTACTCCTAATGGCAGAAATGGGACCAGGCCCTCAGGGGGAACAGCTAACCCAGTGAGCTCTATGGGGGCCTGATTAAGTGTTTCACAGGAGTTTGTGAGATGAGGAAATAAATGCTCATTAAAAACTGATGCGCTGGGCACACTGGCGCAAGCCTGTAATTTTCCAGCTACTCAGGAGGCTGAGGCAGGAGAACTACAAGTTCAAGGTCAGCCTGGGCAACTTGGCAAGACCTTGCTTCAGAATTTAAAAAAAAAATTTTTTAAAAAGGCACTGTAGCTTGGCGGTAGAGGACTTGCCTGGCATGTTCAAGACCCTGGGTTCAATCTTCAGTATCACCAAAATACACAAAATCAAACCCTGACAGGGTAGCCCTCCACCACTGCTGGTGGGAAAGTTGGTGGTAAGACCACTGGGAAAGAGAAATTGGCAATTTTGTAAAAAGTTAAAGGTTTGCTTTTCTTCAACTCAGGAATTTTGCTCCTAGGTACCCACGCCAGGGAAACAAAAATGTGGATTTTCACAAGGTCTTATACTCAAAGACTCATAGCAGCATTATCCCTAAGTGTCCACAGCTAGAATTTTACCTAAGTGTCCATCAAGGCAAAGGGGCAAAATGTTATGTGTGCAGCCACACGATGAAGTAAAGGAATACGTGTATCCTCAATCCCAATAATACTCCGCTAAAGAAGCCTAACACCAAAAAGTATCTACCGTATGTTTCCATTTATAATGAATTTCCCAGCAAAGGGAAAACCACGGAGGCAGGAAGCAGATTGTGATTCCTTGGGTCTGAGGGTGGGAGTGGAGACTGACAGTAAATGGGTCAGAGAGAACTTTTGCGGTGGTGAAGCGTGTCAAAACAGGATAGTGGTGATGGTGGTGCGGGTGCACATATCTATGAAAGCCCATGGAAACGTAGTCTTAAACACACGCGCTAAGGCTAGGTATGTAGCTCAGCGGGGCAACGTTTGCAGAGAATTCACACACACACACACACACACACACACACACACACTCAAGTATTAGAAGAGCTGGTAGGTCAAGAACCATGCTAGGATAACTGTAGCTTGATAATGGTCACAATTTGGAAGTGAGACTATTGTTCAACTTCTAGAATACCACTGACGACTCCATCACCGTGTAACCTTGCTGTGCCTCTGTTGCCTCATTTATTGCAATGATAGCAGTGATAGCAATGACGGCAAGAACAGCAACGATACACACTGATTTGCAGAGCTTACTCTATGCCACCCTTTGCCTTATCCGCTATCACAGTAGGCCAACAGCTTCATGAGGTGAGCTCCCACGGCTCCCATTTTACAGATGAGGAAACCGAGTCAGAGCAGAGACCAATTGTTGGCACAGGGCTCCCGCCAGGGTTGAATCTGGAATCCCATAGCTTCTCCAGCCAACTCCTTGATTCCTGCATGTGCCCTCTGGCCCAGTGTCCGTTCTGGAAGCCCAGCCTTCTGCAGGGCCCTAGCACTCACTGCAGTAAGAGCCCACGGCATGCAAGAGCCCACTGCCCTGTAGCTCTCCAGTGCTCCCTCTGCTGTGTGCAGCTGGGACCCATCTGCCCATTCTTTCGTTTGTTTTAATAATGTTCCTCTTAATGCCATCACCCTACTCTTAATCCCTGAGGATTTGGCCTGACCTGGCCAGGGTCAGCAGGGTGACAAGCTGTTAGTCCTTACTTCTGTGGGGAACATACCACGTTTGCTCTATGCCAAGAGCACGGATTAGCAGAGGCTGAGAAGCAAGGTCATAAGACATTATTGCTAGGAAGGATTTCAGAAACTTGGTTTCTACCTGTAACCGGTACATGTACCTAAGGGGTGGTAAATGAGGTCTCCACTTTCCCCTCTTCAACCAGAGCCACCCTCCCCCCACCTATGCTGTACTGCATAGGCTTGGACTACCGGCCTGCACCAGCATTTTAAAATAGCCAGCCCCATTTAAAACTCTGTTTTAAAAATCTGTAGTTATGCAGAAGATTTCCAAAGAAAGGAAACTTTTAAAGTTTGGAAGTTGCTGTTCTGTGCCAATTCCCACGTTTCCGGGTATAGAAACCAAGGTCTGGAGGATAGAGTAACTTGCCAAGGGTCACAGAGGTCGTGACTGGCAGGTGCTGGAGAGGTGGCAGTCTCCAGACTTGGGCCTGAAGCTCTTTCCACACCTCCACAGGAGCCTCCAGGGAGACAGAGCTTCTGCCTCCCACACTTTCATGTCATTTTTGAGGATTCCACAGCTACTGGCTAGAAAAAGTCTGGAAACAACAACTCCCCCAAGATTTCCCATCTTTCCACTCCCTTCACCCTTCTCTGAGGCAACTGTGATGTTTGGCTGCCTTGACACGTGAGGGCTGCTGCTTCCTGGGCTAGCTGTCCGAATTGGTTGGAGACAGTAGCAAACAGAGGAAAATTCTGATAATTGGACAGCAAGGGAGAGAAGGAACAATTTTCCTCGCTAAGGGGAGAAAAACACCTCTTGGTAACATTGTCTGCCCAAAAGTGAAATGAAATTACAAAAGAGAATAATATGCATTTTTTAAAGGGCACTTTTTATCTTGGAGATCAAACAGCAACTTCTCCGATTGTTACAGTAGCAGTATTAGGCTCCATTCCTCTCAGAATCATATTCCAGCTTTATATTCTGTTCGTCCTCTCAAAGATAATAGGAAAGTTCAACATGAGCCTTAATTTGCAAGGGGTAAAATCTCTTTCCCCCGTTAGAGTTTGTCAGTGTGATGCTAAAAATGGTGCTTTAGTTGACTGGTGGATAATTGATCCTCTGACGCTGACAACACTTAGGAAAATGAAGGTATAAATGACAGGGGTGTCGCATAGCCGCCGGAGTGAACGGCCAGCCTGAGGTCTGTGGAACTGGAGCGGCGTCTCAGCAGACGTAGACCTGCCACATCGGAGGTGAGAGTGGGTGGCTGAGGGCTGGGCCGGATGGGGGCAAGAAAAGCTGACGTGCTCACCAGCAAAGAGACGCCCGGGCCACCAGCAAAGAGACGCCCGGGCAAGGAGGCTCATCATGGTCCCCCTTTGCCCATGGGCTGGTGAGGACATCTGGGCTCCCTGCTGGAGAAAATAATCCCTTGCCAGGGACTCTGGAACATGCTTTCGATGGTTGGCACCACTTAGGGATTGTCTTGGATGCATGACACCTCGACTTTGGAAGAAGTGGCAGGTAAAGGTGTTGCAGGAGTCTGTGGGAAGTGAGGGAGATTTCAGTGCTCTTTCTAGGGTGTGGGGCAAGACAGGAGTAGGCTGGATTCTATCAGCCACGCTTACTCTGCCATGGATTGGAGAGCCAAGTGGCTGTGCAAATCAATACCTCGGATCGACTGCTCAGGCAGAACTGATTTAACATAATTGCCTGGAAGTTGATAATATTTTGACTTCTTGCTCGGTTGCAGCCACTCTGGTTCCAGATACAATCATCTGCCCTCGGATCCTTCCATTACCCCACACCTGTCCCTTCATCCTTGCCTGAGTGGTCCTAGAGTGTTTGTTTTTATTTTACCACAAGCTGACTCAAACACTTTCTGGAAGGAGGTGCAGGTTATCCTTTTGAAAGACAGTTCAAGATGCTTCCTCATTAAACATTTAGATTTGGGGCTGGGGATCTAGCACTTGCCTAGCATGCATGAGGCCCTGGGTTCCATCTCCAGAACCACAAAGTCAGACTTACTTTGACTTGGGACCCTACTGGTGAGATAGATTACACACTAAACCAGGACGTCAGTACTTTGAGGTTTGCCATTCCAAAGAGGAATATCTCAGAAAGGTAAAATTTTTTCCTCTTGTGGTTTTTGGGGTTTGTTTTTGTTTTTTGTGGGGTGTTTGGTTTGTTTTTTTTGCGGGGGGAGTACAGGGGATTGAACTCCGGACCTTGGACTTGGGAAGCAGGTGGACACAGCACTTAGCTAACTCCCTAGCTCCTCCCCGCTTAGGTTTTCAAAAGTGGCCTTACTAATTGAGTACTTGAGACATCACCTTTGTCATTAGCTAACAGTGTGTATCTGCAGAATTTTCACAGCATTCATGGCAAGAAAACTGGCAGAAGGCTCCAGCTGAGGAGGAGCAAGTGGCCCTTTATCCTGAGACCTCAAATCTATCTAATCACAGAATCAGACATGTGGGAAGCTGACTGGTACTTCCCATGATAGATTTCAAACTGCAAAAGCTCTCAAAGTCACCCTGGGGCTGTCAGTGAGGCTGACAGGATTGGGTTAGACTTCACCTAGTGAGTTTTACCTCCTTAGATCATCTTATAGGGTATGTCTGTTGACAAATCTTTTGTCCTTGGCCACGCGCGCCCTGTTCTTACCTTACCATAGGCTGGGTAATTCTTCTTGTTCTCCCCTTGGTCCAGTGGGATACGGCTTACCCAGTAGATCAGTTTTGCACTGCCCAGGGGTGCTGGAGAGTGCGGACCCAGCCCTGGGGCACAAATGTTGTGCCTCTTGCTTAACCAGATTATGGGGTTATCAGCCTCATTTTGAACGAATGAGGTGCTACTGTGCTTACTATGACTTGACCCCCCCACAAGGTCTGCCCTCTGCTGAGGTCATTTCAATTCTTCAAAAACTACTAGGTATGCAGAGGAAGGTGCTGATCCAAGCAGGTGTTCCTGTTTGTTCCCTTTTTTACTTCCTCAGAGGCCCGAGGACAAAGAGCAAAAGCTTTTTGATTTTTCAAAACCCTTTCCCACATGCAGGTGGTGAATTCCGAAGCGCCCATGAATAGGGAGTACTGTGAATGGGGTATTGTATCTGAGGCCCTGCCTCGGGAGCAAGATGAAGTCTGCCGGCCTGGCAGCTGGGGGCCTGTTCTGAAGTGCCCACTCAGAAGCTAATTTATGGAGGACCATGGAAAAGCCCTCCCTCGGCCTTTTTCTTCTGTTGTAAACGAGGATGGTGATGCATGCTCTGGGGGGTGAGTGTGAGGGTGCTGTGCGAGATAGGAGGGCACCGGAGCTGGGATTCAGTTGCACCACCCTAGGGAGATGAAAAGGAGGAGAGAAGGCCAAGGGAGAGCTCAGGCCAGGAGAAGAGTCTGGGCTTCACTCTAGAGGAGGTGGAGCAGAGTGAGGTGATCAGGGCAAAAGCAGCAAAGAAGGCAAGAGAACCAGGCCGAGCCAGGAATGGTGGTGCGCACCTGTAATGCCAGCGCTTGGAGGCTGAAGCAGAAGGATCACCATGAGATAGAGGTGGGCCTGGGCTACATAGACTCTTTCAAAACAGGGGGATGGCATAGCAGTGTAGCTCAGAGAAAAATCCTTGAGCTTGTTCAATCCCAGAGGGAGAGAGAGAGGCGGGGTTGGGGTGGGAGGGAGAACCAGGCTGCCTCTGGAAGGTAGGCAGGGAAGTGTTTTTTGTCAAGAGGCATCTCCGTGGCTAGAAAATTGCACTTCTGGGGAGGCCTCCTGAAACCAGTTTAAAGAAGGGACAGCCACATGTCATATGGTATGAGGAGGACAGAAGATTACAGATCCTCGGCCTGAGCAGGAAAGGCCAAAGTGAGGTGCAAAACATCTCACTGGACATGTGGCATGTGGGTGCAGGTATAGAAGCCCTGGGTGGCACAGCAGGTAGAAATGAAAGAGGCAGCACTGGGCGCAGGTCCAGGGGTCCTCTTTTCTCTGGCCACAGTCCTTACTGGAACAGTAGAGGCTTCACGGATACAGTCACGCATCACTCAGACAGGGGTGTATTGTGAGAAGTGCATCTTGAGGCCATTTCATCATTGTGCAAATATCATAGTGTGTGCAAGCGCGCACTAAGAAGGCTGCAATGTCTCTGAGCTACCTAAACTTGGTGAATCACTGTAGTATATGTGGCCCGTGATTGACCAAAACACTGTTATTTGGCATATGACTATATTTGTAGGATAAGGGGAACTGTACTTGACACAATGGGGAAATAACTCCAGCAACGGCCTAGAAGGCTGGGGATGCAGCTCAGTGGTAGGTCACTTGCCAGCATGTACTCAGCCCTGGGTTCAATCCCCACCACCTCAAAACATAAACAAAAACAAAAAATCCCTACCTAGAAATAGGACAGAATGGCTTGGAGGTAGTGAACTTCCTGTCACTCAATGGCAGCAAATGCTCTCCTAGCAGGAACTGGCCAACTGAGGGTGGTGGTGAACATCAAGGAAGGGCTGACCACGGATCCCTGGACAGCTCTAGAGGTACGAGGATCTCCCTGTGGGTACTTCCTGGGGTCCCAAGACAGCCCTAGGTTGCTGGAGACCATGGAGTCTGTGGAAAGGGGGATGACATGCTGAGAGGACAGTGCATCCAGAGGAGCAAGATGGACTCCTCCCGTGCTGACCCTGCCCACGGAGATCACGTCTCAGCAGGACTGAGGAGGAAATGGAGCCAGAGGAGCTGACCACTGGAGAGGAGGGGGTGATGCAACCCCACGGAGCAGATACCCTGCCAAGAGAGAGGATGCCCTGGAGATGAGAAGACAGAAGATGCAGTTCCCCCTCCCAGGCCAGCGTCCATCCAGGCTGGTCCGCACTCATGGTCAGGCACCTCCCAAGCCACAGTGGCTCTTGCCCTGCTGCCTTTTCTTTCTCTAATCTCTGAGTGTGGTGTCAACAGGCCCCAATTAAGAGTAATTAACTAGGGCTGGGGATTTAGCTCAGCGGTTCAGTGGCCTGCCTTGCAAGCGCAAGGACCCGAGTTCAATCCCCGGTACCAAACAAACAAAAAAAAAGAGTAGTTAACTGATCTATGAGAAAATTCTGGTTCACCGGCTCCTCAGGCTCTTTGCTCTCTTTCTTTCAGGGCTAAAACTTCTCAGTGAAATCTGAACATCCAGAACAAGACTTAGAATCTTTCTCCCTTCTCTCTAGATCTATCCAAAATGAAACAGGATGAGGCCATTCTCCAAGAGGGTCAATAACAGGTGACCGCAGGAAAGGTTTCTAGAGTTCCCTGTGTGCCAAGATACTCACCAAGGTGCCTCACTCACCTGATCCTGGTGACCTGATGCAAAGAGATGGTTACTTACACCACTTTATGGTTGAAGAAACTGAGACCCAGAGAGTTGAAGCCATCAATCTTGGACGCATAGTTAGTGATAGCAGGGCCAGGAATTCAAGTTAAACTTATCTGACTGAGAGCTGAGATTTTACTCCTGCCCTCTGCGGTCAGTGCCACACTGCATGGGGTGACTCAGGGGCCCTAAGGGAAGGTGCTTTTTCCACCCCCATCCTGTGCTGAGGCCGAGTTCTACCTCTTGCGCTCTTCTATCAAAGGGCAGTTTCACTATCACTGGCTTTTCTGTTTGACTCGGTGAAGTAGCCAGGGCAGCCTTATCGTGCCCATTTTACAGATGAAGATGTCAGAGCTAGTGGCTGGCAGAGGGAGAAACTTGAATCCAGGTCTCTCTGACTTCCAGAGTATGTGTTCTCTTTCTTACTCCACGGTTTCCAAAAGACAAAGTCCAATGCTTGCCATGGAGCTGAGTCCAGGTCTGAGCCTGGCTGACAAAAGGCTTCCTCGTGGCTGTGTCAGGCCTGACTGTCCCCTTCTGTCCTCTGCAGGTGCCACCCCAGGAGTGAAGGATGCCATTCTGGGTGTTCTTCTTCTTCATGATCCTCACCCTCAGCAGCAGCTCCCACTGCTCCCCATCCCTCTCCCTACCCCTCAGGTAAGCAGGCCCTGGACCCCCACAACCCTAAGACACCCTGATGGAAGGGCAGAGATGCAGAGGGAGATAAAGAATTGAGCCCCCCACTGGCCCTCTGTTGTTTCTTCAGATAATGCCCACTGCCCATCTTGGGGACAGGGCCAGTCACTGAGCTCCAGAGAGGTTGTTCGGCAAGCTCTGAGCTCTCTGGGGGGTGAACGGGGCACAGGGCAGCAGAGGAACCTTGTGGAGGCGTGGTGAGTGCAGCCCCCACTGTCCTCTCACCTGCCCTCCCCAACTCCTTGGCACAGGATGCGACGGTACGCAGATGCCATCTTCACCAACAGCTACCGGAAGGTGCTGGGCCAGCTGTCTGCCCGCAAGCTGCTCCAGGACATCATGAGCCGGCAGCAGGGGTGAGCAGAAGCATCCGGGATTTCTTCCCACCCACTGTGCATCATCAGAGTGTGCATCCTGAGGCAGGAGGCCGGGACCAAGCGCGGTCTCTTCCCACATGCACTGTCAGTCATTTCTGAGCTCTGCACAGCAGAAGGGCGCCGGTGTCAAACCCCAGCTCACTCCCACACTACTGTGTACTTCTCTCCAGGTCAGGCCCCAACAGTAACAGTGCCGATGGTCATCACCACCTCATGGTGACCCTGTGACAGAAACAGACTGTGCTCAGGGATGTGTGCACACATTCAGCACTGCGCTGGGCACGTAGGGAACCTTTTGTGCAGGAGCCACTATTCTTAGTTTCTTCTCTGGTTTTTGTAACGATCCACAAAGTAGGAATTGGCTACTCCTAAGAGTGGCAGAGCTAGGATCCAAACAGCCCGACTCCATCGCTTGTATATTCTTTTAGTTTGTATTCAGAAAAACATTTCAGAGTGCTAGGCATGTTGTAAACCCAGGGTCTTCACACCGGACGTATAGTCCCAGTCTTCTTACAATTTGTCTTGGTTTGAGTTAGGATCTCACTAAGTTGCCCAGGCCGGGCTCAAATTTGCAATCCTCCCAGAGTGCTGGGATTATAAGCATGCACCACCATGCCCAGTTTATTACTACTTTTCTTTATTAGCTCATGTTTTCAGGATATAACGCTTACGTGTTTTGTGGGGAGTTAGTACATGTACCTAGCATTTCTAAATTCCTTTTATCCATCCCCTTTCCCTTTACTCCCTCCCACCATCCCTTGACTCCTTTCCCATTTGAGGAGATCTATCTCCTTACTTCCTGTTTTCTTTTATTTTGCTCCTTATTTATAATTTGGGAAACACTTGAGTATAAAATTGCACCATGACTCCGGGGGGAACTCCTGCGCGTGTCTCCTAGTGCCTAACAAAGGTCACTCCTTTACATAGCCACAGTGTAATTATCATTCATAATCCACATTCAGTTTTCATCAGTTGTCCCCAAATCCAGTATAACATTTATTTCTTTTTCTAACCCAGAATCCCACCCAGAGTCATGGTTTCCATTGAGTTGGTTCTTTTTAGTTGTTTTCCTCTAGAATAGCGCTTCAGTCTTCCATGGGATTGGCTTTTCTAACTGGTAAATGCCGGTGTTTTATAGAAGTGAAGTTCACAGTGAAGTTCCTCATATTAGATCCAGATTACACGATCCCAGATGTGATGATGTGTCCTCGGTGCACGATGTCAGGAGGCAGCGGGTGTCAATTCGTCCCATTATTGGTGGAATCTCGATGGATGATGAATTTGACTGCTTGATTACCCTGGTGTCTGCCAGATGAATTAGTAATCTGTGAGGAGAGTTTTGCAACTGTGTACACTTGTATTCCGTTCTCTTTTCTGCTATATATTCTGTACCTCTAAGTATTGCTGAATCTAATTCAGTCTGGTGGAAGAACCTATCAAATGCTGGAATAGGCGTAGAGAAGTACCCCTGCCCACCCACATCCCACCCATAGAAACTTAAACTGTTTCTCGTTCCAACCATACAGAAAGAGGAATCAGGAGCAAGAAGCAAGGATACGGCTTGGCCGTCAGCTAGACAGCGTGTGGACAGACCAAAAGCAGGTAGCATTGGAGAGCATGCTGGTGGCCCTGATGCAGAAGCACAGGTAGGGATGTGTGTGTGTGTGTGTGTGTGTGTTCACAGGTAGGGATGTGTGTGTGTGTGTGTGTGTGTGTGTGTGTGTGTGTGTGTGTGTGTAGGGACCTCAGAGACTCCCTTTCTCACAGGTTGCCTGGTAAAGGAAAGACTCTCCTCCTCTCCAAAGGTGTGGGGCTCTACCAAATAACCCAAGAAGAAGGTGCCTCCTTCCATTTCTTCCACACAAGAGCTAAAGGAAAGGGAGAAAATGTGCCCTGGAGAGTGCATGATATGCTCTGGTGTATGTCCAGTGAGGAGTCACAAGCTTGGGACAGGAAAGACTGCTCACTGAGTAGTTATGGGACAGGTCCTAGAAACCTGAATTTCAACAAGTGTCCCAAAGGACACTGATGTGGGTGATCTGTGAAGTATGCCCTGGATCTTCTGGAAAAGTTAACAAAGCCATACAGCCAAAGACAACCCAGCCTTCCCATCCTCTGTGACAGACCAGGGTGTTCAGGCACACTGTCACCAGTCGCAGCTGGTCATGACAGTAATGTCCCATCTCCATAGCCCTCACATTTCCGCTGGGAGTCAGGGAGGATTAGGAATGAGTTTTCCTCTTTTATGGAAGAGAGCAAGGAAAGGGCTACAGTTGGACCCAAGTAGGGACTGGGAGCCCAAGACCTATTTTTTCCCCCGGAGCATCTTCATGCAACATTCCACTTCTGAGCCAAAGTTTCCCAAGGATGGCACAAGAATTGTAGTTACTGGAGAAAATGATATAGATTAGAGCTTCTGTGTGTGTGTGTGTATGTGTGTGTGGTGTCAGGGTCAAACCCAGGCTCTTACACATGGGAAGCCTAGTGTTCTACCCTGATCTGTATCCCCAGCCCTGGAGGCTGATTTTCCTTTGAGCACAAGCATGTTCCAGCAGGTCTGTGCTGGGCACTTCTGCCCCAACCTATTAAGCAAATCTGGTTCCCAACAGAGCTCTCCATGTTCTCCCTCACCTTCTTCCAAACATATCAAACACTGGGAGCCCAGACATCTCACCAGCAACAACCGATGGTGGTCCAAGCAGCAGCAGAGGCCACAGGGGGCAACCATGGAGGGGGTGACAGCCAGATGGAAAGCAGGATGCAGGCCTGGCCCCGGTTCTGCCACCAACTCTTCCCACAGCAATAGGAGGCTTCCTCATATCCTCCTCTACAAGAAGAACAGGAGCAGATTATCTCTGACCACCTCTGAAGTCCCAAAGGCTAGAATTGTAAAGATGTTGCCTCTGAGCAGGATGCCCAGCTGCACCTCTCAGGCTGGGTGAGGCGATCGCTCACCTGCGATGGCTCCCACTGGGCAGCCCAGGCAGCAGCAGTCTGCGGAAGCCAACCCTAAGAAGGCGGATTTTATTCTGCAGGTTCAAAGCCAAAGACCTCAGAGAGCTCACGGCTGCACCAGCCGTGGTCCCCTCCAGCCCGAGCACTGCAAATTCAGGGTATCACTAGCAGGCTGAGGAATGAAATAAGAATGAGTTCTTAGACCTTTACAGTGCCGAGCAGAGCAGAGCAACAGACACATTTCGTACCCCTCAAAAGCTTGTGTCCTCCTCACAGTCTCGGAGGGCCATCCTCCCACCCTGTGAAAGCCTCCCAGTGACTAGGACATGCCAGGCTCTGGGCTGGGAATCAGCAGTGGGCAGGACAACGCTGGCCCCTGCTGCCATTGATGATGCAGTGAGGCAACTCGAACTCAACCAAGTTCCAGTACAGTCAATTATTCAACTGTGATCAACAGAAAGAGATGCAAGGGTGTGGTGAATGTTGGCTGGGAGAAGGCCTATCCTGTCTGGGAGGTGAGCAGTGCAGGGTCTCAGTCAGTAGGAGCTAAGACTTGGCTCCACTTTGCTGGCAGACATGGGCATCCAGCACCTCTTGAAACCCAGGCAGCCAGCTCCTGCCCCAGAGCACCTACCACCCTACTTCGAGGGGTCCCGCACTAACCTACCCTTCATGCAGTCTCTGGCTGAGCTTTCTCTTTCTTTCTGCAGGAGGAATTCCCGAGGATAAAGACTCCAGCCGAAGCTTGGGCCACTGGTACCCAAAACACAATTGGATCCAGTTAATCCTATTTCAGTTCTGACCTACTTTTTCCTTTGTATATTCAATAAAATTCCCCCAGCCGGTCTGCATTTCCCTTTTCTTTTATCATCAGCCTAATTGTTTATGTGTTTTACGTAGTTACAAACCAAGGAGGGAGGATGGAAATTGCCCAGTCACAGCTATCGAGTGAGAAAGTCAAATGTAGACCTGGGCACTCCAGCCCAGAACCAGGCTCTGAGCCACACACATTTACCTGGGCCAAATCATCCTTCATCCAAATGACCACTTGCTCATTTACGAGCAACACCATTTGTTCATTCAATAAATATTTGTAAAGTACCCACCATAGCACTGTTCCAGGCACTGGGAAGACAGCTGTGAGCAGTCTCTGAACTTATAGACCTTGTATTCTAAGTGGGGAGGTACAGACAATGTCAGATGAGGGCCAAGGGCCAAGGAGGCTCGGGTGTGGTGAGAGCACTGGAGGGTGTTACTGGGCTCTGACGCGTACATATGCTGGTCTCAGTAATTATGTGGTATCTGAGCAGACCCGAAGGAAGAGAGGGACTGGCTTTGGGAACATCCTGGTGAAGAACTTTCCAGACGAACCCAGCACAGAGGCCCCAAGGCAAGAGCATGGCAGGATCAGGTCAGCTTGGCCAGCTACAGCAGAGTGAAAGCAGGAGTGCGGGAGGACATGGGGCCCAACAGGAGCAGGAGCCAGCTCCTGGGGACCCTCTAAGGAGCTAAAATTGAGTTTTAAAGCAGGCTGCTTGCTTCTGAGTTACTTTTTTTCTTTTTCTTATACTGGGGATTGAACCCCCAGAGTAATGAATTACATCCCCAGCCTTTTTGTTTTGTTTTGAGACATGATCTCATTAAATTGCCAAAGCTAGCCTCAAATTTGTGACCCTCCTGCCTCAGCCTCCCAAGTAGCTAGAATTGCAAGTGTATGTTACTATACCTGGCCAGAGTTCTCCCCCACCCCAGAATTGAACCCAGGGCTTTGCAATGAGCTACATCCCCAGTTCAGACTTGTGATCCTCCTGCCTCAGCATCCCAGAGTACTGTGATTATAGCCATGTACCATTGCATCCAGCTCAGTTACATATACAGTTAAAAATGAGGATTCTCCCTTATCAGTCTAGCTTAGGTAAATTGGATGCTTTATGTTGGTTGCTGTGAATCTATTTTTTTGAAAACTGGCCCATTTTCAGGTCCAGTTTGATTATATAGCACCTGGAATGAGTGAATCCATTTTGGTTTGATGTGGCCTATTGAGGCCTAGTGCGGGAGTTCATTAAAAATAAGTCTACAAGCCAGGTATGGTTGTGCACACCTGTAATCCCAGCATTCAGGAGGCTGAGGCAGGCGGATCACTGTGACCTCAAGACCAGCCTGAGCTACACAGTGAGTTTCAGGTCAGTCTCAACTACATAGTGAGACCCTGCCTCAAAAAACCAAAATAAACAAATAAATAAATAATAAAATAAAATAAAAAAATAATAGTCTCCCATGCATTTTGTTTACTAGGGTCATTGTAAGGACTTGGATCTCACCCTGAGTGAAATGGAAGCCATCAGGCAGTTCACACAGAGTGAAATAATCTTTGCTGCATTAAAATCACTCTGAGAAAGGCTCAAATTTGGGCGTATTGTTTTTTGGGGGGCGGTATATTCTTAAGTAGAGGTCACTTGCTGATAGGGTATAGGACCTTGCGAGGAATCTGGAGTGACTCCAGTTTTGGACTGAGGAACTGGGAGGACAGAGTTGCCCTTTAGTAGCTTTGGGCGCGGAGGTAGACTTAGGAGTTTGGGCCTGGATATGTTGAGTGTGAGATGCTTGTTACACATTCAAGTGAGATGATGAGAAGGCAACAAGTAATGAAGCCTGGGTTCAGAGAGGTCTGGTTTGGGGTCAGTATTACGATTTAGATGGTCTTTAAAGTCAAAGGACGGAAGTACAAAAAGGGTAGAGGAAAGCCAAGGACTGACCCCTCTGCTGCTCCCCTTCAAGTTTGGAGGAAAGACAAGGAAGTAGAGAAAGAGCAGGTGGTGACATAACAGAAAAACAATCCAAGACAGAAATCCCAAAAACCAACTGAAGAAAGTGTTTCAGGAAGGGAGGGGGGTGGGATGTAGCTGAGTGGTAGGGTGCTTGCCTAGCATGTGCAAGACCCCGAGCTAGAGGAGGAGGAAAGGAGTAGAAGAAAGTTACTTCTTCTGCTCAAGGTCGCTGATGGGTCAAGTCAGTTGGGAACTAAGCATGGGTATGACAGTGGCAACATCGGTTACCTTGGTAAAAACAAATTGCGTAGAGTGGTGGAGCCCAAAGCCTGATTCAAGTGAGTTCAAGAGAAAATGTGGGAAGAGGAGAAGAACCGGAGAGTGTCCAATATGAGGGCCACAGGACATGTGGCTGTTGAACCCTTGAAATGGGCTACTACACCCTGAGATACGCTTTGATTCAAAGCCTTGGTATGCAAAGTAAATAGCTCAATGTTTCTATATTGATTACACTAACATAATTGCATATATTTAAATTAGTTTCACATCCCCCTAGCCCTGTACTAGAACTGGATCCAGTACCCTACATGCGTTCTACCACAGAGCTACATACTGCCTTTTAATGTTTTTATTGTAGTCATCAGAAAATGTACACCCACATGCTTGTATTATATTGCCATTAGGCAGAACTGGCAGAGATAGTTTCTTACAGAGGCTTTGCTATAAAGGGATACAACAAAGTGAAGCCACTAACCAGTGGTTCCCTAGGTCAATGCTTACCCAATTTTTTTCTCTTCACGAACCATTTTATCTGGACCAAAATTCCCAGACATCATCTACTTTCTGCATATTCTTTAGGGTCTCACTATGCAGCCCATGCTGGCCTCAAACTGAAGATGCTATTGCCCTAGCCTCTGAAGTGCTGGGCTTACAGGTGTGTGCTGCTGTGCTTCACGTGCTTTTTATCAGAACCTGTGAGCTTCTGGTGTGATGAAAATGTTCTATAGATTTTGATTTGGTTAGTGGTTATACCACTGCAGTCATATACAAAAATGTACTGAGCTGTACATAAGAGTCGTGCATTAAGACTTCTGGGAAGAGGGCCGGGGATTTAGTTCAGCGGTTCCGTGGCCTGCCTTGCAAGCGCAAGGACCCGAGTTCAATCCCCAGTACCAAAAAAAGACTTCTGGGAAGATGGCGGAGTGGTGAACAGCAGAGAAAGAGCCTCTCTGAAATTCAGTGTTCTGACACTGGAATAAGAGGAGAAGAAGGAGGGAAGTCAGTTCCCGAGATCCAGGAAAGATCTGAAGCAAGAACTGAAATCCACAGGGAGAGCGAAGAGAGAGACTTCAGTGAAGAGGAGGGAGGCAGCAAGCAGCACTTTCTCCCAGAGTCAGAATCATGGTACAGGAATGGAAGGTCGAACCTGCAGACCACGGTGACTACTGACGACCCCAGAGGCCTCCACTGAGAAATGCACCAGTGGACCAGAGCAGTGGATAGAGCAAACTACAGTGGCTGGTGAGCTATCCAGACTCAAATGGCACCCAGGAGAGGGCAATTGGCCGGGAGCCATCCTGGAGAGGGACCAACTGAGCTCAGAACTCAGAATAGCTATGGGCAGATTCCATCCAGTGGCTCCTGGGGTCTTGGTGAGGGTGCTGAGTTCAAGATATCAGGAGAAACACTTTGAACTCAAAAACAAATTCATATACTGAAAGTCAAAGGATGGAAAATAATACTGCACGTGACAGAAACCCAGAAAAAAGCAGGGGTAGCTATTCTACTTGTACACAAAGTGAATTTCAAGCCAAGACTGATTAAGAGAGACAAAGAAGGTCACTACATCCTTGTAAAAGGAACAATCCAAGAAGAAGAGATAACAATCATTAATACATATACACCAAATAGCAGTGCACCCACCAATATAAAAAAATTAACAGACATGAAAAAACAAATAAGAACTAATGCATTTGTAATGGGGACCTCAATACCCCACTGTCACACATAGACAGATCAATTAGACCAAAAATCAACAATGAAATATTAAAACTGAACCAAACTTCTGAGCAAATGGATTTAATAGATGTCTATCAAGTGCTTCACCCCACACCACCAGAATACACATTCTTCTCAGCTGCACATGGGATGTTCTCCAATATAGACCACATTCTAATCCATACAACATGCTTAATTAAGTAAATGCAAAGGAATTGAAACTATCCCATGCATATTATCAGACCATAGTGCAATAAAATTGGAAATCCATGGCAAAAGAAACTACAAGAACTTCATAAACACATGGAAATTAAATGACAACCTCTTGAATGGTCACAGATGAAATTAAAGAAATCAGACAGTTTCTACAATTAAAAAATACTGCCAGCACAACATACCAGAACTTATGGGGCTCAGTGAAAGCAGTCCTATGAGAGAGATTTATAGCAAGGTGAATAATCATATCAGGAAAACAGAATAGACTCAAATAAACAACCTAATGTTGAACCTCAAGCTTCTAGAAAAAGAAGAGCAAAGGAAATGATAAAAATCAGAGCAGAAATCAATGCAATGGAGACTAAAAAAAA
>NW_022900934.1:21892981-21915796 GCF_012274545.1 Fukomys damarensis
GGAAAAAAAAAAAAAAAAAAAAAAAAAAAATCAATGAATTGAAGAGTCTGTTCTTTGAAAGAGCCAAACTTACCCCAAAAAGAGAAAGAGGGCTAGGGATTTAGCTCAGTGGCACCGTGCCTGCCTCACAAGTGCAAGGTCCTGAGTTCCATCTCTGGTAAGAGAGAGAGAGAGAGAGAGAGAGAGAGACAGAGAGAGACAGAGAGAGACAGAGAGAGAGGGAGAGTGAGAAGAGAATACTCAAATGAAATGGGTGAATGAAAAGAGTGAAATCACAACAGATCCTACAGAAATCCACAAGATCATCAATACCTACTGTGTTACTTTTCTCTCATTGTTGAGACAAATATCTCACACCCAAAGGTTAAAGGATAGAGGGTTTATTTAGCTCACAGTCTGCAGAGGTTTAGTCCATAATCAGCTGGCTCCAAGGCAGGGTGGCAGAGGGGCAACAGTTAACGGCAGCAGAGGACAGCAAAAGCAACAAGGGACCTTAATAGCATCTTTTTGCCCCTTTTATCCCATGCAGACTATGGGGATGAGGGCGGTGCCAAACCAATCATTCATTTAGTAATCACACACCCTTAATCCTAGCATCACACATTCCAGATTCAACTTTTTTTTTTTTTTTTTTTTGTACCAGGGATCAAACTTGGGCCCTGCACTTTCAAGGCAGGCGGTGGAGCCACTGAGCTAAATCCCCGGCGAAAGCCCCACCTGGTCCAAATGAGGCTTGGGAGGGGGCATGTAAACACAAGCCATAACACCTACTTTGAGAACCTGTATTCTAATAAGATGGAAAACACAGATGAAATGGACAGATTCCTTTCTTTTCCAGTACTAGGGATCAAACTCAGGACCTTGAGCTTGTGAGGCAGGCGCAGTGCCACTGAGCTAATTCCCTGGCTCAGACAGATTTCTAGACACATTTCAATTACCAAAAGTAAATCAAGAAGATATAAAAATTCTACATAAACTAGTATCGGTCAATGAAATTGAAGATGTAATTAAAAACCTATGAACAAAGCAAAGCCTGCAAATTCACCACTGAATTCTATAAGAACTTTAGAGAAGACCTAATACCACTACTTCTCAAACTCTTAAATGAAATTGAAAGAGAAATGATACTTCCAAATTCATTCCTGGAAGCAAGCATTACCCTGATACCAAAACCAAAGAAGGATCCAACCAAAAAAGAGAACTACAGGGCAATCTCTCTAATGAACATAGATGCAAAAATCCTCAATAAGATACTAGCAAACAGAATGCAGCAAATCATCAAGAAGATTATACATCATGACCAAGTAGAATTCATCCCAGGGATGTAGGAATGGTTCAATATACATAAATCAATAAATGTAATACACTATACTAACAGAACCAAAGAAAAAAATATGATTTTTTAATAGATGCAGAAAAAGCATTTGACAAAGCCCAACACCCATTGATGATAAAAAACCATACAGAAAATGGGAATAAATGGTCTATCTCAATCTGATAAAAGCCATCCATGACAAACCAACAGCCAGTATCACACTAAATGGACAAAAACTGAAAGCTTTCATTCTAAAATCAGAAACAAGACAAAGATGTCCACTGTCACCACTCTTATTTAATATAGTTCTGGAAGCATTAGCCAGAGCAATGAGACAAGAGAAAGAAACAAAAGGAATAGGATAAAAAAAAATTAAATTCTTATTAGTGGATGATATAATACTCTATACAGAAGACCCAAAATACTCCACAAAAGACTCCTAGATATAATAAGCAAATTCAGTAGCATGTCTGATACAAAATCAACACTCAAAAATTAATAGCCTTCCTGTACACAAATAACAACCTCACTGAGAGAAAAATTAGGGAAATAATATCTTTCACAATAGTATCCCCCCAAAAAAAAGAAATATGTAGGAATCAATCTAACAAAGGAAGAGACCTCTATAGTACTCTGAAAAAGGAAATTGAAGAGAACATCAGAAAATGGAAAGATAGGAAAATGGAAAGGTAGGAAGAACCAGTATGGTGAAAATGATCATACTTCCAAAATTGTTATATAGATTTAATGCAATCCCAATCAAAATTCAAATAGCATATCTCACAGAATTAGAAAAAAACAATCCTAAAATTCATTTAGAATCAGGAGAGACCTAGAAGACCAAAGGCAAGGCAGGGTGCATCACAATCGCTGACTTGGAATTATACTACAAAGCTACTGTGATAAAAACAGCATGGTACTGGGCTAGGGATGATTTAGCTCAGTGGCAGTGCACCTGCCTCACAAGCGCAAAGTCCAGAGTTCAATCCCCAGTACCAAAATAAATAAAGAAAAGAAAAGAAAAACCAGCATGGTATTGACAAAAAAAATGGACCTGAGCATCAATAGAACATATTAGAAGATGCAGACATAACTCCAAATACACTCAGCCACCTTATCTTTGACAAAGTAGCCAAACACTTTCACTGGAAGACAGATAGCCTCTTCAATAAATGGTGCTGGAAAGACTGGCTTTCCTCATGCCAAAGATTAAACCTAGACCCATATCTTTCACCATTCACTAATCTAAAATCAAAATGGATCAAAGATCTAAATATTAAAACAGAAACACTAAATCTGAGGGAAGACAGAACACGTAGAACTCTCAAAGACATTGGTGTAGGCAAAGACTTTATGAACAAAATTCTTATTGCACAGGAACTATCATAAAGAATCAACAAATAGAATCTCATCTTATGAAAAAGCTTTTGCAGGCCAGGGATTTAGCTCAGTGGTGCCACTGCCTACCTCTCAAGTACAATGTCCTGAGTTTGATCCCTGGTACCAAAAAAAAAAAAAAAAAAGCTTTTGCACAGCAAGAGAAACCATCAACAGAGTGAAGAGACAACCCACAGTACAGGAAAAAAATTTTGCCAGCTATTCCTCAGACAGAGGACTCTATCTAGAATATATAAAGAACTTAAAAAAAAAATCAGACCCCCAAAATTTAAAACCCATTCAGAAAAATGGGCATCTGAAATGAGTAGACACTTCTCAGAAGTAGAAACAGCAAATTAATACATGAAAAAATGTTCAACATCACTGGTCATTTGAGAGATACAAATAAAAACACTGAGATTCCAATTTCACTCCAGAAAGAATATCTGTTATCAAGAAATCAACCAATAACAAATGCTGGCAGGGCTGTGGGGGAGAAAAGGAACCCTTCTCCTTTGTTGGTGGGAGTGCAGACTGGTGCAGCCACTGTGGAAATCAGTGTGGAGATTCCTCAAAAAGCTAAAACTAGAGGTTCCACTCAACTCAGCTATTCCCCTTCTTGATATCTTCCCAATAGAATTAAAGGCATCACACCACTGTGACATATGCACACCCCAGTTTCTAGCAGCACAGTTTGTAATAGCTAAATCTTGGAAAAAGCCCAAATGCCCACCAACCAACAAATGGACAAAGATTTTTTAAATACAACGGAGTACTACTCTGCCATAAAGAAGGTCAGTTTTGAGACATTTCTAGCTAAATGGATGCACCTTGAAATCATACCCTTAAATGAAATAAATCAGACACATTTAAATATTGCATTGTTAAGGGAGGTTACGGACAAGGGGGAAAATAAGGACCAAGACGTGTCATGTAAAGGTACAAGATCCCCAAAATGAACTTAATTGTACTGTATACCTAAAATGTATCAATAAACTCAATAAAAGAAAAAAATTAATATTGCATTGTTTCTCTAGTGTGAGAATGCCAAAGTGGAAATAAGGATTAAATTGTGTAATCAATTTTGGAAATGGGAAGAAAATGTTCAACTGGGATGGGGAATGAGGGCAGGGGGAGGAAAGGACCAAAAAAAGGTGGAAATAGAAGGAAAAAATGGAAATAAAGGGGAGGTGGGTTAAGGGAAGGTAAATGGGGAAAAAAAGAAGAGGCAGGATATATCATGTACAGGTACAAATTCCCTAAAATGAGTGTTATCATTATGTGTATATCTAAAATGTACCAATGTTTTCCTTCCAAAAAAAAAAAGGCAAGACAATCTTTAAAAACACACACACACACACACACACACACACAGATTTATGCGTTAAAGCTAAAAAGAGCCACTGTGAAGCCTGGATTATGGGATGTTTGTTTTGATTAAAAGTGCAAAGAGAACGGAGGCATCTAAAAGCTGCAGGCAACTCAATGATGAGCGACCCACCCCCTTCCCTTTCCAGCCCAGGCACTGCCACTATGAAAGGAAAGCACTTTACCCAAGTCCTGAGGGGGTGGCAGCCAGGCCTCCGGTCTCCACCACCAACCTGTACAACCAGCTAGGTTCTTCAGAGGGTTCAGACCACCTGCTGTCATGGGGAGCCCGGGGAAGAAACGTGAAACATGGAAAGTGGGAAATGCTTTGCTGAGGAGACTGAGGAGACAACGAGAGCAATGGGGAACAAAAGCTGCCTCCAGAGGAGAAGGCTGGCCATTGAGGGCAGGCGTCCACCGGGAACCTGCCAAGGTAGAACAAAGGACAGGAGCTGAATGGAGGCCCAGAGACCTCCTCCTGCCTCCTGGACCCACTTGCTCATCTCTTTCCTTGGCCTGTCCAGAAAAAAGCACAAACTCAGGGCTCAACTTCAAATTAGTTTTTCAAATGACATAACGGCTGCTGCTTTATGACTCACTGCTACTTGTAGTTTTCAAGGTAAGTGCAATTAAAGAGGGAAAAACCATCACAGCAACAACTCCAGCACTTCAACTCCATTAAGGACACTCAAGGCGTCTTAGAAGACTTAACCCCTCCCCACAAAGGTGTTGGGAGGGCCCCATGTCCATGAGGGGCCTACTTGAGACTAAGAGCTATTTTTTTCCTGAAGAAATGCTCTCATTAATAGAGAGGTCTTTTCTCTTTTAACATGACCTCTTCTGTTTGTATTAACTTCAAGAGTCCACAAAGAGGCTTCCATTCACGACTTCGTTTATTCCCTGTAACAACCCTCTGGGGGAAGGCAGGGCAGGGTTCATTGGCTGGATTCTCAGAGGTCAGATGATCCGGCCTGGGTCACACAACTGGTTGGGCAGCTGAGCTGGAGACTGAGAGGCAGTGTTCTTTGCGGCTCTAAGACTCCACACCACTGAGGAAATGAGAGCTGGGAAGTCAAGTGACAAATGATTGGGAGAATATGGACCCTGTACAAGTTGCTTACTGGATTCCTGCTAATACCCAGGAAATGCTATCCATTACAGATGCTCGTTGATTTATGATGGGGTTACCCCTGATAAACCCATTTGAAGTTGAAAGTATCCACGTAAGAAATGCATTTAATCCTAACACCAAACATCATAGGTTCGCCCAGCTTACCTTAATCATGCCCAGAACACATACATAACCCACAGCTGGGCAAAACCATCTAACGTAAAGCTTATTTTATAATTAAGCACTGAATATCTCACGTAATTCATTTATTTAGTGTTCGTACACTGAAGTCTGTACTGACAAGGAAGCATTTGGTGGGGGGTTGCTGGGGACTCAACCCACGGACTCATGCATGCTAGGCAGGTGCTCTGCCTCGGAGCACTTTTGAGTCAAGTTCTTGCTGAACCGCCCAGGCTGGCCTTGAACTTCTGGTCTCCCTGCCTCAGCTTCACAAGTAGCTGAGACTAAGAGTACTCACATGCTACCACGGCCAGCTCAAACTTTTTTTTTTTGGCAGTTCTGGGGATTGAACCTAGGATACACCAAACTTACACCAGAATACATCCCCAGCCCTTTTTCTATTTTTAAAGATAATGTCCTGCTAAGTTACTGAACTGACCAGGTTGGGCTTAAACTCTTCTTTCTGCCTCAGCCTCCCCGAATACTGATTATAAGCAGGTGCATATGACTTCAAAGGAACATTCTTGAAATGGGTGTGTCCCTCTTTTAGATCCTAAGATAACCCATGTAGTCAGTGCTGTGGTCCAAATTTGCCTCCAAAACTCATGTTAAAGGGGTTGAAAAGAAATGGGAAAAAAGAAGAATCAAAATATATCATGTACAGGTACAAATTCCATGTAGCGAATGTTATCATTATATATATACAAAATGTAACAATAACATTTTTAAAAATTAAAAACAGTTCATGGTAAAGCCAAGTATGGTGGTACATGCCTATAATCCCAGTACTTGGGAGGCTGAGGCAGGAGGATCACTGCAAGTTTGAAGCCAATCTGAATTACAGAGTGAGACTGTCTCAAAAAAAAAAAAAAAAAAAAAAAAAAATCATGTTGAAATGAAATCCCCAAGGTACAGTACTGGGCCTTTAGGAGGTAATTAGGTCCTGAGGGTTCCACAAACATAAATGGATTAGTGCCATTACGGGATTGAGGGCATTACTAGCCAACCTTTTTCCCTTTCTGTCCCTGTCATGCAAGGACAGAGCAGCCCTCACCAGACTCCAAGTCTACTTGCGCCTTGGACTTGGACTTTCTAGTATAGAATGGCCAAAAATAAATTTTTATCACTTACAAATTACCCAGTTCATGGGATTTTGTCAGCAGCCGGAACTCACTGAGAGTCAGCCTTCAAAAGGTAAGAGGATGGAGCAGGCTCAGCTGCTATGTGTGTGTGGGGTCCTTCAAAGACCATCAGGGCTGCTGTGCAGCGGCCTGAGAAGCAGGAAAGAAGCTGGCTTTTTAAGGTAATCCTCAGTCCTGCTAAGAAAGGGGTGAGAAGGATCAATGTAAAAAGCCCTGGAGAAACATGCTGGCCACCTCGTCAACACCCAAGTCCTCACATTATACGACCAAGGATCCCACCATCCCAAAGGACTCAACCGGGCCTTTGCTCGTATTACTCTCTTTATTCCAAAACAGATTAATTACAGATTTCAACTTGTCAATGCAACATCTGGGTAACTTAGGACATTCACAGCATCTTGCTACAGCATCATGCCAAACGTACAGACAATCTGAACCACATGTATGTGCTGTGTAGGGGAAACTGAAAAAGAAGCAAAAGTAACCACATTTCAATCTTTTTATTTTTAAATAAAGTAACTTTTTGTTTTCGTTTCTCTTTTCACTGTGAACTGTTTTTGACTCCTTTTTTCAACATTCATTTAAGTTTGCAAATTTTCCATCCTTTTTCTGGAACTAATGTGTTGTTCTGAAAGAAAAAGGACACAAACACAAAATTATTGACGGTTTCAATTCACGGCTACAGTTCTTAACTGGTGACAACAGAAAGAGAGAACAAGGTCCTCTCCTACTGTGAAGATCCCACTTATAATCATTTATTTATTGGTTCTATTCATTTATGCCTCATCTCATTTCATAGAAGAATGTGGAACAGCCAGTCATAACAGAAGCAGATAATGACTTAAAAAGAAGGAAACGAACAATGATAACCAAGCGATAGGTGAAAATACTAAGGAGATGAGTTAACTCCAGGCACACCTTTCACAGTACAAGGCCAAAAGATTATGTAAACTTCAGCCAGAACAGCAAGAGTTTGAAGAATGCTCGGCTTTGATTCCCCAG
The DNA here is from genome assembly GCF_012274545.1 of Fukomys damarensis. Classification (NCBI taxonomy): domain Eukaryota; kingdom Metazoa; phylum Chordata; class Mammalia; order Rodentia; family Bathyergidae; genus Fukomys; species Fukomys damarensis. The sequence continues at coordinate 21,900,477 of NW_022900934.1, forward strand.
ACTCTATCTGCTAACCAACATGTGACCCTTACAAGATGTGACCTGCATCACATTCCTGCCAGGTGGCTGGGTTCTTGCCAAGTCAGACTGCTGTCTATAAACTTCACAGAAGTCTCAAAAATGGGGCTAAACACACAGAAAAATTTTAAGAGGAGTTAAAAACCTCTATCCTCTTTCTCCTTGGCTGCTTTTCCCTAGACTCTGAGAAGTAGAAAAGCATAAGAATCAAAAATGATGTCTAGATCAGTGATGGCAAACCTTTTAGAGTTCTCAATGATAAAAAGTAGCTGGCTGTGGCACACGTGCCATAGGTTCGCCACCACTATCTAGACAGAATCTGCAGTGGAGGGTCAGGGGGGTGACAGCAGCAAGTAACTGATTCAGGCAGGCTCTGGCAAGCAGAGAGGTAGGTGCCCTATGCCTGCTGTCCTTAGTAGGCATCTAGACCCAGCAGTGAGGACTAAGGGTATAACTTGCAGTCTTACAGAATGGCAGGCTCTAAAACAAGTACTAAAAGTTCCTAGGGGCATGCACAGCCATGAAAATAACCCTGAGGGTCAGGCTATGTGGCCCTAATCCCTTGCCAAGCTTCAGAGGCTCCTGGGAACATTAAAATGTGTGTCTAGGGGCTAGGGATTTAGCTCAGTTCCACTGTCTGCCCTGCAAGTGCAAGGTCCCAAGTTTGATCCCCAGTACCAAAAAAAAAAAAAAAAAAAAAAAAAAAAAAAAAAAAAAAAAAAGGTGTCTATGCAGAAACGTTCATGTAAAAAGGATAATCTGAGTATGAAATACAGCTGAAAGCTTGAATCGTAGTCAAGAAATAATACCCTGCATTATGCTTGCTCAAATCAATGTTTGTACTCAGCTACCAAAGATAAATCTAAACACTGGGTCCCAACCCGAGAAAGTTCCAAATGTCCAAATGATCATGTGACTTTCTCTCCTTCAAGCAACCTGATTTGGGAATAGTAGGATTGGCATGGACTATTTAAAAATCCAGAGAAAAGAAGTTAGTCTAAAGACTAACTTTCATGCAGCAGAAAGGACTAGTTTTGAAAGAAAATCTCTCAGCAGACTGTGAGCAACTATTAATTTAGGAAAAAAACCAGCTGGCTGCGGTGGCACACATCTGTAATGCCCTCTCTCAGGAGGCTGAAGCAGGAGGTTCACCACGAATTTGAGGCCAATTTAGTGTTGAGGCTGCATAGTGAGTTCAAGGCCAGGATGAACTAAATAGCTGCTACTACTACCCTGTTTCACAAAAGTGTGTTGTTTTTTTTTTTTTAATTAGGAAAAAACCAAATGGGTAAAGTCAGGTGGGCATGAGGGACTTGCTTTGGAAAGGTTCAGAGGAACCTTTCTGAGGTATGGAAAAAGTCTGTGCTTTCACTGATACGCCTTTTTTGAGATTCACAGAATTATACACTTAAAAAAGAGTAAATTTTATTGTATGCAAATTATACCTGTTAATCCTGAAAAGAAACAAAACCAAAACTAATGTAATTTCTTCTGGTATTGAGGACTGAGTGACCCACTTTATGCTCCTGCATCAGTGAAACAGCTTTGCTTTTTGTTGATCTCTCCTACTTGCAGAGGATTAAAACTAGACAGCTTTGTTGCTTTGGTGAAGAAAGCCATTTCAAAGGCAAGAGATAAAGAGAATATAACTTGGAAACTCAAATAGCTCCCTGCCCCCATTTCTTGGTCCAGGGCAGGGGTTGGCCAACTACTGTTATGTGCACAGGCCAAATTCAGCCCACTAGCGATTTTGGTGTGTTTCACTGGCATGCCACCACATCCACTTGTTTACATAACCCACGTCTGCTTTCACACGACAGCACCCAGTTTAGTTGTGACAGAGACCATCTGGCCTGTAAGTCCTAAAATACCACCAGTTCTTTTCAGAAACCTCTTTTTGACCCCTGGTTTAGAGGAACAGATCTGTGAAGAATCAGACACTGTCCTTCCCTTTTTTTTTTTTGGTACCAGGGATCGAACTCGGGACCTTGTGCTTGTGAAGCAGGTGACGGCACCACTGAGCTAAATCCCCGGCTGTCCTTCCCTCCTGCATCTGGCCTCCACTTCCTCCTTGTCCTAGCACTAACCCTGGGAAGAACAAGCGATGTTTTAGTCACAGGGGCACAGACCATCCCCATACTGTGAGCTCTAGGACCTGGCTTTACTGCTGGGTTTCATCTGTGGCCCTCAGTCCGTCATAATTCACTCTCACCAAAACACACTGTTTGGCCCCACTAGAGATTAGTGTTTGGCAAAGGCCTAGAAACAGTGACAAGTGTGCCAGGATTTGCCATGGAACCATCATTTCATACATTTATTTGGAAAGGGATCTATTTTAAGAAGTTCAAGGTTAAGAGAAAAAAGAAAAACAAAAAAGAAGTCCAAGGTTGGCGTTGTCCTTATTCTGCTCTCCCATAAACAGAGACTGGCTATGAGTATAAATCAGAACCCCAAAGGACACATGAGGGGATGAAGTCTTAACACAGTCAGAGCCAGGGCAAAATTGCTCTGCTGTGAAGTTACTGTCTCATCTGGACTAACTTCAGGGAGCTTTTGTCCTGGTTCAGTCACAGCCTCATCCAGCAAGTTGTAAAATGGCCTGAGATTTCGGCTTTGGCACAGGGAGAGGGAGAGGGATGAGTGGGCTGAGAACTTGACAGAATCACTGACATGCATGAGGTGGCAAGATGGAAAAGGGACCCTGCTCCTGCGATGAGTCCGCCCTTTATCTTTACCGTAGTGTCCTATATTTTGCCAATCTACTGCTCTGCTCTGCAGCGATCCTGCCAAAGGAAAGAGGGTTTGAGAATCAAGAAAGGACAGCAAGAAGAGAAATAAGCTGAGGACAGAAACAGCAAACACACAACCAGAGCTTTCATTAGGGTCACTGATTTCCCCAGGGCAGTGCTGATTCCAGGACTTGCGAAGATGTAACAGAAGAGTGGGCTTTACCCTTCTGAGTGGGGGAATGTGTCTATCTGCCTGGTGGGGTATCACTGACCCTGGGGATTCTGATGAAAACCATGGTCTTTCCCCAGAAAATGTGTATGCTTCAGGATTCCAGATTAGGAGCTCCTGCTAAGCAGGACCTAAATCAAATGGTTTCTACCTCACTCTCTCTCTTTTTTTTATTTGGGGTACCAGGGATCAAACTCAGGTCCTTGAGCTTGCGAGGCAGGCGGCAGAACCACTGAGCTAAATTCCTGGCCCCCATTACTCTCTCTTTTATTTTGTTCATCTTGCAGGCAACTTTTGAAAAAGAGAAGTCAGCAGAGCACAGCTTCTTGGCTCTCTGGGAACCCAGACTGATTGCTGCAAGGAAGAGGATTCTGCTTTGGAAGAGCAGCTGAGTCTTTGGCTCTTTCTAGACACAGTGCATAGCTGCCAAGTAATGGCTGCTGAAGAAGACAGAAAAATGAACCAGCTGCCACTGCTGGTACTACAGGGAGCTCTGGTGGGACTCGGGTTACTATAGAAGGGTCTGCACCAGTCTCCACAGGGAGGTGCTCTGAAAGTGTTGTTACAGAGATGCAGGTGGAAATGAAGACCTTTGCTTCTCCCACCCATTAATGGTCTCCCTGAGAAAGCCTCTCTCAGACGTGGCTGACCTAATTGGCAGCCATGTTGGAGGGGAGGCTACTGAGTGACATTCTGCCAGCAGAAGTCCTGGAGACAACACATGGCACATTTGAAAATGATTTCTTCCAAAGGTGAAAGCAACTCTGACCTTTTCACTGCTGAAATCACCCAGGTTCTAATAAAGCCAAATCAATGAGAAATACCTTTGTGACATTTAAATTTGCCTCTAATTCTGTTCTGAAAGTCAAGCTGCCAGCAAGCTGCCATTATGTCAAGGTGTGACCATTTGTCTAACTCTCATGCTGTTTGGTTCCTGGGACAGCGATGTGGGCTCCAAAGTAGATGCTCCCTGCTGGGAGCCTCTGCAAAACCTGTACAGCTTCTGTGGGAAGAACACAGAGCTCACACTGGGAGGAAAAGTCCCAGGTGCTGTCAGGGGCTGGGGAGGAGTGCAGGGCAGGATCCTGTGTAGCAATAAAAAAGGATTTTTTTGTTGTTGTTGTTTTGGCAGTGCTGGGGATGAAACCTAAAGGATGGTAGGCAAGCATTCTACTACTGACCTACATCCTCAGCTTGAGAGGGGAATTTTTACACAGCCGGCCAAATTAACAATCTTCCACCACATATTCTAACCCATTTTAATCTTCATAAAGAATTATCCTCCTCCTTCATTCTAAAGTGTGGGGATAAATTACTGTGGTTTTAATACATCTAGAGGTGATCACTAAGGCCCTTTCCTGGTCTAGAAGTTCCTACAGTTTCTGCATCAGGCTGGATTACAGAAGATTTGCCCCCTAGGATCTGGGCCATGTTGCCACACACCCCTGAGCTAAGAGCTAGGCTGGCAGAGCTGACACAAACATCTCTAATTCCTAGCCCATCCCAGCCTCACCTCTTAACTGCCTGCTGGGCCAGCATCCGATTGCCAGCCAGAAATGTCACACTTCCCAGGATGGCCAGGTACTTCAGAGTCTGGAACATGTTGAGCTGAGTCCAGTAGACATACATGAGCCCCAGCATAGCTACAAGGAAAGATGTCACAATACCAAATTAAATGACACAGTGACAATGCCCAAGGATGGAGGAGAATTAGAAATACTGACTGCTGATTTATGAAAATGTTTGCATTTCTAAACCACCTTGCTTTATCCCTCTTACATGATGCCACATAGTAGGTAACTCAATTTATTCTTGCCTCTCAAACTTGACTACTAAGAAACGTGGAAGTGAAAATCAATCTATCTCACGTATATTTCTCGCCTTTTTTTCTCCTGGGAATTGATCCCAGGCCTCCACACTAAGTTATACCTCCAGCTCTTTCTTCATTTTGATACAGGGTCTCACCAAATCACCAAGTTGCCCAGGCTGGACCCAAACTTGCAATCTTCCTGCCTCAGCCTCCCAGAGTGCTGGGATTACAGTTATGCACTACAATTTTCAAAGTCTTAATGAAAGTATGCAAAATTAGATAAAATGAATATTTTTTTCATTAAAAACATGTTCAGGAAGCCAGGTCATGTTAAGGATGCTTCATTACTGGGACTAGGAAGGGATCAAGGAGGACCAAGGTAAAAAGTTAAGTGAAGAGTCTGGAGCTTGGTACTGAGAGCCCTGGATTCTAGTCCAGGCTCTGCCCTTATCAACCACTTCATTTCTCTGAGCCCAAATTCTTTCACATGTCAAACAGATTATAAACGCTGCTGAGTCTCTCCTATCAGGACTGCAATGAGAATCAAATGAAGAAACATATGCAAAGAAAACTCGCAACAACAACAACAACAACAAAATCATGGTTCTGAATAATTTTATATTCAGATTTTGTTCTCGGTGTAGGCTGAGAAAGCTATTTTTCAAATCTAGTAGCTGAGCTGGAGAAAAAGGTCATCCTGTTAAATCTGTCCAGAAGGATGGCGGATGAACTCCAACAGGGGTTCTTAAGCATTTTGAGGTCATGAATCAATGTGAGAATATGATCAAAGTTATGGACTCTCTCTTTCCCCTGAAAAACAGACACACATTTGCCTGGAATTTCATGGGAGTCATCTCCAGAAACCATATACTATGGCTGAGGAGATGACAACCCTGGAAAGAGGCAAAGGAATTAAACAGCATTGAAGTCTCAGTGAGATGTAAGCCTGATTTGCTGATTTACTGATTCAAGAATATCAGAATCTCGGAAATGCCTAACCTATTTGTGAAATTACTGTCATGTTATTTGAGGCTGTTTGGACCCTGTGTTCTCAGAGAACGAGGCAGGACAGTGTGTCTGACCATGGAAGTGATTGTTTTCTATTACTGCCCAGACAGAGCCGCCAGCACCCATTAAGATCGATGCAGTGGGGAAAGATAACCTTTGGAAACTGCATTAATGCTCTTCATCCAGGAAAATGGCTCATTGTAAAGACACGATAAGTGAGTAATCTCTAGAAATGAACAGGGCTATTAAATGAGGGTAAATGGCCTGCCAACAGCCCCCTAGTACAATGAAGCCCAATATAATGACAGCTGTTCTAAGCTTATGGACCAAACAGGTTTATCATCGTATTAACTGTTCTAAAAGGCCAGGAGGAAGAGGAAATGCTATGCTATTAAGTCATTATAGTTAATAGGCTAAGGGTGTATTTAACGGGGCTTTTGCGGGGGCAGACAAAATGTCAGAGGAGGTTAAATAGAATTAGCAGCCTGGGCACTTACCAGCATGTCCCAGGTGAAAGACAATTGTGCTAGGAGCAAAAGTGAAGTTGGAGACATTGGCTCCAATCCGGATCCACTGAGTGATGGGGAGAAATTAAAAAGACATTAGAATTTAAAAAGAGGCAACATGTGCCATACCAGTACTCATCCAAGGAACAGCCCTCAGCACTTAGAAGTTCATACATACTGGAAAGACGCATTTTTCCAAGTGACAACCACCCTATTTTAAGACATAAGGAAAATTTGCCCTTTTTTCCTCAGAAAGGTATTTTGGCACCTGCTCCCAATGTGCTCGGTTACTCAAACCTCAACATCATTTTTAATGACTGAGAACATTTCTATTTTAAAGCAGGTGAAACCATGAGGCTGAAAGGTCAGAAACTGCATTTATGATGAATTAACCAGCTCTTCCATTAAGTTCTGTGAGCATGGTTATGATAACCACACTTTTGAAATTCTGGTCACTCAAATAGGAGAAAGGGTGCTAATATCCTGATATGGTTCCTGAAAGCTTGTAGAATGCTTTTTAGACTTAGATTAACCAATAATTATTTTGTTACAATCAACAAATTAATTGGGAACAATTCTCCAAAAGTAAGAGGTTTTTTTTCCTCAAAATTCTCTGAACTTTGAGTATATGCAGTTTATAACTTTAAAAGAGAAACAAAGAAAACCCCCATTAACTGGTTAAAAATGTGAACACTATGATAAATATAAAAGCTAAACATTTCTTTCCTCTATACTCTCCAAATGTCCCCTCCTTAGAGGGGACCAACACTGATACGTATTTTAAAACATTTTTCCACAGAGAGGATCACACTCAACAACTACCCTACTCCTTGCCTTGGTTCCTTAGGCCACCTATCAGTGAAGAGATCTATCCATTCTGTTAACAGGCTGCACACTGTTGTATTATATGGGTGCACTAATGAACATTTGCTTTTATGAGGACTTCAGTTTTTGCAGTTTTAGGCTCCCAGCATAGCTGGAATGTGCGGCCTCTGCACTCCATTCTTCATTGCCAACAGCATGGGCCCTGCTTTTTCACACTTTATATCAATTGAACACTCCCATGGAGTGTCACACAGCCCACACACTTTTGTCAAGTTAGTTATTAGGAACTTTCTCATGCCGCCTTATTAATGGTCGGTTTATCTGGCCCCTCCCCATAGTGGGGAAGCTCGGCTATTCTAAAATTTTTTAACCATCAGCTCAGGTCACAGCTGCTAGACCCCTCTGGAGCTGTGCTGAGCTGGAGCACAAAGCCTCCTTTGCAATGGCTACATCTGCCAAGTCTGTCATCAGACACCCACTGCCCATGCTAATTACAGTGACTCACCAGAGCAAAAAGCAAAAGCAAAGGCGAGAGGATCAGGGCCGTGAATGTGTTGGACACCACTGTGGGGGGCCTCTTCTCAGGCTCACGGAACAGGTGCTGCCAAGAGAAGACACACCGCGAAGACTTGAGAACGTGACCTCCCGGCAGGGCAACCATGCTCTCTAAAAGGTCAATGACGAACATGAAGCAGAAATGCCCCAGAGGCTAAAACCTTCTGGCAGCGAGTGACCGCTTGGCCTTTCACCTCTTCTTAATACTGGCTTCTGATCTCAGAGGTCTCTCTTCCCAAGATGCTACACTGGTCCTAGCTCACTGCTTGGCCAACTCTTTTTCTGCCTCAGAGACTCATTCCATTTAAGGTTAGAGAATGCAACTCAAGCAATATCTGCCTGGTGGCAAGGAGGGCGGCCAGGTCTATGGACCCAAGGCAGAGATATGGATTTCATCACGCTTTAGGTTCCAAGGTAAAATGCTGCTGCCCTACTTCATTTAGCTGGGTGGCAGTAATGTCTTCTCCTTTTAACATTTAACAGCACCTCACTACAGGTGGTTCCAACCCTAACTCATCCCTGTCTCCCTCCAGCCACAGCTCCAAGGAAGAGCTGAACAAACTTTCTCCTCCCTTACTTCACCCGATTTCCAGAGTTAAACCAGAGGCCTGGGTAAGCCTTCTTCCGATATTTGATTTTTCTCCTGAGCAACTGAACATGAATTTACTTTGGGAAGCTCACCTAGTCAGCATGACCCAGAAAGCACAGCAACAGACTGGGAATCTACAGACCTCTGTTTAGATCCAAACTGATATATATGGCTATGAGGCCACTCTTTGCCTCAGTTTCCAGCTGGACAATGGGGCATATGGAGAGCAATGACCACCGTACTAGGCGTGTAAAGATGTTGTGAGGAAAAAATGGAACAGGGCATGGAACTACGCTTTAGGAGCTATAACACATATGCAGATTGAACCTTTGTTTTTAAAGGGTTTTTTTTTCTCTAATATACAAACTATGGCCACCTTTTCTGTTTGCCAATGCCAAGACAATCCAACTCTGTGATGAGGCAGCCCTACTTCAGGGCTAAACGGTTGCTGAATTTTCACCTCACCTCCTCTTTGCTGCCATCATCAAGATATTTCTAAATGGTTTGCAGTAGCTGCTGCCACCTCTTCACTCCACTCTCCAAATCAGCCAGCATACTTCCTCACCAGAGCTGTTCTTCTACTAGCTAGTTGCATTGCATATTCTTTTTTATTTTGTGAGACAAGGTCTCACTATGTAGTTCAGGCTGGCCTCAAACTTGTGGTAATCCTCCTGCCTCAGCCTACTGACAGCTGGGATTACAGACATGTGCTATCATATCTGGCTCTGCTATTGACCAGTGCTGCATCAATATGGAGCGGGATTTCAGGAAGAATCCTACTCCTCTACCCTCTGAGCCCTTGGATGTTTTAGCCCATTTCTACCGGCTCAGAGCACCTGGCAGTGAGCCATACAAATATGGCCCCATCGTGAACATGTTGAACAGAGAAGTGAGAATAAGTACTCTGCTTTAACACTTCACACAATGTAGTACAGGTAGGTTTCCATGTTTCTACAGTTCAACAATGTCTCATGACTACAAAGCAGTCTACTGCTGAGTGAATCTACTTCAGTTTCCTTAGCCAGTACCCAAACTGTAAAGGTTCCTAGAAACATTCCCAAGCCTTTTCTTCCTTCATTCATCTTCCTTTTTTGATTTTGTTTTGTTTCTCTTTTTTGAGAGGATACAAAGTCTTGCTATGTATCCCAGGTTGGCCTCAAACTTGTGATCCTTCTGCCTCTGCCTCCAGAGAGCTGTGATGACGGGTGTGCACTATCACACCCGGCCAAGCCTTTCTTTCCTTATTCATTATCCATTTTGATCCTCATAATACCCTCTGAGCTGTGGCGGGCAGGGCTTGCTGATTTTTGTGTTATAAGGAAAGGAGCTTTGGTAGAGATGAAGAACTTGCCCAAGAGAGTAACGCTTTGTCCTCCAGGTAAGTTGGCTGATTTATAAAGGAGGAAAGAACAAAAACTAAAGCCCACAGTGGCCGAGCAGTGATGTGTGGTCTGAGCCTCTGCATTTCAGGAAAGTGAACCGATTTTATCTCTAATTCTGTTTTCTGGGAGTTTGCAATGGCTTTCCAAACCTGTGTGCCCACCTCCAGGACAGGTCTACTTTTGCCCTACCTAATTCACAGGGTAGTAAGGCTCAACCAGTAAAATACCAAATAAATAGGTTAAAGGAAGGACCAGAGCAATAGCCCAGGGGTTGGCTTCTTCCCTCACTACGCCCAGGGGAGAATGCCTTTGGATATACCTGAATTTCCTGTTTCGGGGTGAAAAGGTTCTGGGACAGGACAGTTGAGGGAGCTTCTTCTTCTGGGAACTTGATGACCACATCAGCCTAAAAAGTAAGAACAGCCGTTAGTGGTACAGGGGGAGAGAGGTGGTGAGACTCCTTAGCAGGATGACCCTCTCTAAATCACATCCACGACCACAAATGAAAAACGCACCAGGCAGCCCAATCACTTCTGATTCATTAGTTGACAAATCAAGGAAGTACAGATTTCAAGAACAAAATAAGTATTTGTTGAAAATGTTTTCTAGAGCAAGAGTTCCAATTTTCTACTAGTAGAAAAAGCCCCATAGAGCTGCCTAATAGAAAAGTCCCAGTTGGTACATTGGCTGTTTCAGCTGTAATCAGAAACTGCTTGGTGTGATTTAGTCACATAAGAGAAGAAAAAAAAAAAAAAATGAAAATGCACTCTTGTACAAAAGTAGCCCAAAGTCCAAGAAAAGAAAGGGAGACATAAACACAAGAAAATGCAGCTGTCCCCTTGTCTGCAAAGGGACTGCCCCTCTCAAGGCTGCCATCTGGCCTCTGCCACCTTTCCAGCCACATCCACTGCTGTTCTCCACAGGTTCAGGGGCTCTGAAAGACAGAACACCTCACATCTCCCCAGAAGTATGTTGAGCTTCCTGGCACTGCTCCCCAACAATCATCCCACAACCCCCAGATAAGAGCCTGACAAAGCCCCTGGCATTCTTCAACCCCTTGCTCAAAGCCATGTCTTCCAAGAAGTTTTCTGTCATCACACTAAACCAAAGTGAAGGGTATATAGGTGAAGAGCACTGTAACATGCTACACAAGTGGTCGTCAGTTTAATAGGATTTTGCAATCTGTCATACACCATCCTGAACTGTTTTGAAAACTCAAATCTTATTCTTTCTACAAGGCTATACCACAGATTAACAGCCAGAGAATTTTACAGCTAATCATTCTCCATACTCTTACTGTAACATGAAATCCTCCTTCTAGTATAATATTTATAGGAATTCACAAATTACTAAAACTCATGAGGGCAAGTTTACATTCCATTTATTCAGTCAATATTTATCAAGCACCTACGTTGCTACAAGCTACCTGTATGAGTCTAGAATTATGCACAGAGAAGGACAATGCTCCACCTTGTGATGCTTTTTCGTTGCCTATGAGGCACAGGCTAGGTGAAGATCCCTGGGGCCCATAAACAAGCTGTGTATGACAATGCACAGCTACCCTGACCTGGGTCATGTTCATTCAGACACCTACCACATTCCAGAGGATTGGGTTCTTCAAAGTGGCATCTCCGATGATTAAGTAGAGAGTGTAGGTGCCTGAGGCTGAATCAAATTCGATTTTTCTTTCAGAGGTGTCTAGTTCAAATTTGTACACATTCTTGTTGTCTGGCTCAGCAACAAATACCACTTCTTGGCCAGTCTTCTGATTATGGAGTCGGACAAATGTCTAGATGAAAGAGTAATACAACCTTTCAACTGATCATTTCAAAACTCTGTGTGTGTGCTGTGCAGGCTGAGACAGGAGGAGTGCAAGTGTGAGAACAGCCTGGGCAACTTAGCACCGACTTAGTAAGACCCTATCTCAAAAATCAAAAAAGCCTGCAAATGTAGTTCAGTTTGAAGTCCCCGAGTTCAATCCCCAGTACCTCAAAATAAGAGCAGCAGCAGCAGCAGCAAATTAACAATCTCCCTGTGAGCGCAGTGTCAGATCAGGCAGGCAGCAAACTGTCAGCTCTTTCATCAGAGTAAGGCTTCTGGATTCTGCCAGACTCACCCAGACAGTAGAAGCAGTGGCCATCTTACCCTAGTTTCTAGCTCAGAGACAACTCTTTGCTGGTATAGGAAAAGAAATTTAACTTAGGGGTCCAGTCAGTTCCTGACAAGTTGGAGACTAAAATACCCACTGCCCAGTTTGTGGATGATTTAAGCCCTTTGCTACTGCTGCAATTTCTTCTTCCTGCCAGCCTTTTGGCCACTTTGCTGCCCAATTAACTTCTTCACTAGTGGGTGAAAAGAAGGGAAATGAGGTGGAACTGTAAAAGGCCCATTTTCAATTTCCTAGTGCCTCCAGCTAAAGATTTAGTGGAGGAGACTCGGGTGTGAATAGCAAGGCAAAGTTCTAATTGAGCAGAGCAGCCCAATGTCATGGAGAGAGCTCTAGCTCCAAAGACAGACAGAGTAGGCTCTACTACTTATTAGCTGAGCAGGTTACTTAACCTCCTCAAACCCTGGTTTCTTCATCTTGAAAGCAGGTTAATCTTAACTTCTGCGTGTGGTATATCTGTGTGAAGATTTGCAATAATGAATGCAAAGCATGTAGCTCAGGTCCCAGTATAAACTAGCTAGTCAACAAAGAGTTGCTAATAACATTCTCAGTATAAGGATACTCAGTCTCATCATTTAAACTCCCACTCCAGTGGCACAGGAAACTACAATTTTCTGCTTTACAACTGCCATAGTACCTCAGTTCACAAACTCAATTCTCTCCATGATTCCAATCAAAGACCAGATTGGATGAGAACCGAATCCAATTTCCCCATAAGATCAATATTAAACTTAACCACTGAATTTGATTCAGTTCTCATTCAAAAGGATTTGCAACCAGAATCACGGCAAAAATCAAGTTCGGGAACAGAGGCACCACTATATAGCAACATTTAATAGTCACTCAGAGCTTTTCTTTGAAGTGCTTGAAAATAAAGAATTCTGCTGGAATTTAGCTTAGTGGTGCTGTAACCAGACTCACAAGTGCAAAGTCTTGAGTTCAATACCCAGCACCAGAAAGAAAAGAAAAGAACCAAAAATAAAGAATTCAACAAGGCAGATAGGTTGGTTCCAATTACAGATTATAAAACATGAACATTAAACGAGTGGTCACTCAGATCGTACTCGATCCACAGGAAAAAGCTGAAATCTCATTTGTTAATTTATACCGGGGAAACAAAGAATAACCACTACTTAGGGAAAGGAGCCCAGAGATGCAAATCATCCTGACTACAGTGATTATCTGAGTCAGGAATAGGATTTACAAGTTTAGATGCCTGATCTTTTCAGTTAAGTGCAAGTGGCTCCCAAACTTGTCTGCAAAATGCCATCTTTATCTGGGAGGTCTCTGAGCCATGGATTCCAAAACAGAAATCTAGGAGGAAACAAGTGTTCAGTTAGCTATGCTTCCTCGCCTACTCTCCCTGCCCTAACCGTAATTCTACCATTTCATCTTAAAAATGCCTTCTCTTTATATTTTTCCTCCCTGTGTTATTTGGTTAGCAAATGTCATTCTGGAAGAGAACTGGGAAATGATAAGAAGTGCTCAAACGTCAGCCAGACATGGCTAAGTGCCCTGATCAAGCTGCTTGGAAATGAGGTGGAACTATAAAAGGCCCTGGAGTTTGAGGGCAGAGGGGAAAGGAGATACCCAGACTGTGGCCAAGCTCAAGAGCACAGGTGCAGTGGCTGCATCTATGAGGAACAGAAACAAGAAGGTCTGCATGTAATTCCATTCATGGCAATGGTCTGCTCTCTGATGATGCCTCGCAGTCTAGATGCAACCCTGCTGGTTCTACCTAAACCAAGAGCCCTAAACCAAGCCGTGAGCTCCTTCATTCTCTCTTAACTGTAAGCAGCGAAAGTACTTATCTACAAATTCCTTTATACAACACTTAAACAAACATGTAGCAGGACCAAGAGCAGCTCTTCTCAAATGAGGACAACAGAAAGCCGGGGATTTAGCTCAGTGGCATCGCACCTGCCTCAAAAGCACAAGGTCCCGGGTTTGATCATCAAAACCAAAAATTAAAACAAAACAACAATAAAAAAAACACGAGGACGACAGAGGCAACAGGTAAGGGAGGTGTTTGAGGACAAATGCCATCTTAGTTCCCTTGGGAAAAGGTTACACAGTCTGAAAACCTTTTAAATGACAATTTCCATTTTATATATACAAAAAATGTCTACTGCTTTCACTATACAAAATAGATACAAGTTTAAAAGGGCTATTCTTCAAACCCCACCATAAAAAATCGGCAAGTTACAACAAAAAACTATTTGGAGCCAGACATGATGGTGCACACTGGTTATCCCAGCAGCTGGGAAGCTGAGACAGAGGACTGCTGTGAGTTCAAGGCTAGCCTGAACTACATAAGCAAGACCCTGTTTCAAAAAACAAACAAACAAACAAACAAAGATTTGGGTCCTCTGCTTAGGTTTTCTTTTTTGCTTTTTTAAAAAAATTATCTTTCCCCTTTCCCTTATTATCAAAAATTTAAAATACTTCAATTAAGTGCTAATCTGCCCTAAATACATCTTCTCAATAGCAATTAATCTTTTCAAAGAAGCATGAGAGCCGGGGATTTAGCTCAGTGGTACCACGCCTGCCTCACAAGTGCAAGGGCCTGAGTTCTATCCCCGGTATCAAAAAAAAAAGAGAGAGAGAGAAGCAGGAGTCCCGGGTGAGGAGTGACACCCATATGAGAGCCTAGGGCAGCACATGGGACTGTCAGGGATTACAGTGAGAAATGAAAGCAGGTCAGTGGCATCGTCTCTTGTCCATGTGATACACCACATCATTACTCTAGTGCGCATTCATGTTTCCAGCCAAGAGAACTATCCGGCTTCTTCCTGACCTGGTGAGGGGTAAGTTCAGCACCAGTGTTCACATCCACGAGCTGGAAGAACAAGGCGAAGTTCTGGTGGCTGTCTGCAATGAACGTGCCCTTGGCTTTGGCTGGGTAGGTCACCCTGAAAGAGACATTATACAGACTGTCTTCAGGCAGGATCTGGATATCTCTGAGAACAGGCAAAGAATACATCTTTACTTTGACTGCCTAATCCTCCCTCTCCCATTGTATGACTTCTGTGATGGGCAGAGAGAGAGATGAAGAGAAAGGACCCAGGAGTGGGGTCAAAGTGGACTGATAAAACCAGAAGGGAGAAGGATTTCCTGTTGTTATTTTATTTTGTTTCTTTGAGCTGCTGGGAAATGAACCCAGGGCCTTGAGCACACTAGGCAAACCATGGAGCTCCACCCCTAAGCCCCCAAAAACCAAGGCTGAGAAAAGCACAGATTGAACTTTCATCAGGGTCTGAGGAAATACTCTGTGCAGATGTTTGTACCTCTGGGCTTTCACTTCAAGGACCTAAGGTCTCAACTCAATCAAGCCAGGAGCCAGTAGAGCTCACGTGTACCTCTGCAGGTACAGAGGACGGCCAAGAGCTGGGCCACAGAGCTGTAGAAGAAACCGTCATGGGACTGATTCGGGCAGCAAGATGTACATAAGGCCAGGAGGCGGGGAGAAGGGATGCAAATTAAAAAAAAAAAAAAAGACTGA
>NW_022900934.1:21915825-21922053 GCF_012274545.1 Fukomys damarensis
AAAAAAAAAAAAAAAGACTGAGCTTTTGCTTTGTTTTGGGGTTTTTTTTTTTTTTTTTTGCAGACACCAGAACCACTGAGCTAAATCCCCAACCCTGCTTTCTTTTTTTTTAATGCTGTATTTTTTCCTGAACATTGCTTCAGTTTTTCTGCCCTGAAATTGGGTTTTAAAAAGTCATTTTCTCAAAATGAAGACTTGAGGAGCAAAACTTTTTGTCACCGCTCTCTCCTGGGACTTTTGGGTAAGATGGCCAGGGGTAAACAAGCCAAATGGTTATAGAACTCACATCCAGCTTTATTTCATATTTATACTCTGTATTTTATACTCTGGCTTTAAATTTTCTCATGAATAAAGAGCAACTCCTCATCTATACGGGGAATTAAACTATGCAATACACTCTCAGACGCTACTTCAGTGAATTTTCAAACAATACTTTTCTCTCCAATATCACTGCGTCGACAACCAAGCCAGAGACAGAAACATGATTTAAAAGGAGCAACTGCTGGCTTCCAGGCACTGGCTAAGATTCTCTACTTTCAAAATGGTCTTCACTGTTCACCTACTATCCTCTGGTCTCTACCACCACCCCAGTTGAATTTAAAATTAGGATATGAACTATATCCAGAGATCTAGATAAGCACTTGTCCCTTTCCTGAAAATGGGTATCATACAGCATTCCGATAAACTGTTAATGGTCACCTGTGGCTATGTCTGAGTTGAGCAGACAAAAGTACCATGACTCAGTAACGCCTTCTATGGGCTTGGGAAGAGGAAAGGTTGCCTTAATGCTAGGTGCTTACCGCCTCAACTCTACCGACCTATGGGGCTTCCAACTGATTTCAGACTTACCGTGGGCCAGAGACAGTCACCATGAGGCCATTGGAAGTAAATTCATGTGTGAAGATAAGGCAAGTGCTCCAAAATGTAAACTAACACATTTCTTTTCCATTCAGAAAGTCTTATTAAAAAATAATGTCATCTGAACTAAATAATGTGCTTAGTGACATAGCCAACTCAGACATATACAAAAGTAAGCCCCCTTTCCCACTGGGCACGGGTAACAATCAGTTTGTTCCTAGATTGAACATCAGGATAGACAATTCCCAAATCTGCTCAGAAGTCAAGCAGGATGTCAAGAGCAGCACCACAGGAACTACAATCTCTGGAATGTGGGGAGCAAGATGGATCACTGCAGAGATACTATCTGGAGGGGCACAGTGCCATGGCATGTTGTTTCCAGCTTCAGAGATGGAGACCTAGAGCCCCACGGCATCTCACTTACCGGGTAGTCTTGGGTGCAATACTCTGATCCTTATCTACAGTGGACAGATCAACATTTGTGATGCCAACTTCGGTGGAGATCTTGACTCTGAGCTACAGCAAAATAGAGAAGAAATTGCCAAGTCAACTGCTGAGTGTACAAAAAAGAATTAACATGTATATCCCAAGTTTTCCAATCTTAAAAAGGTAACACAAATTCTAAGACATAAGTATTTGTTTTTTCTTTTGGTGCTAGGGATCTAGACAGATACCTTCAAAGGTCACAGTAAAACTGACTGAGTAAATATGAGAAAAGAAGGAAAAAATGGAAATAAAAATTTCTGTAAATGAGGGGTAAAGGGGAAAGTAGGGGAATGGGAAAAAAAGAAGAACCAAGATATATCATGTACAGGTACAAATTTCCAACGATAAATATGATCATACCATATACCTAAAATGTACCAATAAACTTAATTGGGAAAAAAAGAAAGAAAGAAACTGACTGAGCAAGGTAGTCTTTCTTGTCTCTCCCATCCTGAGGCCTAAAAAGCAATTCTTTGATTCTTACTTTCTCTCCTTTTCTGGTTTTCGTTGGATGTGTGTGTGTGTGTGTGTGTGTGTGTGTGTGTGTGTGTGTGTGTACCCCCCCAAAGGTGTACCTTTTCAAGAGTCTTTTAAAATGAAGAGGAAAATTCTGAAGAAGTGACTTTTTGTTTTGTTTTGTTTGAGATAGGATCTTGCTATGTTGTTCAGGATGGCCTTGAACTTGAAGCACCTCTCCTGCCTCAAGCTCCTGAGAGCTGGGATTACAGGCATGTGGCACCACACCCCACTAAAGCGGTAACTTTTAAGTAATTAAAATCAATAAGCACTAAATTCAGCTAAATGACAAGTAATTTTCACTGAGTGCTTACTATGTGAAAAGCACTGCCATTGTAAAGATGATCTCATTTAATGTTCACAACAATACTACAAAGTAGTATTATTTCAAATGAGGAAATTAAAGGATAGGAGATTAAACTGCTTGCTCAAGATTAGACAGTGCCAGTAATTCTAGTTTGGGCACTCATAAATCCATGTCTTTAGGCATTTTGTTATTATATATCTTCCCACTGGCCCTTAACCTGCATGCAAGAGTACTGTAACTACCCACGAAGATCTAAGAAGCTATGGTAATCGTCTATACAGTTCATCAAATGCTTATCTGCCTTCTGTACAAGTGGTAGAATTCTAATCCTTTCTTCCCCTAGAGTAAAGTATAGCCACATACTTGTTTTGGTCAATGAAATGTGTGTAGAAGTAAACGGCCACTTTCAGGTGGCAGCTGTAAGAGTTCCTGTGTGATTCCCTCTTTTCCTCTGATGTGGAAATAGAGGGTACAGAAATGCCTGCTACTTCATTCAGGGTCTGGGAGAAGAGATGAAGCATGGCCTTCAACTGACTCACCCAGCACTCATTTTTTAATTTTGAGCCAAACCCTTGCTAAGTCCCTAAGCTGTCCAGGTTGGGTTCAAACTTGCAATCCTCTGCCTCACTTCCAGAGTGCTGAGATTGGAGGCATGTGCCACCATGCCAAGCTCCTCTAGTGTTTTAAGCCACTGAGATTTGAAGTTTGTTATAAGTACAAACCAGTCCATCTTGATTCTTACAGTTTTTACATTCTATATCTTCCTTATAAATATTTCCTCAAAGAGGAGCTAGCTAAACTAGTATATATAAGAAATTTAAAAATTAAATTAAAGCCAGGCATGGTGGCGCATGCCTGTAATCCCAGCACTTGGGAGGCTGAGACAGGAGGATCGCTGTGAGTTCAAGACCAACCTGGACTACATAGTGAGTTCCAGGTCACTCTCAACTACATAGTGAGACCCTGTCTCAAAAAACCAAACCAAAACCAAAAATTTTTTAATTAAAATTTTAGAGCGGGGAATTTAGCTCAGTGGTGCCACCTTGCACAAGCACAAGGTTCCGAGTTCGATCTCCATACCAAATTAATTAATTAATTAATTAATTTAATGTAAATATCCAAAAAAAAGACAAAAATGTGTTAAAAGCCTATACATGGGAAATTTGAGTTAAAATTCAAGTTTGAATGTGCAAATTATACAAACCCAAGGTGCTTTATGTGCAAACATATCTTTGAGCCATCCAAATATTTGATAGTCTTGAGTGCAATGCTTAAGGAAATCCTCATCAAATCCAGTGGTTTACAGTCTAAGTCAGGATGAAGGAACAGAGATGGAAGGCTGGGAAAATAACTGAAGGACAGATCTTCAGCACTTTTCTGAAATGTCATATATCAACGTGTGACAGACAGCCTCAAGTCAAGGGTAAAGAAGAAAAACTAAATAAGGGATAAAGATAGCTATCAGGTAATTCTATTTTGTTTGCTTGTTTGTTTTTTTGGTACCGGGGATCAAACTCAGGCCCATGTGCTTGCTAGGCAGGCAGAAGAACCACTGAGCTAAATCCCTGGCCCTATCAGGTAATTCTTTTTAATAGCCTTTTCTCCTGATTCCATAATAACTATTTTGTGACAACGCCTCAATTATCAGGTTGAATAGTGTTCAGATTTGGTTTTTTAAAAATGTAAAAGATTACCCAAAGCTTAAGGCTGCTACCATCTACTTTGAATATTCAGCCACCTATAAGTAGAATTATAATTAGCATCAATGCCTGTCATGAAGCCTAGGCAACGGCGATGATGCAATGGAAGAAGGACGGCCACCAGGTGGAACAGACATCCCAAAGAGGGAGGTAGGAGCCTTTATTTTGGCTCACTGAGCTCTCTAAACAGACTCACAACTGACAGGACTCAGAGCCAGAGCAAGTATTGCTTTACACAATTTAGCCAAGAGGAGTACTCACAGCAATTCCATCTGAAAACAAATGAGTGGAAGGTTTAAGCAAAAAAGCAGCCAAAGAGCTTTGACTGGGCTGCTAGCTTTTAAAAGAAAGATACCCAATGAAACTCTCCATCTTCCTAGCATAGGCAGAGTGCCTTAGTGTGGGGGATACACAGATGACAATATATACTTTCTGTTCCATATGCAAACCATAATTAGAATAGGCTGCTGCTTTACGAAGGAATGTACAAAGTGCTGGGAAAGTGACAGGGCAGGATAAAGAGTACGACCCAAGTTTGCCTGGGGTGGCCCCTGACTGGAAAGTGGAAAACACTCCACAGCAGGAAGATGAAGAGGAAATTCAGACCTCAGGCAGTTCTCAGAGAAGCCGGAAATCAGTAATACTCCATGCTATAAAAATAATGTATCTGCAAGTTAACTACCCTGCAATCTTTATCAACATTAACCAGATAATTCCCTCTTCATTTCTATGAATCATTCTCTTAAGGATTCATTCACTGAATTTGTAAATGTGATCTTGACATTATCATCACACCTAAATATCCATAAACAGGAGAGTAGCTAGATAAATGATGGTACAGGCACACTGTGAATTACTATGGAGCATTAAAGACAGGTAGATGTCTATGGATATACAGAGCTATTACCTCATACTTTTGACTACACAGTCAGTCTAGTAGTAGAACGATATCTGGCATCACTGCCTGTCACTAAGTCTAGGCAACAGGGTAAATTATTGCAGGCATGTTGTTGGGTAGGTTACAGTGTTGTCTTCAAATTGTTAGATCCTCAAGGGTAAAGCTGGAAGACTCTACTTTGTGACAAAAGTGAAGAATACAGCTCTTCTTACCAAAATATCCCTCTGTGTGCATAAGAAAAAATACCAGGCAAGTACTCTACCACTGAGGTACATCCCCAGCTTATTTTGAGACAGTCTTGCTAAGCTGCCCAAGTTAGCCTTGAATTTGTGATCCTCCTGCCTCTGCCTCCTCAGCAAATGGGATAACAGTTTTGTACCTAAAAAAATAAATTTTTTTAACTACATGCATATTTACTTTATTTATTTATTTATTCATTTTTGTACCAGGGATCTAACTCAGGATCTTGCACTTGCAAGGTAGGAGCAGTGTGGCTGAGCTAAATTCCCAACCCCAATTTTTTACTTTTTCTTTTGTATCAGGGATCAAACTTGGGGACCTTGCACTTATGAGGCAGGTGGCGAAACTACTCAGCTAAAACCCTGGCCCCCCAATTTTTTAAATACAGGGATTATCTGGACAATGAGATTATGGGTCACATACTGTTATCTTTATATTACCTTTTATATTCAAGTATCACCTAATATACAGAGCCCACCCACAAAATGTATAAATATTTTAATGCACACCAGACATTGACGCTCAGTAAATTGACTCCTTTTTCCACATACACATTAGGATTTTCATGTCTCAATAAATTTAATATTAAAATATTTATACACATTTTTTCTCTTCCTGAAGTATGCATACATATTTTGGTGGACTCTGTATAATGTTAAAACAATCAATCTTCTATTTTAGCAAATGGATATACACAAACTGATTTTTTTTTTTGAGGTGCTGGGGATCAAACGACAGCCTGGTACATGCTAGGCAGGCACTCTACCACTGAGCTATAGTCCCCAAAACAGATATTTAAAGAACTGTGTGAGTCTCCTCAGTGTATCCAAATCATAGTGCTAAGGAAGCCATCAACGTTGGGGTTTTCTCTTGGACTCCTGATTAATGGCTTTCAGTAGTAATATGGCCACCAGGGCTGTAAATCAAGATTCTGCAGACTTTTTGTTCTAAAGACATTGTGAGTGTTCCCACACTATACAGGCACACGAAATGAGCACAAAGACAAATTGCAGTCCATTGGAGTAATTTCTGGTTTGTTCTCTTATTTTAAAAGGCCCCCTAAGTAACAGCTTTCTCTATAGCACAGAAATACTGTAGGACATGATTAGGGAGTAGTCTAAAGAAAATCCTTTTGCTCCAAAAATCTTGCTACAAATGGATCTTTGGAAATATTCAAAAGTAAAGTGTTTTTATGCTACTTTTTTTTTTTTTTAGCAAACTAA
>NW_022900934.1:21922168-21985492 GCF_012274545.1 Fukomys damarensis
CTTAATAAAAAAAAAAAAAAAAAAAAAAAAAAAAGCAAGGTGGGGTGAGCTTGTTTCTCCACTTTAAATGTAGCCAAGCCTGTTTTATACAGGATCATGCCATTTCTTTCTTGACCTACAACTGTGTGACACATACATCTCAAAAAATGTTTTAATACCAGGAAATGCAGTCTTTCTGCTGGGGGTAATGACCTCTCTGTTTAGCTTATTACTGTCAAAAATGATGGTGCATTAGGGGCAATTAATGCTAATGAAAGCTTCCAAAATGCATGCTTTAGCCAACAGCCAGTAAAATGCCAACGAGTGCTATTATAGACTTCTCTACCAAACCACTGTTAATGCATTCTAACCAATGTCAGTCTCTATGGACAGCAGAGGACCCACAGAACCACTCTGAGGCTCTATGTGTAACTACTACCCAAATTACAAAGATCAGAGCTCACACACACACAGAGATACATGCAGACACACACACATACACACTGTAAGAGATTTTGTAATGCTTATTCCATCACCAGAAAGGAAAAGAACAAAAATGGCTTCAATAAGGGCTTATTGTCATTCCATGAACAACCGCTATTAGCCATTGCTGCTATTTTGTACTTACGTAATTTTTCCAACAACCACAGAAACACTTGGACAAACACCAGATTTGATGTTACAAAAAGGCAAGCTGTTACAATAATCAAGACAATGTGGTATTGGCATAAGGACAAAAAATACAGATTAATGAAACAGAATTTTAAGTCTGGAAATTAGCCCTTACATTTATAGTCAATTGAGTTCTGATAAGAAAGCCAAGACAAGTCAGTGGGGAAAACAGTCTTTTCAACAAATGGTACTGGCACAGGTGGACATCTACAAGCAAAAGAAGAATGTTGGACCGCTACCTCATATTGTACACAGGATGGTTCAGAAACCTAAGCATAGGAGCTACACCTATAAAATTCATGTAAGAATGCAGTAATAAAGCTGGGCATGGTGAGGTACACCTATAATCTAAGCACTCTGGGAGTATGAGGCAAAAGGAACGTAAGTTTGAGCCCAGCCTGGGTGACTTAGCAAGACTGCCTCAAGAAAGGGGGGTACCTGGGATACTGGGGATTTAGTTCAGTGCAAAGGCTCTGGATTCAATCTCCAATACAAAAGAGGAGAGAGAGGGAGAGGGGAGAGGGAGAACAGTAAGTCTTCATGACCTTGGATTAGAAAATGATTTTTTATTTTTGGTACCACGAATCAAACACAGGACCTTGCGCTTACAAAGGGACGCACAGTACTACAGAGCTAAATCCCCAGCTAGACAATGATTCCTTAAAAGTATCATTTAAAGCACAAGCAACAAAAGAAGATGTTTCTGTCATAAAAATTAAAACCTTTTGTGTTTCAACAAAAAAAGAACCTACGGAATATGAGAAAATATCAAATCATATAGCTGATAGACAGCTTGTAGCCAGGATAAAGAACTCTTAAAAAAAAAAAATCAATGATATAAAAAGACAAATAAAAGGAAATAAGGGGTAAATAGATTGGGAAGAAGTCAAAAGATTTAAAAAAAAGTTTTTGTTTTTGTTTTTAATGAGCAAAGGATCAGAACAGGCTTTTCTCCAAAAAAGATACATTAATGATCAACAAACACATGAAAAAATGCTCAACAATTAGCCACCAGGAAAAAGTACATCAAAACCACAATGGTGCTCCTTCCTACCTACTAAGAAGGCTATAAGCAAACAGACATTAATAAATATTGGCAAGGATAAAGAAAAATCAAAGCTCCACACTTTGAAAAACAGTTTGTCAAGTTCTCAAAAAGTTAGAGTTATAATACAGTAATTCTATCCATAACCATATGCCTCCAAGAATTAAAGACAAGTGTTTAAACAAAAATTTGTAAATGGATGCTCACTGTAGCATTATTTGTAAGAGCCAAGTGGAAATATCCATGCTTAGCACACGCGTGTTTGATCCTTGACATAACACTCACAGAAGCAACCACACCTCAACTCGTGAAAGTGAAAACATTCATCCCAAATCCTATCAACAAGTGAATAAATGAATAAAGCAAATATGATATATGCACACAATGGAATATGACTCAGCCATAAGGAATGTGGTACTGAAACATGCAAAATACAATGAACCTTAACAATAGTATGCTAAAAAAGCTAGACACAAAAGGCAAAATATTTATATAATACATCCTGAACAGACAAACCAGAGACAGAAAGCAGATTAGTAGATGCCAAGATTGGAAGGAGACTGAGAAGGTGCTATAAGTAGATGTGAGGTTGCTTTTTAAGGTGATAATGTTCTAGAATTAGGTATTAGTAATGGCTGCACAACTCTGTGAATATACTAAAAACACTGTATTGTATACTTTCAAGGGGTAAATTTCATCTTATGCAGATTATCTAAAAAAACACCTGCTAACCAATCAAACAAACCAAGGCTTGCATTTAGGAGATGAATTACTACAGAGCCTATTCTAAGAGCCCTGGAATATGAGAAATCTTTAGCTGCTTCTTCTGTGTATCTAAGATGGAAATTAAACACTGAAAAATTAAGATTTAGCTAGTCTTCCCAAGATGGGCGGCAGAGGCGGCATGAGTAGAATGAGAGGGGTGGTGGGAGCCAGCGGTGGCAGGGGTTACAGTGAAATGGCAGAGACCGTGGTGGACACCCGCAGCTGATCACCAAGCCTCAGAACCTGAATGACGCCTATGGGCCGCCCAGCAACTTCCTTAAGATCGGTGTGAGCAACCCTCAGAAGGTGGGGTCGGCCGGGGCTGCTTCACCACCTATGAGATCAGGGTCAAGACAAATCTTCCTATTTTCAAGCTAAGGGAATCGACTGTTTAGAAGAAGATACTGTGACTTGAATGGCTAGGAAGTGAATGAGAAAAAGAGCAAGGTTGTAGTTCCCCTCTCCCTGGGAAATCATTTTTGCATCAACTTCCTTTTAGAAGAGATGATGGAATATTTGATGACAAGTTTATTGAGGAGAAGAAGCAAGGGCTGAAGCAGTTTATAAACAAGGTCGCTGGCCATGATCTGGCATAGAAAGAACATTGTCTTCACATATTTTTACAGGATGAAATAATAGATAAAAGCTCTACTCCATCTAAAATATGACATGCTTGAAACTTGGCAAGAGGCAAAAACATGACCCTTAATGATTCATGTGTGCTGGGGAAGACATTTTAACTACCCTTTAGCATGCTGCACAGAAACTGGAATAGTATGCCTTCAATACAGAAACATTCATGGGCTCGGTTTTGTCTGACAGTTGACAAGTTAATTTGCTTTAGTGAAAATCTCTCATTCCAGCCTTTCTATATAAATAGCTCTTGCTGTTTTAGTGTGGTATACACTATAGCCTCACAAACCTTCCTCTATAATCTGCAGTGTCCTAACTAAAGATTCTGACATGGTCTTATTTGCAGTTTTTGGGTCATGTTTGCTTCTTCACTGATTTAACTAGAATTTTTCTCTCCGCCCCTTAATATGTAATATCACTTGATCTAATTTATGTGTAGGAGCACTACACCATTCGTTTTCAGTCCTGCGCACAAAAGGTACACACTTGTGTGCAGAACGAATTTTCCTTCTACCCTATAAAACCCTTTACATGGAAGATTAATGAGGGAAATCTTTTATATTCTATATAAAAACAGTCAAATTTATATACTAAAATCATTTGTCTAAAAATTTAAGTTGTTTTCAAATAAAAATGCATTTCTGATATGCAAAAACAAAAAGAAATATTAAGATTTAGTCTGTACACGGGGAGTTTCCAGCCTAGTGAAAGAGCAACACACACAAACAATGGTAATATAATGCAATAATACAATTATAGAGAGGGTATAAAATACTACAGCACAGCAAAGAAAATTAACTTCAAGTAGACTGAAGCCATAAATATAAGAATAAAAATAAAAACTACTAAGAAAAACAAGCCAGGCATAGTGGTGCAGGGCTGTAATCCCAGCACTTTGGGAGGCTACAGAGTAGGAAAATTCCAAGTTCAAGCCCAGCAATTTAGCAATTTAGCAAGATTATCTCATGATGAAAAGTAGATGGGCTGGGGATGTCACTCAGTGAGAAGGCCCTGGGTTCAATCCCTAGTAATCACACACACACACACACACACACACACACACACACACACACACACATGCGCCCATTAGAAAAACACACGAGAGGTTATATTTTTGACCTGAGGTAGCACTGGAATTTTTAAAGACACAAAAAACATAAACAATCTGGGAAAAGAATTTTAAACTAGGTTTCATTTAGTTAACTTTCATGAGTCCTAAAAATGAAATGACAAAAAGACTACAAACCAAGACAGAAAGTCAAAATATGTATGACAATTCATAGGAACAAAAACATAATTGGCCAAGAAATATGAGAAGTTTACAGAAGTTTTACAACTTCACTAGGAATCAAAAAACATTAAAATCAACAAGATTCGATTCATACCAATCAGATTATCAAAACTTGATATTAGCCAATATTGGTAAAATATGAAGAGAGCAACTTGGCAACACCTAATAAAGCAACAACAAAGGATTCTTTGAGTAGACGTCTAAGATGACAAGCAAGAGGACGTGAAGATTTGAATGGAAGTTAGGGGTAAAAAGAAAGGAAGGGCTTGAGAGCCATGTGAGAGAAGCTGGCACTGAAGCTGGACAGTGGCTTCGAAGACAAGGAAGGTGCAAGGAAGAGAGGAGGTTCAGAGGAAATAAGAAAAAAAGAACTTTCCTTTTAATGTGTGAGTTGCAAAGAAGGCCTCTTAACAAAGAAAACTCACCTTATAAGAACCTGTGGTTTAAAGGTTCAAGGTACACACTAAGAGAGTTTCTACCTGAATTTTGTGCTAGTGGATGGACTAGGAGCAGAGATGTCTCCTGCTTACCAAAATGCCAGATATGAGACAGTGACTAGAGTAGCAGAAAACATCTTCCTTTCTGCCAAATTTTAAGCTACTTAATCTACCTATGTTAAATAATGTTTTTCTTTTTGAAAAGGTCAAATCATCTAGCTGCCTACTCTTTTCATTAAAACAGAGAATAAGGAGGCAGGCTAAGTGCCTTGACAAAGATTAGGATAATAGGAGCAAAAAAGTAAATGACAGGAGTGGATTGATTATATATAATAGTAAAATAGTCACTATATATTATAAACATTATATAAATTATACCATAAATATTATAAGATTTATGCTACATTACACAAGTAAATGAAAAAGAACAAGGAAATTTTTGTTATTTTTCAGAATTCCAATGAATAACGTAGGTGGAATGAAAGAAAAAGTCACCTTTCGGCAAACACCACAGTAAGAACTTTTACAGATAATATTTGTACTAATATTTCAGCTAAGTTTAGTTAGTAAACCTGGGCGTGGTGAAACACACCTGTACTTCCAGCACTTGGGAGGCTGAGACAGGAGCACTGCTGTAAGTTCAAGGTCAGCCTAGGCTACATAATGAGTTCAAGACCAGCATGAACTATAGAGGAAAGCCCTGTCCCCTCCAAAAAATATTATTATGTCAATGTAATTTCTGGGACTTGATAATTCTATTATAGTTACCTAAGATGCTAACATTTGAGGAAGCTGGATGAAGTGTATATGAGAATTCTACATGCCCTTTTTGCAAATGTTTGTTAAGGTTGGAATTATTTTAAAATGAAAAGATAAAAATTTAATTAAAAAGAAGAGTGAAAAATGGCACGTGAATAATAAGGAAAATGGCTGTTATAAACACATACATTTAATATTTCAGGAACGGCACAGTACCACTTCAAGGTCCCTACTCAAGCAGAAAAACACAATGTAGTCAAGTAGATGAAACAAAGACACAGCTGTATAAATAACATAATCACTGAGAAGAAGGCTGAAGGAGGTGGAAGAGAAAGTGAAAGTGGCATAATAAAAAGGCCAGAGTCACACACCGCAGCACCCAGCCATGTCTCAGCTACATGGGAGGTTGAGGCAGGAGAATACTAAAGCCCAGAAGTTTGAGGCCAGCCTGGGCAACACAGTGAAACTCCATTTCCAGTTAATTAGTTACAGTACTTAAGAAGCCAGCTCTTGGAGTGCCACACAGCTCTGCAGCCAGTGACCAGTGCTATACTCAGCAGGACATCTTAACTAAACTGGTATTAGAAAGCCAGGCGTGGGGGTGCATGCCTGTAATTCCAGCATCAGGAGGCTGAGGCAGGAGGATCGCTGTGAGTTCGAGACCAGCCTGGGCTACATAGTGAGTTCCAGGTCAGTCTCAACTACATAGTGAGACCGTGTCTCAAAAAACCAAAAAAAAAAAAAAACTAAACTGGTATTACACAGTGGACCCACCCACTCTCAGGCTAGATGACACTGGAGGACAAGTTACTCCCCACATTTGAGTGCCCATCTATGAAATGAAGATCATTCAACCCACCTCTCAGGGTTACTGCAAGATTAAAGCAATGTAAGCAAAAGCACACAGGTCTGTACCTCTCATGTACCAAGCACTCAGCAAAGTGTTCATATTGGTGATCCTTGGCGTAAGAAAGGGTTCAACTATATTTCACACTCTAATAAAGCAGGACAAGGTGTACATCTTCAATAAACTTGCGTTCACAAAGGTCAAAAGTCACAGTGCTTGCAGGGTAAACTTCAATTAGCTGGGTAAAACGCTAACCTGAAATGCCTTTTTTCTTCATAGCATCAGATAAACAAGACTTAGCTTTCTGTTCTTAAAGGTACTTTGGTCTTCAACACAAATGGAGTTAGCTAAACATCTGAAACACAACTCATCATGATTACTAGCTTTCTTTTGTGCTTTACCCACAGCCTCATAAGTGTTTTGTGTCATTTGATGCTTTCTGTCAACTAGTTGGCATTAAGCACTTTTCTAAACTATCAAGCCTACCACATAAAATATGTGAAGATTATTAATGCCTCAGTGGAAGTATGGATTTTTTTTTCTTCTTCCTAAATTTAAGACAGTAATGCAGGGTGTAGTTCAGTAGTACATATGTGTGACACTAGCATCCCCCCAAAAAGAAAAAAAAAAGATAGTAATAAAAAATTATAATGAAATTGAATAAGTAACAAACAAAAGAAAATTTACTCTGATTAATTGCTTGATTAAGTGCCTTAGTTCAAACCCATCCATTTCTTAATACAGTCACATTAGCTTGGTCACAACAAGAAGACAATAAACTAGATGATTAACACCATTATACCCCGGTTGGTTCTTCAGATCTATTGACAAAGCAAGGAAGATGACAAGAAAAGGACCTACCTCCACAGTGTTTGCAATGTAACGGCTATCACCTTCAACTTTTACAGAGAAGTCATAGTAGCCACTGGAAAATTTGACATTCATGAAGTTTAGTTCAAAAATATCCCTGTTAAGAATGACAGCGGGGGTTAGCAAGCACTCACACAGTAAAGGCATGAACATAATAAATGGGCTACAAAGTTATCTCTCAGACAATACAGGGCCATCTAACTCTCTGTCAACCTGGCAGCCCACTTGGGTAACAGTCTGCTTACTCACAGATTACAGTGTGGGGATAAAAACTATCCTTAGGCTCCAAAGTTTTTTTCTTTTGGCCTCTCTCCAACATTTCACCTCCCACTAGTAGCTTTCCACAATGTAATGCAAAACAGGTGCATCTATAGCATAATTCCAATTATGATTTTTTTTTTTTTTTTTCAGTCTGGGGATTGAATCCAGGGCCTCTTGCATGTTAGACAAGTGCTCTACACTGAGCTACACACCAAGTCCTGAATGATGTTAAAAACAGGAAAGACAGAGAGAAAGAGAGAGAGGTAAAATATCAAAGATACTAATACAGGATATTATAATTCTGGGTTATTTTTGCTATTATTTCTACATTTCCAAGTTTTGTGAATTTCTCAAAAAAGGATATATCCTACTTTTATAAAAAATAATACTTCTTATTTTAAAGGGAAAAAAGGTAGGGAATTCCTAACTTCAACTGTATAGAAAAATCCCAATGTGATCACTATTCTACTGATCATCCTAAAAACTATCTTGCTTTTTATGTATCACTTGTGAATCTTTATGACTGCCCAAGAAGTGTACTTTCTAAAATACTAGCCTACCAGTCTCAAAAACATACTAATTTAACATCTCATAATTTTCATGCAAAAGTTGACATTTAAATTTGAAAAATATTCCATAGCATAGCCACGTCTGGCGATGCATGTCTATAATCTCAGCACTCGAAAAGTCTGAGGCAGGAGAATGGCAAGTTCAAGGCAAGACTAGGCAACTTAGCAAGACCCTGTCTTAAAATAAAAAGCTAAAAAAGGGTTGGGATGTAGCTAGGTGCAAACACCCTGGGTTCAGCTCCCAGTACCATTAAAAAAATATATGGTAATACACAGCCATTAAAAAATAATTGTTGCCAGGAATGGTGGTATACACCTGGACTCCCAGCACACAGGAGACTGAGGCAGGAGAATCACCATGAGTTTGATGCCAGCTTGAACTATATAGTGAGTTCAAGGTTATCCTGCAGTATATAGTGAGACACTATGTTAAAAAGAAAGACTGGGCTGGAGATTTAGCTCAGTGACACCATACCTGCCTCACAAGCACAAGGTCCTGAGTTTGAGCCCCTGGTACAGGAGTGGGGGATAAGATTGTAGAAGAGTATTTAATCCTATGGGGAAATGTTCATGACCTGTAGTTACAGAGAAAGCATAGTTTCAACTTAATTTAATTTTTTTTTGTCTTTTTGAGACAGGGTTTCTCTATGCAGTTCAGTCTGGCCTTAAACTCATTTTGTAGCCCAGGTTGGCCTCAAACTTGCAGTGATCCTCCTGCCTGAAGTCTCCCATGCACCATCACACCTGGCCTTAATTTTAAAAATGTATTTATATGCACAGAAAAGACTGACAAAATAAAAAAGATTATAAAGTGATATCAGTAGTTACCTCTGGGTGTTAGAATTTTGAGTAGTTCATATTTTTATTTATTATTTTTTTAAGACAGAGTCTAAGCTGCCCAGTCTAAATTGGTCTCAAACTCATAAACTCTTGCCTCAACCTCCCAAGTGCTAGGAGTACAAGGATGTGCTACTGCATCCTGCTAGCATATTTTTTGGTATGCTTTTCTGATCTTGTTTTTTTGGCAGAACCAGGGATCAAACTCAGGACCTTGTGCTTGCTAGGCAGGTGCTGGCACCACTGAGTTAAACCTCCAGGCCTCTGATCTTTTTTTTTTTGGTACCAGGGATCGAACTCAGGACCTTGCGCTTGCGAGGTAGGCAGCAGCACCACTGAGCTAAATCCCCAGCCCTGATCTTTCTTATTGTAAGTATTTAGTACTCACACATCAGAAAATATATATACATTACATTTTAAAATATGTATAACACAATGACAAGACACAACCAATCAGAAATAGTAAAATGAAAATTGTTTTAGCTTTAGAAACCCTTTGCTTATACTGACCTACAAGGACTTTATCAAGTTTAGGCAAATGTGGTTTTATGATTTTGGTAATACTCATGTTAATCTGTTCTACTGGCTCAAGCTAACTTTCCAAACAAATAAGACGGCACTACACAAAGCAGTTGCACCCAGCTCTTACCCCATAGGGGTGAAAGGAGTCCTCTGGAGCACTGTGGCTCTAGATGCCACAGACTTGGCATGTTCTAGTTGAACCACAGCCTGAGTCAGAGGCTGGGACAGAACATTGGTGACCTGCAACTGGAAATAAATAAACAAAGAAATAATTAGCAATAAAGGCTGCATGCAGTAGCAGAAAATTTTGTTTCTATTGTGTTTTGTCTACAGGAACTAGGACAACATCTTTCGGAAAATTTTTTTAGACCTTTTGTCTACTGCCTACCAGAGATCAAATATGGGGAAAACATAATTCAATTAGGAATGAGTTTAATTATAAAATGCTAGCACTGAAGAGAATCCTAAAGATGACCTTACCCAATTATCTCTTTTTAGAGAACTGTACCACAGCCCAGAGAAAGAAAATGACTGGTTCCAAATTACAGTTGTAATTTCCTTCCTTCTCATCTCCTGTTCTAGCTATTCTAATATTGTAACCAAAGTTGGGGGGTGGAGCTAGACATGGTGGTGCATGCCTATAATCCTAGTACTCTGGGAGGCTGAGGCAGGAAGATTCCAAGTTTGAGTCCAGCCTGGGCAATTTAACAATTTAGCAGAGACCCTGTCTCACTGTCTCAAAATAAACAATAGAAACCTGAGTTCGATCCCTGGTACCAAAAAAGAAATAGAAAAGTGGGTAGGGGGCCAGGGATTTGGAACAGTGGTTCTGCTGCCTGCCTCACAAGCGCAAGGGACTGAGTTCAATCCTCAGTACCAAAAAAAAAAAAAAAAAAAATAAAAAAAAAAAGAAGAAGAAGAAAAGTGGATAGGGATGTAGCTCAGTGCAACAGCCCTAGGTTCAATCCTCACTACTGAAAAAAAAAAAAAAGAAAAATACTTCATACCAGGCATGATGTCCTATAATCCCAGGACTCAGGAGGTTGAGGCAGAATTGCTGTGTGTTCGAGGCCAGCATGGACTATGTAGAAAGTTCAAACCCAGCCTGAACTACACAAGATGCTGTCTCAAACAACAAAACAAAATGAAATGATAAATTCTTCAGGAAGGCATCAGCCAATGTTAAAACTAAAGAAACATGTATAACATTGAGCACTGACATTTGTTCAAAGTCAGCTATTTCTGGACACTAGTCTCGGCCCTTTACACATAGCTTCCCATCAATCATCTGAGGTGGACAGCGTATTTCCTGTTTTATTGATGAAGAAACAGACCACAAGAGGTTAAGGACTGCCTGACAAAGGCCACCTGGTCAGACTAGCAGTTGAGCCAGGACTCACACTAGCCTTATCTAGCGCCAGAGTCAATACTCTTTCCATTTTGCTTTCTTAGTGCCTACTTGCCTCACAGTGAACTATGTTAATCCATTTATTTCTCCTAGGTTTTGGTGAAGGGGGGTTCACAATTTTGAGATACAGGGTACTTCCTCAGGAGGAATCAATAGGGACCACCAAACAGGACTCTCCATAAACAAAATGCTAATTTCTTATGAAGATCAAAATCTGTGCTTACTGCTGAGAAGAAAGATAAGATAATTAGCACCAGGAGGAAAGGGAATCTATATTTAAACAACTGTAACCACCACAATTACTTTGTAATTAAAACAGCTGTCTTAAAACAATGTATTTGTAAAGTTCTAACTCTGGGAAATGCCTTGACTACCTCTAGAATGATGGACCCAGAAACACAATTTCTTGCTCTTTTTTGTGGCACCACTGAGCTAAATCCCTAGCCCTCTTGTTCTTAACCTATTTATTTATATATTTAAGGGCCGGGGATTTAGCTCAGTGGTTTGGTGGCCTGCCTTGCAAGTGCAAGGACCCGAGTTCGATCCCCGGTACCACACACAAAAAAAGATAATTATTTATTTACTTATTTATTTTTGGTAGAGGGATGGAACTCAGGACCCTGCACTTGTGAAGCAGGTGGCAGAACCACTTAGCTAAATCCCCAGCCTTCTTGCTCTTAACTTAATGAATGCCTATACCATCTGAAATCTTCAGGGCTGTGTGTGACAGACAGACTCGCATCGTTTTGTAACTTGCTCCCTAGAGGTCATGCCCCCATCTCCAGGACAAAGGGAATGAGCCTTGTGTTCCATTTAATAGCTATATCCTCATGGGGGCCACAGCCGGCTGTGAGCCCAGCCTTCAGCTTTGAGAGGCTCACACTGGAAGTGGCACGGAGGTCATACCCGCAGGATAGCCTGTTCCTGAGTGTCAGAAGCAGAGCCCTCGTGCACAACCACAACTGGCATGTGGTAGCGATTCTGGGAGAGCGCAGCAGCAGCCAAGGCCACACTGAAGGCTTCAGAGAGTGACTCAAAGTTCTTCTTGCTGAAGACTGTGTTCATTAGCTGGATAACCTGATCCTGAAAGAAAAGAAAAAGGCAGCTCAGATCTAAGATTCTAGTCCTCTCCGGCCCTACAGATTTTAGTCATTCCTTGTGTGTCAACTGTTTCTGCTGAAGCACATCGAGCCCTTATCCAAACTGGTAGAGGGGGAAAGCAAGTATGCATTTAAACTTAAAACTTGAACTTAATTGTATTTTCCGTCTTCTAATTTAAAAGGAAATTCACATATTTGCCAATCCTTTAGTGAATGTTTAATATTAAAAAACAGGGTATTCCAAGACAACTACTGAGCTATGCAAAGTTTTTTGTTTTCGTTTGGTTTTTGTTTGTTTTTTTGAGACAGGGTCTCACTGGCCTCAAACTCACAATAATCCTTCTGCCTCAGCTTCCCAAGTGCTGGTATTACAGGTGTGCGCCACCACACCCAGCAGTATATACAAAATTATAAGTAAAAAAATACAAAATTTACAAACTATAAAATTAATGTAACATTAACCATCTGTTAAATGTCTGCACACACAATCATCATGATGGTTGTTTTATATACACTGTCTTGAATCTTGACAAAAATTCTAAAAGATTGGTATTGTCAATGTTTCCAAAAGAAGAAACTGAAGCTAAAGCAGGTTAAATAATTTTGACAAGTTCCAACGGAAGAAGGAAGGAAGAGAGGGAGGGAGGAAGAGGGATGCAGGGGGAAGGGAGGTGGGGAGGAGAGAGGGGAGGGTAACAAGGGAGGAAAGGAAGGAGAGAGGCAGGCAAAATTCAAATGTAGGTTTGTTCTCCCTAAAGTCCTACCATAAGAAAATTCATTCTTTCCTGATTCCTGTAACTCTCCTAGCTAAACTATCTTCCCTCCTAGTTGACCAAGAAGTAAACTGGGACTAAGTTTGTTTTTTTAAGACCAAACTTTATAGTCAAAAGGTACAGTGGAAAGAAACTAAAGTAGCTCTCCACTAAGAGCTAATGGGTTGCTTGGAGGAGAAAACTAAAAGCAATTTTTAAGACAAGTGGAACCTAAAAGGCATTATTTAAATTCTGGAGGTTGTTTGCTTAGGAGGAAACATTTTCCCCTTCAATCAGTTCTGTTTTTTAAAATCTACCACCTAACAAAAGAGCTACCTTGTTCCTTACAGTGTTATTCACAGTCAACAAGAAATAATTTTATTTAATTGTACCAATTACATTTTTCCATCACTAGGCTATTGACATGTTAAAATGGGTGACTATTCTAACCAGAATTGTTGTGTCAAAAGCCGTGACAGCAAAATTACTCCAGCCAAATACCTAGTTAGGAGAAGCTTGGAAATAAAGAAAAAAAAAAGTTTAAGTTGTAGATGCAGAACGTCATCAATTTTTTTTTTTTTTTGCAATAGTAGGACTGAACAATCTTCACACTGATCTACATCCCCTATATTCAGCCCCTTTTCCATATTTATTTTCAGGAAGGATCCTGATAAAATTGCCCAGGCCAGGCTTGAACTTGCCACCCTCCTGCCTCAGCCACCCAGAGTGCTGAGATTACACGTGTGTACTACAGTCAATTCATCTACTTTATTTTGTGTAAGGGAATCTCCAGGTAATTTATGCTGTAAGACAGTTTCATCATAAAAGAAATTTAAAACGAGTGTATTATTTCTAGACATCTACATTTAGGATGAAGGAAAAGTTACAATTAAGAGTGCAAATACATGAATAAATTATTATTCTTTGGAGAAAATATGACATTAGTTCAAATTGTCCAAGACAAGCAATTATTTACCATTTACTCAAAGAAACTTGCCAAAAAACACATACTGCATTTAAAAAAAAAAAAAATTCTACTCGAGTTCGATCCCCAGTACCAAACAAAGAGAGAAAATTCTAGTTTCAAATGCAAATTTCTCCTCTGAAAATTTACCCAGTAATAGTTTGTATTTTAAGTACAGTACTTTAGATCATGGGTTGGTGACCTTCTCTCACACAAAGGAGACAGAGAGGTCCTATTCTAAATGACTTCCACACATATTCCAATGAAAAACTCACTCAGGTTAACAAGATTCTTGACAGCATCTGGTAGACATGTGCGTCTCAGTAAACTATCCCAGTAGACCAACTGTAGCTAAGTTTACCCACTACTGAGAATGATGGGGCAAGAGAAGAAAACAATCTTGACGTACAAGGGTCTTTTCAGAGAAAGAGGATTTGTAGGGGCCATCAAGTAGAACACATTTACAAGACAAGCAGAAGGGAGAAAAAGGGATATGAAACAAGTATAACACACATGGCCTTCCTGCCACGTCATCATGACATACCTGTGCCCCACTTAAAGGCAGTGTGACATTTGTTTACATGACTGTCACAATGACAACCAGTTCCTTACAACTGGCATTATTTCTTTCCCCTTCTCTTTTTTTTTTTTTGGTACTGGGGACCGAACTCAGGTCCTTGCGCTTGCAAAGCAGGCAACGGAACACTGAGCTAAATCCCCGGCCCCACTTCTCATTCTTAATGGCTGACTGACATTACTGACACTGAGTGACAATACTCCAAGATGTCATGTGGACATCTCTGAAAACAGAGGTCCTCAGCAGATAAACTTGACAGGTCCCTTGGGTTTCGTGCCTGAGACCGTTAGACAGCTACCTCCTTAATGGATGGTTCGGTCTCTACATGGTCCATGAGCTTGTAGGTGGCAGCAACAAACAATGCTGTGATTTCCAGTCCTTCTTCAAACTGGAGATACACACCCCCCAGTTCATCCAGGCGAGCAACAAGGTCCTGTTACAATAAAACAGAAATATGCTGGAAGTCAAGCAACCAGAGAGATGAGATGTGGGCCCAGTGCAGACAGTTCTGAAATATTTCTCACTCTAAATGTGAAGATTACCTCAGGCACTTAGCACTTTCCCACAAAAGATGCTTAGGCAGAGGGTCAATACAGAATGCCTCTGGAGAGCGGTATCTTCAGCAGCTATAGGAGTACACCTGCCCTACTCCTGCCCAAGCCCAGGAGCCTTGACACTGGAGGCACCAGCTGATCTGGGCAGGCCAGAGGTCCAGGCTGAAGTACACCCAGGAAGCATCACGACACAGATGGATTCCGTGGTCATCCATTCAGAGACAACCTATAAGCACACCCCTTCCTTTTTTTAGTCAATGCTCTACAAGATGAGAGACAGACTGCTCAGCTGGACAACATAACAGGGCAGCCAAGGTGCCTGTGAAGCAGTAATGATCTGTCAGGCCTGCATGTCAAGACTGACTACACAGTCTGTAAGTGTCCCTGAAGAGCAGGATGTCTCGGGCAAAGAGCAGCATAACTAAAAAAAATAAAAAACACAAAAAACCACAGTGGCCACTTACAAAGCACTTATTAACTACTAGGTGCTTAAGAACCTCAGTTGTTCCTGCAACCACCACACTGCCTAAAATTATAAAGCAGTAAACAGCAGGAAAAAAATGTATGAGTTTTAGGTTTATTGGGCTCTAAGACCTATTAGATTATCTCTTCGAAAGGCTGGAAAAACAACTTGTTGCCTAATATATATGCCATGAATATGAAACATGGCTGGATGTAACAAATCAGGCATGTCTATGTGCAAGACTCATCTTAAAGGCACGAAAGACAGAAGGTAAGAGACCCATCTGGCCAAACAATTCATACCTCAATCTCCTCCACAATGCTCCTCAGGTCAGCCTGCTGGGACAGATGGGACGCTGTCTGCAGAGCCTGGACTGTTCTAAAAGGTAAAGAAGAGAACACCAAAGACCAAGAATTTGTTAAGTTTATAAGGATATGCTTTATGGAGACTAGAGATCGAATCAAGGTGTATTTGGAATCCCCGATGTGGTATAAGACACTACACTGGGCCAAAACTGGCTGCTTATTAATCTATTTTTCTTCCTCAAGATAAAAGAGACTGTAGAATCTATGTTTATAGATTGATGGGTAGAATTTAGGGTAACTTTTCTGAAACCAGTAATGTGACACAAAGATGAAAAACATTCAGTCAATGTGTACTGAAAACCTGAGTTATATCTGTGCTACCATCATCCTGCTGGGAAATCTGAATGTCACTCATCTTTCACACAGTAAGTATGATGAAAAGCACAGAAGACTTGGTCCTAAACCATAGTTTATTCTTATTTTCTTATTTCTTTCTTATTTGACCATTTTCTAAAGTACTTACAGTATTCGTCAAAAATTCAGACATTTAAAATTCCTATAGCACCTACCTTTATAATTGCTTTCCAAGTTACTTAAATTTAATGATGTATGTGTACATCTTTCTTTGAGTATGTACAACTGTGCTTCATTCTCAATGGCATATTATGTATTATACTGCCTAAATATACCATCATTTATTCACTTCACCTCCTAATGACAAACTATTTTTTTTAAATGAAGCCTTATAATGTTATAAGGGACAACCTTTATCCATATATATAATTTTTAAATCTATTAAGGTGAAATTCACATAAACAAAACTGACCATTTTAAAATAATACAGTGGCACTGACAACATTTACAAAGTTGTATAGCTACTATCTACCTAGATTCAAAACATTTGCATCAGCCCAAAGTAAAACCCTGTACCCATTAAGGAGTTTCTCCTCATTCTGCTTACCCCCAGACCAATCTATGTTCTGTCTCTAAGGTTTTACCTATTCTGGATATGTCATATAAATGGTATCATACCATGCATGACCTTTTACTTCTGCTGCTCTCACTTAGCATAATGTTTCTGAGACTCACATGTTGAAGAATGTATCGATACTTTTTTTGCATAGCTTTTCAGACATTTTTGTCCACTTGTGAGCGCACGCTGTAAGATAAACTTTTTAAGATGGAATGTGGTAAGTATGTATGCATATGAATTTTTTTTTATTAGATTCTATTCTCTAATGCAGTTAGGAAAATACAAATGGTGGATCTCAGGGTGACCTGAGGAAAGCTGAAGCCCCCTGGTGGTCACACAGTCTGCTGCTGAGCTCACACTGGTGTCTTAATTCCTAAGAGATAGCTGGGCCCTCGTGGAAACCGCCACTTCTCTAGTCAATGTATCAGTGAATGTAGAGCAAGAATCGGTCTACTTATGTTGAGATCATAACAATTCAGATTCCCTCCATGGAACACTAATTCCATTAAGATGACAGGCTGGGAAGCAGAGGAGTTACAATTCATGGAGAAGCCCCATGAGCAGTCAACGACTCCTATGGGACGCTCGTTATCACAATGCACCTGAGAAACTGAAACATAAATTTTCCAAAAAGATAAAACACCCACATCTGCCCATGATAAATGCTGGCTTCAGAAATAAGTGTTAAGGCTGTCTAGAAAGAACTTTTCAATTAAAATATTGGTTTTCTTTTCTTTGGAATGATAGAGTGCTGTGTGAGGTAAGAATCTCACGAGTTTTAGAATTAAATTAATCCACTTAGCTTTAGAAAAGTTTTGTTACTGACTCTAATTATTTACTCCCCAGCCAGTAATTTCTTTCTCTCTGGAGTACTATTTTCAAACATTAAGAAAGCAGATCTTGTCTTGATGATATACAGCAGATGATTCAGAGAAATTGGTTTATGAGCAAATTGCACTGACATCTTTTCAAATGGTTCATTCAAACTTACAAATATCCTTTCAAGACAGACTTACAAATATGTATTTCCTAGAATAACTCTACTTAAATACAAAAGACTCATTTCAAAATGTCCTAGTTTATATCAGATTTCCCTAAATAGGACAAATTAGTAGTAGTAAAGTAAAAAGTATCCTACCAGTATCATCCTCACAATAACCCTGTGAGAAAGATACCTTTCTCTAGGTTTTACCTGTGAAAACACTGAGGCTCTGGGTGGTTTGAAAATGGTTCTATTTGATCTAATGCATGAGTGCTTTCTACCTATAAGCTTTCAAAAGCCAACAGAAACAGAAAAGTACAGTTTCAGCATTTATTAACTTTATTGGGCACATTCTAAGAGCACTGTAAATAAAGAAGCTTAGGATGTAATATAGAAATAACTATAGAGCTGGGTATGGTAATGCACATGTGCAATCTCAGTTCCAGGAAGCAAGGCAGGAGGATCACCACAAGTTTAAGGCCAGCCTGAGCTACATAGTGAGTTCAAGGCCAGCCTGAACTACATAGCAAGCCCTTGTCCCCAAAAAAAGAGAAAGAGGAGGAAGGGGAAGAGGAAAACGAGGAAGGGGGTGGAGTAGAAAGGAAGGAAGCAAGGAAGTATCTGGCTCCATAAGAAAGGAACCTAAGAAAAAAAAGCCTTCTTAGGAAAGGACTTCAAGGAACTGGCACTGCACTAGGCTATTCACATCTATTATTTTACTTCATCCTGACATCTGCTCTGTGATATAAGAATTACTGGTTCGTTTGGCAGCAAGGACCAAAGAAGTTAGTAACTTGCCCAAAGTTACACAGCAAGCAAGGAGGGAAGGGAACACAGCTGATATTCAAACCCAAGCCTGGCTCTAAAGCAGGTGTACTTTTCTGGTACTTCTTCCTATTCTGGGTTTTTGAGGAAGATTTCTCTTTGTGCTTGAAGGGAAATGGAAAGGTTTTTTCCTGCAGCGAGTAACATCAGAACAAGGTACTGACAGTGATATTATAATAGGTCATGGTAGTAATTGGGGAAGCATTCCATCCAAAGGGATTATGAGAAAAAATGTGAGCTGAAAACAAAGGACTGCAAGGGCCAAGTGCTGGGTAAAACACCTACAGAACATCAGCTCTGGGAAACAACCGGTCCCAAACCTCTGATTACTGGCCTTGTGAATACGAGTAGGGGGTGAAAGTGACAGAGAAGGCTAACTGAACCCTTCCCTTAACAAAGCTTCAATATTAGAGATAATCTGGTTGTTAGGAAAAGAAAAGGCAGCGGGGTGGTACTGGTAATCTCACTGTTCAGAAAGGGGGAATTGGTGTCACCAACCTCTAGCTAAATAATCAACACTCTCCAGATACTCCACACACTCTTCAGGGGTTGCAATTAAATGGGGACACATAGAAAAGAACGAAAAACAATTAGTGTTTTAAGTGAGGAGTTTAGTGTTAAAGGAAAAAAATATATACAGTATGTCGTTACTTTTGTTTGTTTTTTATTTTTGAGACAGGGCCTTGATATGTAGTTCAGGCTGGACTTGAACTCACTAAGCCAGGCTGGTCTTGAAATCTCTGCAATCCTCCTGTCTCAGCCTCCTGAGTGCTGGGATTATAGGCGAATGCCACTACACCCAGCATTATATCACTACTTTTAAATTTAGCAAACACCCTAAAGTGAATTACAGCTTCCTACATCAGCCCCTGTACTGGGGATTGACCCCAAGGCCTTTGCACTGAGCTATATCCCCAGCCCTTTTTAAAATCAATTTTGAGGCAAGATCTCTAGTCGCTAAATTGCCTGATCTCAAAGTTGTAATCCTCCTGAATCAGCCTCCCAAAGTGCTGGGATTACAAGCATGTGCCCATTTACAATAATAAGGAAAAGCTAGGACACACTGTAATTTGAGCTACTCAAGAGGCTGAGGCAGAAGGAACTCAAGTCCCAGGCCAGTAGATGTGGCTCAGTGGTGGACTACCTACCTGGCATGCAATAAGGCCCTGGGTTCAATCTTCAGTATGGCAAATAAGCAAATAAAATAAAAAGTTGATAATCAGGAAAGTTGCTCAAAGCTCCTTTCCTAGATGCTTCTCCTCAGGCTACTCCTTTTGAGAACAGCAGAGCCTGCTTCCTAGAGTACTCTATCCTCTAAGTGCCCAATACTCCCACCAGATAGTACGTCTCACAACTCCGAGAGAGCCCACATCTCACTGCCCAGCCAAGCCTCAAAATCAGATGCATGTAGCCTAGACCTTATTCTTTTAGTCACTGACCCTTGCTCTAGCCCTCTAACCTCAAAATGCAGCTGCCTCTCTCCACAGCCATGAGTTCACAATGACTAAATACTTGCCTTCTGCCTTCTGGCCTGCAGAAGACAGTATCTATGTGAGCACACAAGGATAGGGGCCTTACTGCCTTAGTGCAGTGCTGTGTCTGCTGTGTCTGGGAGAGTACCTGGCACACAGTAGGTACCCAGGGAACATCTGCCATACCAGTGAATGAACCCTCTCAGAATAGGATTCAACTCAAAGGAAGCCAAAGAAATCACTCAAGTTGACAACTCACGCCAGCACAGTTTCCTCCTTGCCAAGACGAGTGGTAAGGGCACCAAGTGCTTCCTGGGATGCCACGGGAAGGCCAAAGCCACTAAGGGCTGCAACTGCATGGTAGATCTGGGTAACAGATGAGTCTTCACTGACAGCTGCCAGAAGCAGATCTTTGGTCTCATTTGAAAGAGTGATCTAGGAAAGGAGTGGCACACAGAGTTTTAGAAAATTCTAGGAATCTGTGGCAGCTGACAAGTCACACTCAACACGTGATCACCACTTCTCTAATCCCTAGACCCAAGAATTAACTATTC
Source organism: Fukomys damarensis (assembly GCF_012274545.1). Lineage (NCBI taxonomy): Eukaryota > Metazoa > Chordata > Mammalia > Rodentia > Bathyergidae > Fukomys > Fukomys damarensis. Next base: position 21,942,585 of record NW_022900934.1, read on the forward strand.
AAAAACCTCAGCATTACCCCTTTTAAAAAAGACTGACAAGTTTCTTATCTACCTATACGGTTCTCCCATGTTCAATAAAATGATCTGGAATTCTCAGGTAGGGGTACACTTAGAACATTTCAAAATGCTAAAAGGGACGTGGAAAGAAAAACTCAAGGCCTCTTCAAAGACATGAAACAACTGCAGGATAAACTTAAACTCATGAAAAGTGAAAACTTAGGGGGAAAATATTAGACTTTCTTAACGAGAAAAAGAACCATAGGAATGGAATTCCCACTCACACCCATGGAGCCTCATTTTTAAATGAAAAATAATAAGGGTGTGGGTATGGCTCAGTGGTAAAGCACTTGCCTAGAATGCAAGAGGCCTTGGGTTTGTCTCCCGACACCCCGCCCCAAAATAATAATGATGTAACATAGCTTCCCCCTTTAAAAATGCAATTTACAGTTTAAAGTAAATATCAGTGTAGAAATCTGGACTCACCTCACACCCTGAAAGGACCTGGCTGGACTGGGCCGCATAGAAGAGGGAATCCACATTGCTGGGATCGAGGTTAGATTTGATGAAGGTGCATGCTTTCTAAACAAGGGGGAATGTCAGTGTTAAGCAATGACAGTGAAAAAGCAAATATAGTTAGGGTGATACATAAAATTGTAAGCCATCTTCTGATGCTTGAAGTATGAGCTACACAGACTGCACATTTTAGGTATTTATTTTATACAGGACATTGAATTGCAAATTGCTAACTTCACATAAAGAGTAGCACACCTGAGGGCACACTATTCCTAATTCCCAAAGAAAGGAACAAACCACCTTACTGATCCCTGCTCCAGCTCTGACCTGTGCTGGGTGTTTTTTATGTTCTTCTTTTTAAGGAACACAAAGATCTTTTGTAGGTATTATCAATACCTCCCTTTAAAAGAAAAGGGTCTTGGAGTTGGTAAGTAACCTGTGGGAGATAGTACTGGTGTCTCTTGAGATGTCTCTATAGCCAAATCAGACTCAATAAAGCTAAAATGATCATAAAGTCTTCTTCTTCTTCTTTTTTGAGACAAACTCACTAAGTACTTCAGGCTAGCCCAAGCTCACCATCGAGCCCAGGCTGGCCTTGAACTTGCAGCCACCCTTACTACAGGTGTGTACCACCACGCCATTTATAACTTTCTTTTTTTACCAGAACTTCAAGGCTCAAAAAAAGGCATTGTGGGCATCGGGGATTTAGCTCAGTGGTGCTGCCACCTGCCTTGCAAGTACAAGGTCCTGAGTATGATGCCCAATACAAAAGAAAAGAAAGAAGAAAAGAATAGGCATTGTATCCAGCTACCCAAACCAGAAACCGAGGGATCATTCTTGACTGTTTCTTTCCCACCAAGCCTACCAAATCGACCTCCTTTCCAATTTTAAACTCCAATGCAATCTTTTGGCTCTGACACTATCTCAAGGCAGCTCCTTGCCATTTCCTAACTAATCCCAAGCCGTGCAATAAATTCTACACACTGCTACAAAATACACATGTGCCCTTGTTGCTTTACCATTAAAACCTTTTGGTGGTTCCCCATTTCTCTCAGATAAGACACCATGTTTCTGACGCAGCATGAAGTGCCAGCTTCATCACAGCAAACTTTCTGCACCAGAGTGTCACTGCCCAGCTGGGCCATGCCTGTGTCATTTGATGCTTCAGTCCTGCCATGCCCCTGCAGCCATACTCCTTTCCCTGTCCTTCCTATGAGCCAAACCAGGTACTGCTTTGGTCTCTGCTCACACACACCTCTTCCACAAAGCTTTTGCTGGGAGTCACCCAGGACAGGACAGGTGCCCTTCCTCTCCAGCACTCCTTTTTTTATGTAGTTGAGACAGACCTGGAACTTACTATGTAGCCCAGGCTGGTCTTGAACTCACAGTGATCCTCCTGCCTCAGCCTCCCGAGTGCTGGGATTACAGGCGTGTGCCACAGCACTCCTGAAGCACTCACCATGCTGTCCAAACCACCTCTTCAGCGCTAGTCACCCGAGCACTGAATGCCATCATAGAGCCTGGAGTAGGAGTGCAAAACAAAGCCCCCACAACGTCTACCCCATCAAGCTCCACGAAACACTATTTGATAGTTAGATTGCTGAACAATTTGGTTGAAGTAATCTAAAATTCAGCTATTCAAAATTACATGGCAAAAAAAAGAGCTGAAAGTGGTGCTCTTGGAGGACATGGAGCACAGCAGGGTGGGCCAAGAAATGGTTTGTTGCATTTTCTAACAGCTATTCTGTATTATGTGATGTTCTACTGTGTGCACTTGTTACTTAAACCAAAACACTTTTTAAAAATTTTATGAATAAAATATGAGTGTCAAAACAAACAAGTTTCAATTAGAAGTTTGAAAGAAGCCTGAAGGTGAAAGAAAACAAAATACTTCATCTTGCATAAACCAGGGAATCTGAAAAGGAAGGAAATTAATCCAGCCAAGGAGCCCTCTCAAGCGAATGTGGGTAGACTGAAGAGTAGAGCTTTGCTGCCCTCTGGTGCTTCAACAATGGAACCACAGCACCAAAACCCCAAACCAGTGATACAAACCTTTTTTTTGGGTACCAGGGATCGAACTCGGGACCTTGTGATTTGCAAAGCAGGCGGCAGCACCACTGAGCTAAATCATCCCAGGCCCAATAGGAACCTTTTAGAGCTTTCATGACATTAAACAGCCAGCTGCAGCATGCACACTATGGTTGCCACCCCTGCTTCACTGCTACCTCTTTCTGAGTACTTAAAAGGTCAGATAAGCCCGGTGTAGTGGCATACACCAGTAATCTCAGCACTCTGGGAGGCTGAGGCAAGAGGATTACAAATTTGAGCCCAGCCTGCGAAGTTTAGCAAGACCCTTCTCAAAAATAAAAAAAGGGTCAGGGATTTATTTAGCTCAGTGCAAACAAAGGTCCTGGATTCAACCAGTACCACATACAAAGTTCACAAAGCCAGGCACAGTGCTTCATGCTTTCGTCCCTGCAATTCAGGAGGCTGGAGCAGGATAGCAAGTGTGAGTGAGGCCAGTCTAGCCACTTGGTGAGATCCTGTCTTAAAATAAAAAATAAAAAGGTCTGGTGATATAGTTTAGTAGTAGAACATCCTGAGTACGTTCCCAGATATCACAGCAGCAACATCAAACAAAAAAGTCACACAATGCTCTAAGTGCTTTATGTGCAACTCTCATCCAATCTCCAAACAATTTATGAAGGCACACTTATTACAGACCAGAAAACTGAGGTAACAGAGAGGCTAAGTAACTTATCCGAGGTTACTTGTTCAGCTTCCACTAGGAGAACTCAAATTCAACCCCAGGCAACCTAGCTCCAGCCTGAGCTATACAACCTCTCTCAAAAAGACCACTAAAAATGATGTGTTCCTGAGTAAAACTGGCATCAGGCTTACTCTAACACTTTGTAAAAACAATCAAGGTAAATGGTACCAGTATTCACTTGCTTCAAAACCCAAGATAATGACAGTACAGTTTGAACAGAAGCAGGAGTGGGAAAAACTCACAAAACGTGCTACAGCCAGCACTCCGGGGGGTAAGCAGCTCTGCCCCTGGCCACCCTCCTGTGTTCCAGGGAGGCCGACAATGGCTCCCTATCCTCCACTCTCATCTCTCTGTGCCCATAATACACCAGTCATCCCAACAGCCTCTCTAGTAATGAACCGCAGTGCTTCCCTCCACTCTTCTTCCCTGCAACTCCCTGAACCTTCATCAGAGACCAGATCCTGCACGAAAGACAACACACGGTTGCTACCTGCCCACCCTCTCCTTCGTTTTCCCCATGAGCAGCTTGGTCTCCACATGTGTTACCTGCCACACCTGCCCAGGCCTCTGCTGCAGCTGCACAGACACCTGACTCAGGGCCCAACAAGAGCAGCACAGCAGGCCTCTGGGCTCTGGACAGGACACTTTATCTTTTCAACTCCCATTATCTTATCAATTCAACTTCTCTCTCTCAACTTGAAACTCAGAATGTACCAGAAAATTCAAGATTACTCAAAATTATTTATTTTAAAAGAAAACTTCCCTTAATCCTTTTTGCCTACCAGTTACTCTCTCTTCCAACACAGCTACACTTCCCTCGAGAGTTGCCTGTACTTAAGACTTTATTAACTCACCACCATTCATTCTAATCTGGTTTCTGTTCCCATTGTGCCTCAGGGAACCTTCAAATAAAGGATATTTTCCAGTGTTCAGCCCTTCCGTATTGGACAGATGGCTCACTTCCTCATTCTGAAACATTAGTTCCTGTAGGCTTCCAGGATCCCATCACACACCCCTGGTTATTTCTCCTTCCTACTTCTCCAGCTCTTTTGGAATTGCACGCTCTGCTGTCTGCTCATCCAATTCTGCAGTGTTCCCCATATCCAGGCCCAATTTCATCCCATTTCGCTCTTTCCAGAACATCTATGCCGACGATCCTCAGTTCTGTACCTCCAGCCCAGACTACACTTACCAGCCGCTTATGTGACTCCGCAGCACTTCAAGCTCAACATAGCAAAGGCAAAATCCATGTTCTTTCCTGTACAATCCTAATTACCTTCTGGTACTCCTGCCTTACGGAACAGCCTGGCCATCCATCTGTGTGGCAAAAGCTGAAAATTTAGGTGTCATTCTTTGTTTCCTTTCTGCAGTCAGTCTCGCTCCACAGCCCCTGCCAGTCTGTCTTCCACAAAGCAGGAGAGAAATCTTTCCAAAATCATAAGATGCCACTCACTGTTTAAAATCGACTGCTGTTTGGGAAAAGATCAAAACCCTCTGTGCAGGAGCCAAGGCCTCACTGCTGTCCCACACACACGCTGATCAACACACAGCCCCATCCAGTCTCGAATGTAAGCTGCTCTCTCTCCCACACAGGTCCTTTGCTCAGGCTGTTTCCTCTGCTTGCCATCTCTTCCCTCCCAGGCCTCCCAGTTAACTCCTACTTTCCATTTGGAATTTAGATCAATTACACCTTCCTTCATTTTATAAATAGCCTACCACATGTCACATGCTGTGCTAGGCACGGGGATACACAGCAAATAAAATGGTCCAGCTCCTGCCCTCAAGGAGCTATAGCCTAGGGTGAAGCACAATGAGTTTTAAACTCAACCATGTCTTTGGGAAAGCCTCCCGGACCAATCACTGTCCTCTCTTTTATACCTATGAAGCCCCCTATTTATAGCAGCACATATCCCACCTTCATGAAGCTGTTGTTACAAACAGTCACGCATGCATCTGATTACACGATCGGTGCCTAGCTCTACCATTAGACAAAACACTCCAAGAGTACAGGAACTTTTTTGTTGTTGTTTTTCAACACTAAACCTCCAGGGCCTAACAGCGTGCCTAGTGCCTAGCAGAAACTCACTGCATACTGAATGACGCAGCAAGGGGCCAGCACAGATGGTAAGGTCCTTCTGCAAGGTTGTGACAGAGTGAGTGCCAGCTCCCTTCACCGGACTCCATAGAACTTTCACCATGCCAGTGTGTGTGCCTCCTATTCAGTACTGTTAGGGTAACTGTCTCTCACTAGGAGCTCTTGGGTCTTCTCTGCACCTAGCAGAGTCTGGCACATGGCAGATGTTCCATCAGTGATGACTATGTGAAAGACTGTCCTATTTGCTGCCATCCCCAGCAACTATCTCAGCACCTGGCTCACAAATACACTTACTTCTGCTGGATGTGGTACGACATGCTTGTAATCCCAGCACTCAAAAGGCTGAGGCAGGAAGATTGCTGTGAGTTCAAGGCTGGCCTGGACTACATAGTTCAAGGCCAGCCTGAACTACACAGTGAGAGCCTGACTCAAAAACAGAACAAAACACAAATACAGTTAATTTTACATATACCCCCACATGGTACACACTATGCTAAGTACTGTGTGCTTATTATCATATTTAGTCTTTATAACACTCAATAAAGTAGATATTATGCCCAGTCTACAAAGTTCCCAAATGGTATAAATAATCCCTGAACACTGTTTCTTGATTTCAATCATTTGAACTCTACCATCAAAAAATATATATAATATATATCCCAAATATTTATATTTTCATTAAAAGGAATACAATTCCCATTGTTCATCTCATAAAAAGCTGAACAATTTCTATAAAATTATAATTTCAGTAATCTTATTTATGTTTATAGCATATCCAATTTTCCAAATGCAAGATATTCTAAAATCAACTCATTCCATACTTGTTTCCAGAACCACCACGTATTTTCATTAAACCCCACTTCTTCCAGTTTTGCTGCTAAAACTTGAGACATTCTAAAACTCCAAAATTAGCTAAGCATAGTGGTACAGGACCGTAATCCCAGCCCTCCGGAACCTGAGGCAGGAGGATCTTGACACTAAGTTCAAGGTTACCCTCGGCTACACAGGATTCAGGCCACCCTGAACTACATAACAAGACCCCATTTCAAAAAGGAAAGGAAAGCCAGGGATTTAGCTCAGTGGTTCTGCCTCCAAGGTCTTGAGTTCACCTAAGGATCTACCCCTGTGAGTACCACCAACACAGTATACCTAGAAGGTCTGAGGGGATTCTGTCCACTCAGCTGAAAACAACAACAGTTGAGCAGGACATACACCACAACATGAAATGACAGTACGAAAGACTTGCTCTCAGCAGATTTAGTCAGAGTGCACATCTAATGAGGAAATTCAACACTCTAAAACATCCATGTAACTCCTTTTCTTCCATCACTTTGCACACTTAGAGAGCTCTTGTTCCTTACTTCTATTAAACTCAAGTTTATGATTCATTCATTCAACAAATACTCTTTGGTGGGCGAGTACTGGGGATGGAACTCGGGACTTTGTGTTTGCGAGGCAGGCAGCAGAATGGCTGAGCTAAATCCTTGGCCCAACAAATATTCTTTGACCAACCTATGTGTCAGATATATGCTAAGCAGAGGAGACAGTCTGAGAAAAAATAAAATGTCAATCAGTGAATAACAGTTACCACTACTGGCAGGATCTTTATTATCATTGAAAGCGTTAAAAGGTTCCCCACCACTGCACTTCAATGTCATGGCTGGATCTTAAATGTCTTCCAAAGGCCCATACACTAAAGACTTGGTCACCTGTAGGGCTGTAGGGCTCCTGGGAGGTGATGGAACCTTTAGGAGAAGGGGCAGAATGGAAGGACGTTGGGTCATTAGGGACATACCCTTGAAGGGGACATTAAAATGGAGGCCCCTTCTTTTTGTTTTCTGGATGCCATGAAGCAAGCAGCTCTGTTCCACATGCTCCCCACTGTGATGCTCCACCTCATCACAGGCCTAGAAGCCATGAAGCCAACCAACCATGGGCTGTAACCTCTAAAAATGAGGGCCAGGGGCCAGTACCCAGTACAAAAAAAAAAGAAAGAAAGAGCCAAAATAAATCCTTCCTCCTTTTAAATTATTTATCACAAGTTATTTTGTCACAGCAATGGAAATCTGACACACAGTATTACTAATAGGAGTTAATGCTACAACTTATCACACAGCATCATCATACTCACTGTCCTTCACAAAGTGTCTCTTAGTTACTTTTCTTGTTGTTGAGACAAAATACCCAACACCCAAGTTAAAAGAGGAAAGGTTTACTACAGCTCACAGTTAATAGAGGTTTCATTTCATAATCAGCTGGCTCCAAGGCAAGGTGGCACGGCAGAGGGGCATCACAGAGGAGAAACAGTTCATGGCAGGCAGAAGGCAGCCAGCAGAAAAGTAGCCCTCTTTCGGTCCCTAACATTCCATCCAGCCTACATGCCCTTAGGGCGGGTAGCACTAACACCCAGGGTGGGCCTTCCCATTATCCACACCCACAGATATGCCAAGTCCATCAGTGGACTAGTTTAGTAATCACACACCCTTAATCCCAGCTTCACACACTCTAAATACAGCCACCTCTGAAAAGCCCCCCTATGACTGCATGAGGCTTGTACCTTCTAGTAAAATTAATTTAGCTCAAAACTAAGAACACATAGGCATCAGAGTCATCTGCCTTAGTCTTTTAATTCTACCTTTCTGTAGAAAAGTAGTTAAGACTGAGGCAGGAGGATTGCTGTGAGTTTGAGACCAGCCTGGACTAATTAGTAAGTTCTAGGTCAGTCTCAAATACATAGTGAGACCCTGTCTCAAAAAAAACCAAAAAAAAAAAAAAAAAAAAAAAAAAAAAAAGAAAAAAGAAAACGAGTGATGATATCTGCCTCACTGGCTCATTATAAGGAGAGAGTGAAATCATTTCATACCTACAAAAGCCCTTTCACATGGTGGCCATTTATATACATACATATATATATTTTTTTTTTTTTTTGGGGGGGGGAGACAGTCTCACTATGTAGTTCAGTCTGGCCCTGCTGAGCTGTATGTAGTCCAAGTTGACCTTGAAACTGTGGCATCCTCCTGGCTCAGCTTCCTGAGTGCTGGGATTATAGACGTGTGCCACCATGCCTGGCAATTGTCACTTTAATATGAAAAAGTTTTGCTTAATTCATTCTGGTGAATTCAAACACTGCCATGCCAGGAAGGAATAAAACTCAGCTTTTATGAACTTTTTTTCCTTTTTATGGAACCAGGATCAAACTCAGGACCTTGCACTTGCGAGGAAGGCGGCTGCACCACGAGCTAAATCCCTGGCCCTAAGACTGTGATTCTTTAAAGAATGTAAAAAGTATAACAATAATAGTACAAATGATGGGAGTTTAAATAAAAATCTATTGTTATAAAGTTTTTTCAGTATTTACAATACGGCATAATGATTATTCAAAATGTAACATGATAAAGTAATGATACATATTTTTCCCCATAAAGGATACACATAAGTAAAGCTAAATAGCTAATAAAAAGACAAAAGGTCAGGCATGGTGGCACAAGTCTGTAATCCGAGCATGAAGAGACTAAGGCAGGAAGATTACAAAATCAAACCAGGCCTAGGGAACTTAGCAAGGACCTGTCTCAAAAAAAAAAAAAAAAAAAAAAAAAAAAACAAAAAAAACAAACAAGGTTTGGGTACATAGTTCAGTGTGAAGGCCCTGGGTTCAATCCCCCAGTATCATGGGAAAAAAAGAAAAAAGTTGGGCATTGTGACATGCCCATAATCTCAAGAAGCTGAAGCAAGAAGAACACTAGTTCAAGGCCAGCCTGGGCTATACAACAAGCTCAAGTCTAATCTGTGCTACATAGTGAGATTCTGTTTCAAAAAACAGACACAAAACACAAAAATAAATATAGAATATTTTAAATAACTAATCTAAGGTCTGAGGATGTAGCTCAATAGTCGAGTGCTTGACTAGCATGCATGAGGCCCTGGATTCAATCCCTAGCACCAAAAAACAAGCAAACAAACACAGCAACAACAACAAAAACCTAATCTATAAAAGAGGAAAGAAAGGAAAACTAATGAACAAATTGAAAACAAATAACAAAACAGCACAGTATTATACTCAACAGTATAATTACATTAAATATAAGTATAGCAAACTCCCTAGGTAAAAGGCAGAAATTGCCAGTGGATAAAAACAAGTCCCTACTACATATTGATTATGAGAGATAAGTCTGACACCTTACTCTATTGATCCTTCTTTGTTACTAAAAGTTAAACAACCAGACATTACATAACTATTGACAGAGGTACATAGCACGTATTTTTTTGTTGTTGTTGTTATCAGGGATTGAATTCAGGACCTTGTTCTTGTGAGGCAGGTGGCAGAAACACTGAGCTAAATCCCTGGCCCCATATGAAATATTTTTGCCAAGAAAATTGACCATGAATATAATTAAGCTGCAAAGGCTAACTATCACTTTAAAGGAACAAGGTAATATACTAAAAAACATCAGGAAGACACAATCAATCAAAGGCAAATTCTCCAAGACAAGTGACGCAGACTTTTCTACAAGTAAATGGGTAGGGGAGAAGCAATGAGAACTATCAAAGGTGAAAAGAACCTTAAGACATGTCAACAAAATGCAATGTATAAACCTTGTTTACACTGATGTAAACTAACTAAAGATAACTGAACACAGAATGGGGCTGCTAATTTTTTTTTTTTTTTTTTTTTTTTTTTTGGTAGCAGGGACTGAACTTGGGACCTTGTACTTGGGAGGCAGGCAGCAGAACCACTGAGCTAAATCCCCGGCTGGGGCTGCTAATTTTGATGGATGAAATAAAGGAATCAGCCTGCCTTGGTAGCGCACACCTACAATTCCACAACTATGGAAGGCTAAGGCAGGACTGCAAATTCAAGACCAGCTTGGTCAAATTAGTGAGACCCTGTCTTAAGTAAAATAAAAAATAAAAAAGGGCTTGGGCTGTTGCTCAGCGGAAAGGTCCTGCTTTCAATGCCCAAAACCAAAAAAAAAAAAAGAAAGAAAAGAAATAAGAAAAGATTGACATTATTGTTAAAATAAAAGTTCCTATTAAGAGATACAAATAAAATAATATATCTGATATTTGCTTTAAAATACTCCAGTTGCCAGCCATTGAGGTGTGTGCCTGTAGTTCTAGCTACCGAAGGAGGCTGAAGCACGATGTAGGAAAAAATGAAGCTCAAGATGGCTACACTGTAGTTCAGGTTCTGTGTGTGTGTGTGAGTGTGTGTGTGTGTGTGTGTGTGTGCGAGAGAGAGAGAGAGAGAGAGAGAGAGAGAGAGAGAGAGACAGAGAGAGAGAGATATTTCCAGAGGATAGAAGTCTGAGGACAGAAGTCCTAAATCAGTGGAATTCTAGCAATTCTAGCAGAGGAGCACCTCACAATCTCCACGTAAATAACTTATATAACCAACACTGATATGCCACATGGCTACTACTGTGTACTTTTACTATAAATATGGACTGCCCTGAGGGCTGGCTGGGGGAGACTGCTGCAAGTGTGTGCAGCTAAAAAGAGATGGACCACCTTAAGCGGCTGGGCAGATAAGGTAAGTTGAGTTGAACAACTAAATAAAGTTGTCTACTCAGTCTATGGCTCTGTGTCTCTTCTTTGGGCTGCCCAAAGTGAACCTCCAAGGTCTGAACTGGTGACCAGTAGTGCAGTAGGATTCACTGCAGCCTAGACCATGGCAAACACCTCATTAAGAGGAGACAGCTCAGCAAAGAGTTAAAAAAAGAGACATATACTGTTTGTAAATTGTGTCTAAAAAGAATTTATGCTGAGGAGATAAAAGAACTTACAAACAGTTTGGGGGCTGTACTAAACTGCTTCCATCAAGAAGGCCCAGGGGTTGCAGGGTGTGGTGGCACACACCTATAATCCCAGCACTTGGGAGGCTGAGGCAGGAGAATTGCTGTGAGTTCAAGACCAGCCTGGGCTACACAGTGAGTTCCAGGTCAGTCTCAACTACATAGTGAGACCCTATCTCAAAAAAAACAAACAAAAAAAAGAAGGCCCAGGGGTTGAGGATATAGCTTAGCGGTACAGCACCTACCTGGCAAGCACAAAACCCTGAGTTCAACTGGCAAAGCCATAAATATAAAGAGGGGCAGCAGGGCAGGGACAGGAGCAGAGCCAACTCCCAGGGCTTGGACCCGAGTATGAAGCTTACTCCAGAGCCACAGCAGGAATCTAAATCCCAGTCCAAGTCAGAGCCAGAGGCAGGGGCTATGACCAAGCCAGGGCCACTACAATAGAAGCAGCACATTGGGCTTGAGACTACATGCTGATAGACTGGCTTATAACAGACTCCAGAGAACTGCCAGAGAGCATGAGTACACAGAATGGATGGAAATCATGTAAGAGCTGGACATGGGACAGTCACTGATGGGCATAGCCAGTGGGGCTTGGAAGAAGCTTGACTGAGGCTGCTGGAACAGGTTGAACTGGCAGTCACCAAAGCCAGGAGGCGGATCTAGAGTTGGGAATGAGCCCAAGGCCAGGAGAGGGAAGCCACAGTACAGTTACGGGAGATGCTGAGGGGCACAGAAAGGAAAGAGGAGTTCAGGCCATAAAGAAGCAGGAGCCCAAGAAGACAGAAAACTGCCAAATGATGTGCTGGTAACACTTTGAAGGCAATTACACTCTGATCAGCAGTTTCCAAAGGGGAAGGCTCCCTAGAGAGGCTCAGTCCATACTTGCACCATACACTTGCAAGACTACATTGCCCCTGCAGATGACGCCATGCAGGCTTTTAGTTTTGATTAAGGGCTGGGCCAAAGTGCCCAAGAAGGGGGAGCACCAGAAGACCTGAGGCCTCATGTTGAGCTTGCTATTCATTGGTTCCCCACAAATATGCAACATGTACTCACATTAATGAACACTAGGACAGACTGTAGCTGTATTTATGGCAATCCTGCAAAATTCCTGGGGAAGGCAGCCTACAAAGATGACTATGAGGGATGTACCACCAAAGCAAAACTAACAACCGTGACTCTAGGTATATACAGATCATGTCCCCTCAAGTCTACATCATGCATATCTCCCTAGTACCACAGTACATCCTGGGGGTGGACATCCTCCAGGCATTGAGAATGCTCCATGTAAAACAGAAGGCAATGGACGTTCAGGCCGCAGAGTTACTAGTGCAGCACCACTGTTTGGCTAGCCCCACTGCTCTGAACCTGTGGTGCCAAATCACAGAAAGAATGTGGTATGAAGTAAAACCATTTAACTCTTGGTTCTCTTTTACGGAGAGAAAGAGAAAGGAACCAGGGTCCAACAATCTTCAAGATTATACAATGACTAAAAATCTCCCACTAGACCTCACCTCTTAAATGTTCAACCACCTCCCAATAGTACCACAAGCTAAAGACCAAGCCCTTAGAGCACAGGCCTTTGCGGGACACTTATCCAAACCACAACTCTTCTTTTAACTTCCACTAGACTGATTCCCCACTATATGCCCACCACCCAGCAGGTGTTCAGTAAACAACTGATCAATGAATGAGGAGTTCAGACTAATGTAGGCTAAGTTATCAATCTAGTAGATCAAGTTCCCCACCACTCTTCTCAGAGAAGTACTTTTTTGAGGGCAGTGAGATATGGTCTTGCTAGATAGTTCAGACTTGCCCTGAATTCACTATGAAGCCTAGGATGGCCTTGAACCTGCAGCAATCCTCCTACCTCAGCCTTCCAAATGCTGGGATTATAGGTTCGCGCCACTACACCCAAGCTTCCTCAGAGAAGTCTTGAAGAAAGCCAACAGCTCTAAGACCAGAGCCAGGGAGAACCTCAGGGCAACACTGTGACAAAGTAACTTGGGGGCTAGCTGTATGGGTTACCACTCACCAAAACACACTGTCCCTCTCTACTTTCTTGACCTGTCGAATCAGGAACGACCATGTCTTGCATGGTGAGAAACAAAAAGAAGTGACATGTATCTCTTTTGACCACAAGATTTAAGTGCCATGCAATCATTTGACCTCTCCACAGGCCTCAGATAGATGAAAACTGCCCATCAGTCAAACCCCAGACTGAAGAAATACAAAGCAAAGCCTCACTGATTCACAATGGCCATATAGTATAAACCAGAAATAAATTTTTCTCACAAGTCACCAAGATCAGGAATTGTTTCTATACCAATACAAGTTATTATAGACAAAAATCTAAAAATGCCTACACACCCCAAAGATTTTCTGATTATTCACTTACGCACAAATCTCCAAGCAGTTATGAAGAGATTTTCCAAGTATAATTAAAGCCCTAAGTTAGTTAAAACTCAGAATGTTTATAGGTGGGCCTGACCTAAACACATGAGCCCTTTTAACAGCGCAAAGTTTTCTCTGGATGAAAGCAGCACAGGAGGTCAGAGAGACCTGAAGCTAAAGCCTCAATATGCCATTGCTGGTTTAAGGGAAGAGGAGACCATGTGAGAGGATATTCAGGTACCCTTCAAGAGCTGAGATAGCCCTAGGCCAGTGATGGCAAACCTCTTAGAGCTTGCAATGATAACAAACAGTTCCACAGCGGGCATGCATGACAGAGGTTCACCACCACTGTCCTAGGCTAACAGCCAGCAAGGAAATGGGGACCTCAGACCTATAACCACAGGAAGTGGATTCTGCCAACATCATGAAGCAGATCTACAGCAAAACAGATTCTTCTCCAGTTAAAAGTTCAGCCTAGCTAGTCCCTTCATCTTGACGTTGGGAGACATTAAGCAGAGAGCCCAAGCAAGCCAGCCTAGACTTCTGACCTGTAGAACTAGCACTGATAAATAGGTGTGATGTTTTTTAACCCTAAATTGATAGTAATTTGTCCATGCTACTGTAATGAATACAGTGCAAATTCACTTAACATTTTTTTAAATCCAGAAAAGGTTTTAATTATGTTACGCTCTCATCAAAAGTAAAAAAAAATCAGAATTCTCTGATGCAGTGACTGTCACTGTTTAATACATGAGTGCCCCCACCTTGAATTTCCTTAGTATAAATATTAGCTACAGACCTGGGCACTTTACAAGTAGATATGGTTTTAAACAGTCTCATTCAGAGCTGTGGTACAAATTTCTAGAGGATCAATGATTTGCACTAAAAACACTTGGCATGAACCCAAATACACATCAGGTACTCTAAAAAATTTGCCAAATTGAAATAAATAGTTCTTACATGCAATTAGCCTGGTTCTCCCCAAATGTGCATGGGTTTAAAATACCTGAAATATCTTAGACACCAAAATAAGAGAAGCCTTACCTTTACATCTGGCACCTGGGCCCCAAGGCTGCTGAGTCCCACGATGGAGTAGAAGGCAGATTCCAAACTTGTGAAAGGACGGTCCAGGGAGGCTTTCAATCTCTCCACATCATGTTTGGTGAGGTAGTGAGTAGGCGTCAGAGCCTGGGTGCTGACTATGATTGTCAGTGCCAACAGGAAGACAGTACTTGAACCTTAGGAGAAAATGACTAGTAAACACACAACACATGACTACCACGTGCTACACCTGAAGTCCCCAAAATGATGAGCACCAACATCTGAAGACCCGATCATGTGGGAAAGGGTAATGGGCTCAGGAGGTATAACCCAGGAGGAGACCAGGGATTAGTGAGCTTGGTCTTCTATTGTCAGGATAGTTCTAAAAGCTCCAGGCAGCTCCAGCATAGGACTCATCACACCATTCCCATTTAAGTTCGTTCATAAATCCTATGCTCTTAGGACGGAATAGAACAAAACCAATCCTAAGGTCTGTCTACCCCTCAATCAGATCTCCTTCCTCACTCTTCCCAACATCTCATGCTCTCTGGCCTCTGTTCCTTTAAGAGGCCAAGTTCTTTCCTACCCCTGCTCTTTTTCATGCTTTCCTCTACTTCAACTTTGCTTCAATGTTGTTAAATATCTCTTCTTTAAGAAGCCCTCCTTTGAATTAGGTCCCCAACAAAGTAGGGCAAAACCTGGCCTCTGGTTCCAAGCTGAAATCGCAGCCCTACATTTATTAGCAAGGTGATCATGGCAGCCTCTCTGCTTCTTCACATGCTAGATAGATAAAACATATCATCCAATGAGTTAATACAGAAAGATTTTAGAATAGCTGGGCATGGTGGCACACACCTATAATTCCAGCATTCAAGAGGCTGAGGCAGGAGGACTGCCTAAGTTCAAGGCCAGTCTGGGCTATACAAATGAATTCAAGTCCAGCCTGAATTATATAGCGACTCTGTCTCAAAACAGAAAAAACAAACAAAAAAAAATCACTTTTGAATATACTGCCTCAATGATAAAGTTAACTGTCTGCAACCCACATGAAAAGCAGAAACAAGCAATAATAATATTTTATGGTCCTACATACTTTGCCTCTAGTAGCAAATTTAACATCAAATAGAATCCCTTAAGAAAACCTCTATTATATCTATTTTACAAATAAGAAAACTGAGAATGAGAGTAGTTTATATATATCAAATCTTAGACAGAAACCCAGGTCTTACACCACTTTTTTTTTTGGAGAATATTCTAGAAAAAAAATCTACATTGCAGATAAATCAAACCATTCTCCCATGAACAGTCATTCCATTTAAGACCGTGTGTGTGTGTGTGTGTGTGTGTGTGTGTGTGTGTAAACTTAAATGTGAAATTTCTTTAAAAAAACACAAAGAGTAGGTTAGGGTTGTTGCTCAGTGGTAGAGCACTTGCCTAGAATGCCTCAGTTTGATCTCCAGTATCACAAAAACAAACCCAAAGATCTATAATGTGAAATATCCATCAAAAATATACTGAATGCAGTCAGTAATCCTAGCACTCTGGGTGGTTTAGGCAGCAGGAAAATTGCAAGTTGAAGCCCAGCCTGGGCAACTTAAGGAAACCTTGTCTCAAAAAAAATAAAGTAAAAAGGTCTGAAGATGTAGCTCAGTGTGAAGACCCTTGGGTTCAATTCCCAGGACCACCAAATAAATAAATAAATAAATAAGTGTAAACGTGTGTTATGATTAAAATAGTAATGTTTAGATATTTTTAAATTATTATAAAAGATACATTGCCATTAATCCCCTAAATACTCCCCTTCACTGTGAACACATATCACATGGTTCTTGCCACTTTCTGAAGCACTTCTGGAGGTACTCCTTCACGACTGTCTTTACAATGGAGGATCAAAAATACCGTCAATAAAGCGGGGACGGGGGCTTAGCTCAGTGGCACCAGGCATGGCAAGTGCAAAGCTGAGTTCGATCTACGTACAAAAAAGAAAAATATTAATGCTGGTGTTGAATGCCATTCTCTAGAAAGGTAGGCTTGTAAAAATATTAAGGTATGCCCTCATCAAGCTCTGGCACTGTACAACTTCTGGCTCTTCCCCAAATAAAAATGGCCATGAAAGGAAAACATTTTAAAATGATTTAAGACATTGAGGCAGCCACGACAGTACAAGACACTCATGAAGAATGACATTTAGAACTGCTTCACAAAGTGACAAGAACAATGGGATAAGTGTCTTCAAAGCAAAGGGAAGCGGGCCGGAGATTTAGCTCAATGTTTCTACTGCCTGCCTCACAAGTGCAAGGACCCAAGTTCCATCACTGGTACCAAAAATAAAAAGGAAGTATTTTAAGGTAGATTAATGGCAATGTATCTTTTACTGTAATAACATTTTTAAAAATTAAAATTCACTGTATTTTTTCAATCATACTACATATATTTATACATAAAATATATTTATATTTTTATACATATACACATACATACAAAGAATGCTATGGTGAACCAAATGCTAAAAATACAGCAGAAACACCCTCTTCCATACAGCTTATGTTCTACCAAGAAAAGAAAAACATCACATGAAATAAATAAGAAACACAATTTATCACGTAAGAAGACAAAAAGTACTAGGTAGAAAAAAAACACAGAAGGAATATCTGAGAAGGGTTGTTGATTAAATACAGTACAGTCTGCGAAGGTCCAAGGAAGGAATAGATATTAAGTGTGGACTTGAAAAAAAAAAAGAATCAAGTCATGCAGATATTTAGGAAGAAACTATTCCAAGAAAAGCTAGTACAACAACTCAATCAGGAGCATACATGAAATTTTTTGAGATCACCAAGGAAAAGTACGGCCAGAGTGAGGTAAGCAAAGGGACAAGTGACAGGAAGCAGAGGCAAATCCAAAGGGCCTATCTTATACGTCACTGAAGAGACTTCAGGTTTTACTAAGTGAGATGGGAGCTGCTGGAAAGCTCTGAATAGAGGAGTGTTTTGATGTAGGATTTCTGGGTTGAGAGCAGATACTACACTGAGAACAGACTATGGAGGAGCAAAAACAGAAGGATACAAATTAGACTACTACAGCCACAACCCAAGTAAACAGATATCAGGGTGGTCTGAACGTGGGCAACAGGAGAGGAGGTGACAAGAAATGGCCATAGTCTGGCTAGAATTCAAAATTAAAGCCTGTAAGAACTGCTAATCGATTAAGAGAAAGAGGTGTCCGGGTACTAATGTTGAATCCCCACTGCCAAATGTACATGCAGTAAGTACTCAATCTGGTGAGTGACTACGACTATCATTTTCTCAGCTACAAATTCTCCTAGCACAGACTCGTGTCAAAATCTTCATCTTCTCACTCTTGACAACAATAATCCTTCCTGGCTACAATTTGAGCATTATCATGTGTGGGGGTAGTCCCAAACTATTCTAAGGATATCATCATATTCAATAAATCATTAACACCTCACAACATCCAAATGAAGTGGCCAACTTCTGTGCTTCACAAAGAAACTGAGTGTCAGAAGTAGTTACCTGCCCCTGCCTTGGGGCAAAAAAAGGACTTGAGAATCAAATGCACGCATTTTGAATCCAAATTCCGAACTAAACCACTTCACCATGCTCCATTTCTCAACTAGCAGAGTAATGAGCCCAAACATTGTGATACTTTGGCAAATTAATTCCCTTATCTGGGATTCCAACTTCTCATTTGCGTAACGGTAATAACAAAAGCACAAATCCAAACTGTGATGAAGACACGAGATGCCAACCTGCAGTATCCACTTAATAACCAACAATGTTATGCCCTGTTCTAAAATATGCACGGAGATTACCTCATTTAATACAGAACTCTAGAAGTAGATAATGTCAGTAACATTTTATTGGTGAGAAACTGGGATGCAGAGAGGTTAAGTAACGAGCTGGGTCACATAATGAATACATGGCAGACGGTTGACTCTGACTTCAGATTCTATGCTTTAAACTCCCAGAAAGAAGTGAACAATTTTCCTGCCTACGATTGTCAAAAGGAAACTACGGCCAAAAGGACAGAGGAATTAGCCAAAAGCTCACTCCAAGTGATGGGTGGCTCCGCGACAGCTCGTAGGCTTGCTCGCACAAAGCAAATGAATGAGGAAAACTAGGTCGAGGTTAAGCACGGCCGCAGTCCTGCCGGCTGGGCCTTCCAGGGACCCGTAGCTCCGCGTCGCACCACCCCATCACAACCCCCGCAGGTAGTGGACACTCCCAACCAGCTCGCAACCCTCGGTCAGTCCACCGACCCCCCAAAAGCCCAAGCCCATGCCCCTGCCCCGCAGAGAAAGGAGATCACGCCTGGCCAGCTCCCGAGGGGCCGGAAGTAGCCTCTCCCGGGCTACAGCCCACTCCCCAAGAGGTGCCGGCCGCGGAGGTCCCTCGTTGAGCCATGCGCAACACCTCACCCGGCGGCGCCATTCCTCCGAGCAGGTCCCACCGGAGTCCGGTCCGCAGGCTAACTTCCGCTCGGGAAGGTGGCTCTACGAGCGCGCCGTAGGGGACACCAGGGACTCACGGCAGGCTCCGCTTGTCGGGATGGGCTCCAGGCACAGGTCAGTCTCCGTGGTTACACTGCACCTAGCCGCTCCCTGAAGCTGCGGCGGGGATTCCAGTTCTCGCACTCAAAAGGCCTCGGAGTTTCCGCGTCCAGGGCTGTGTCCTCCCCCGCGCCCCGGCCCACTTGGAACCGACCGCTTCGCAACGGTCTTATTCTGGATGCTACCCGGATGCGATTGAACGAGGGCTGGGGATGGGCCGGCAACGGGGCCGCCTTTGATTGGCCAACTGCAGTGATTGGCCGACCGCTGTGTCATTCACTTGTCTCTCCGAAGCCCGGTTGATTTTAAAGGAACCGGAGGAGGGTCGGGTGGGCAGGGAGCGGAGTACAGTCGAAAGAAATTATTTTGCTCTAGAAAATTATGGCAGTTGCCTACAAAGATGAACGGTTCAATTTTTTTTTTTGGTTTTTTGAGACAGGGTCTCACTATGTAGTTGAGACTGACCTGGAACTCACTATGTAGCCAGGCTGGTCTCCTGTGATCCTCCAGCCTCAGTCTCCCGTGTGCTGGGATTACAGGCGTGCTCCACCACGCCCGGCTCAATTGTTAATAATTGACCTACTTGGTAAAGTTTTATCTGATTTGCAAAGCATATCAGTGATTCTTTATAGTAATTCTGCGAGGAGCCTATAATTTTACAGATTTAACAGATTCAAATATGGAAGACACTTACCTAAGCACATAGTACTAATAGCTCCAATTATTGCGCATTTACAACACAGCCCGACAGTGTACCAAGCATTCTACATTATTTCATTTACCCCTTATCACCATTATGTGACATATGTACTGTTACTATATTTCATGTAGTTGCTTGATTGGTACTTGGGATTAAATCTAGGGCCTTTGCACTAAGCTACCACTCCAGTCTCTATCTTTGGGGATGGGGCATAATCAGATATGTTAGGGTAGGTGGCAGGATGACTTTTTTGATTGCTACAGCTCTTATGCTTAGTTTGGGCTGAAGTAGGAAGCGCAGAGGCACAGACAGGAGACAACAAGAGACAGGTCAAAAAGTGGCTCAGTAGAGCATTGTCCTGGACTAGGTGGAGAGACCCTGTCTCAACAAAGTAAATAAATAAATATTATATATATCCACAGAGAGAGCTACCAGCGCGTATCCACTAGTTAATATAAAAAAAGACCAAAAATATCAAATGTTGGCAAAGATGTGGAGCAAGTGGAACTCTTACATACTGCTAGTGGGAATTTAAGTTGTACCACCATCGTCTCTGTGTGTGTGTGTGTGTGTGTGTGTGTGTTTTAAAATAGGGTCTCACCATGTACTTCAGGTTGGCTTTAAACTCCATGTAGCCTGGGCTGGCTTCAACTTCACAATGATCTTCCTGCCTCAGCCTCCCAAGTGCCAGGATTACAGTATGTGCTACCATGCCCAACAAGCAACTTCTTAAAAAGTCAGTTTTAAATTGGGCATGGTGGCACATTCCTGTCATCCCAGCTACTCAGAAGACTGAAGCAGGAGGAACTCACATTCATGGTGAGCCTGGGCAACTTAGACTCTTTCAAAATAAAATTTTTTAAAAAGGTGTGGTGTTGCACACCTGAAACCCCAGCATGGGGGAGGCTGAGGCAATAGGATTGTTTTGAGTTTGAGGCCAGCCTGGGCTACGTAGTGAGTTCAAAGCCAGTCTGAGCTATATAGTGAGACCCTGTCCACCCCCCCAAAAAACTCAAAATGTAGTTCAGTAGTAGAGTGCTTTGCCAGGGTTCATATGCAAGACCCTAGGTTCAATCCCGAGTAACTTAAAAAAAAATCAATTTTGCAAATTACTATACAACCTAACCACCTACTTCTAGGGGTTGGCTGATTTGTTTTCAACTATTATTATCATTATTATTGAAATACATGCACACAAGATAAAGTTCAAATTTTATGGTCTGTATTTTTTTCCAAAATTATTTTTAAAAGCAGCTATATATTTATAGAACATGTGTAAGCTATGTGTGTAATAGCACTCAAGAGGCCAAAGCAGGAAGATTGCCATGAATTAGAGGCCTGCCTGGGCTATATAGTAAATTCAAGGCTAGCCTGGAATACGTAGTGAGACCCTGTCTCAAATAACAAAACCAAAAATCATGTGAGGAAAAAAGATAAAGTGAAACCATGCACCAAGTATCCTGTTAAGGAAAGACCATAACCAGCCTAATGGAATGGCTCATGTCTGCAGTACCAGCACTCTGGGAGCACGAGGCAGGAGAGTCTTAAGTTCAAGTCCTGCCTGGGCAAATTAGTAACTTGGTGAGACCTTGTCTCAAAATAAAAAATAAGAATTGGGGAAGTAGCTCAGTAAGGCCGCGGGTTCAATACCAGTACACCCTTTCCCACATACACACATCATAATCATAACTTTTGAACTTCTTTCTGAACCTACCCATTCCAACCCCTTCTCTCCCATCTAAGAATCTGAGGCAGCGCATCTTGCAGATGACACTGTTTTCTTGCTTTTTTTTTCCTTAGTTTCCTGTGTATTCTTATAACTCCAAGAAGTGTTTTTTTAGTTTTGCAATAAGTGGAATTCACTGCATATTCTTCCCATCTCTTTCTTTTTCCTCTCACCATGTTTGTAGGATTTAGCTCTAGCTATGTGTATCTAGAATTCATTCACTTTATCTGTTTATCTGTCTTGCCGTTGATGGCTCCAGTTTTCCTATGATGACTACTGCTATGAACAGTCTTATACGTAGTGCTGGTACACACAGAGGAGCTTCCCTACAATACACTCCTAGGAGTAGAATAATAAATCACAGCATATTCACACTTTCAACTTTACTAGAGAATGCCAAGTTTTTTCCAAAGTGATTCTATCAATTTACACTTCCAATTGCAATTGCAGTATGTATGATTTATTTTTGTCCTACATCTTTGTCAACATTTAATATTCACGGGCCAGGGATTTAACTCAGTGGTTCCACTGCCTGCCTTGCAAGTACAAGGTCCCAAGTTCAATCCCCAGTAACAACAACAACAAAAAATTAATATTCATGCCAACAATTTTTGTTTGTTTGTTTTTTGAGACAGGGTCTCACTATGTAGTTCAGACTGACCTGGAACTCACTATGTAGCTCAGGCTGGTCTCGAACTCACAGCGATCCTCCTGCCTCAGTCTCCCAAGTGCTGGGGTTGCAGGCGTGCACCACCATGCCCGGCCCAACATTACAAATTTTAAGCAATATGGAAGTATAACAACTAAAATTTTCCCCCCACAATTTCACTCCACAAATGTTTGTATTGAATTCTGGTTTTCTAAATTTTCCAACATTTGTGTATGTAAATGTGTATATATATGTACATGCATACTTATTACTTTTGCAAAAATATTGTTTTGGGAGCTGGGGGTGGAGAAGAAAGTTCCTGCAGAGTGAAGACTTCCATCTGAGGTCACGGAAAAACACCTGAAGTTCATTGCCAGGACTGTGATGGCACATGAAGGGAACGTGGAAGGTACATACAGGACACTGAACAGAATCCTTACCGTGGATGGGCTCATTGAGGACATTAAGTGATGAAGATACTACGAGAAGCCTTGCAGCCAAGGACAGCGGCAGATCTACAACATGGAAATGGCTCAAAAGATCAACTTCTTGATGCGAAAACATCGGGCGGATCCACGGCAGGACTGCTGAGGCCTGTGGATCGGAGGCCCACATCCATTTGTGTTTCTACCTCTTCTGTCTTAAAATCCATTTGTTCCATTCCTCTATAATAAACTCAGTCAAATATATGGAAGAAGGCCTACATATATAGAACCATCCCATAAGTGAGAAGCAAAGCCTCTCTTTTATTAAAGAGAAAGTGGGTCCAAATATGTATATATTGTTTTGTCCTAATAAAAGTGGGATCATATCATAGCCACTGTTTGGCAACTTTTCTTTCTTATGCTTTGATCTATGTTAAACATTCAAAGCCAGGCATGGTGGCGCACGCCTGTAATCCCAGCACTCGGGAGGCTGAGGCAGGAGGATCACTGTGAGTTCGAGACCAACCTGGGCTACATAGTGAGTTCCAGGTCAGTTTCAAGTACATAGTGAGACCCTGTCTCAAGAAAACAAAACAAAATAATAATAATAAAGGTAGTACTGAATCACTGCGCCAATTTTATTGAGTATTACCACATGCTAGGCATTGTTCTAGGCCCTTGGGATACATTGAAAGCAGCCAAAATCTTTGCCTTCCTCAAGCTTACATTTTACCAGGAGAAAATAGCTGGTAAACAATAAACATAATAAGTGAATGAATTCGGCTGACTGTGTAGCACCATGGTAGAGTATGTGCTTAACATGTACAAGGCCCTGGGTTTGAGCCCCAACAACAAGAAGTAAATAACATATTAAAAAGTATTATATGGTATGGGAAAAAAAAGTAGGTTAGGAGACTTAAGGTAGGTTGGGAGGGGGTTATTCTCCTCAATCTGTTTGTAACAGTTTAGTATTTCTCACCAATCCATTCATTCCTCATGAGGCTGACAGTCTGTAGGTGCTGGGGATACAGTGAGTGCCGCGTAGACAAGGTTTCTCCTTTAAGGGAATTTATATTTTAATAGGAGACAGTCAAATGAATGAACACAATGAATAAGATAATTGTTGTTGATGATTAAATGCTATGACAAAAAATAACTGGGCTGTGGTGGAGAGAGGATACTCAATGCATATTGTTGAGCGGTACATGGCTCTCTGAGAAGGGGACACTTAGGCTTTCAATTGAATAACGAGACAAAAGCAGTTCTGAAAAACTAACTGATGAAATCTGTTTTCCATTTCTAGGATTTGTGATCAAGAAGTAGTGATCCCCTGTGCTTCTGATGATTTTGGAAGTGTGGATTTGGAGCTGAGCAATTTGGAGGATATTAAAAAAAACTCAAGTAGTAGCGAACTTACAGGTTAAAAGGGAAATTATTTTTTTAAAGATTTTATGTGGGTAGGAATTCTTTTTTCTTTTCCAGCGCTGGGAATCAAATCCAAAGCCTCACACATACTAGACAAGCACTCTACCACTGAGCTACAATCCAGCCCTGTTAAAGTCAAGCCAGGGGGTACTGATTGAATACTTACTGGGTTGCCAGCTATTAACAATAGATTTGATCTTTGACTTTGAGACTTCAGAATATGGTTGGCAAAATATAATAAGATATATTATTCTAGGCATTCAGGAAACTAGACTCAGTCCTTAGACAAATGATCCCACAGACCCTGCCGTTGAATGTGCATGCTAGAGGGACTCCGAGAAGGGAAAGGTGAGTGTGGTTGACATAGAATGGGAATACTTTATGCAGAAGGTGGGATCTAGATTAGCCTGCAGAATAACCATCTCATTTCTTCTACAAACATTCATTGAGTACCAGCTGCAGGCCCACAACTGTGCATATAACTGAATTGGTTCCTGCCCTCATGGACCTGACACAATAGTGCAGGAAAGTCACCAGAAAAGTTAATAGATGGTAACTTAAGTAATTATAAGTTGTGGTAAGCACTATGGAAGAGTTTAACAAGAGGCCAAGGCAAAAACTAAGGAAGATGGGAACCTAAACTATGGTTGTCAGTGAACACCTGTAGGAGATGCTACTTAAATCTAGAGGCTTCAAAGAGATAAGAAAGGGCAACTCGTGAGAAGCAGAGAAAAGAGCATTCTGGGTAGATGGAATAATATGTATATGAGTAAGGAAAGATTTTGATTTGTTTGAGGAACTATATTCATGCATGCATTCATTCAACAAATATTTATTGAAGCACTGCTGTACTCTAAGCCTGATCTACCCGTAGAGGATAGCAGTGAACAAATACAAAAGTGTACTTACAGATAAATGGGCAATTGGAACTCAGGGTAACCTGTATGGTGGGCACTGGGGGCTTAGAGTGGATATAAAAGCTTTCTTTGTAGCTGGGAGGGCACTTAATCAATACAGGCAAATGAGGGATCCAGGACAGGCACCCTGGACCTGAGACCTGAAGTACAAGTAGGAGTTAAGTGTTAAGAGGTGGGAGAAGGAAGGAGAAATGCAGGTGGAAGGAATCACCTGTGCAAAGATCAGACCTGACCTGAACTTAATTTCAATTACTGCAACTAATAGAGGACAAAAATATGGTAGGGAGGGTGAAAAATATGCAGAAGAGACATTCAGGAGACCAAAAGTTGAAAACTTCAAATGATAGATGCATTTAAGAGAAAATAGTAGGACTATTAGCGCAATAAGAATGAGAGATTTTATGTTGGACAATTGAGGCATTTAGGCTGTAAAGACTACGAATAATATTGCAATCATTGTCATTCAGGAAGTTACTGATAACTTCTTGGTTTTAAATCTATATCCGCCAAATGAAGTAGAGTCTATTGTCATTCTCATTTTGAGAATAAAGAAAAGGGCTAAGAGAAATTAATGTCACATAGGTCAGAATGCTAAAAAGACACAGAGGCAGTTTCCAAACCCAGGCAAGCCAGCTCTGAAGCCCATAACCTTGATCAACATACAATATGTCCCAGTTCAAAAAGGAAATGCCTCCAGCACTCAGTTCTCAGCTTGGTCCAGTAGGAAGAAACAGTTATCCACAAAGCACTAGACTTTGTGAGTTTGAGTAAAAACAGTGGTGCTGGACTGGGTAGCTCAATGGTAGAGTGCTGGCTTAGCATGTGCAGAGCCCTGAATTCAGTCCCTAGCACCAAACTCAAAACAAATCATACAAAACGAACAAATAAAAACCTGTCACTAAAATGCGTCCCATGTATCAGATACTAAGATCTGTACTTTGTGCATATTGCCTCATTCAGTCCTTACAGTGGCTCCCTTTTACAGATGAAAAAACTGAGATTCTAGAAGGCAAACTAATTTGATAAAGGTCCTATGACTAATGGTAGAACAAAGATTCAAACTAGTCTCAAAGTGAGATTTTAAAGTCTGCGTTCTTCACTGCTCAACTACGGCTTAGTCCCTAAAATCCTCGTAGCTTAGGAAAACCTTTGAGAACACTGAATCTGTAATTCAGAAAAGCGAGACATGGAAGAGGAAAGGTACTGCATGAGGGCCACAGAGCAAGTAGCAAAGCTGTCCACCCTGATGTGCAAAAGTTCTCACTGCTAAGCCACGTCACTTTTCCTGCTTCGGAGGTGTCATCTGATGTCTTTCTTTCAGTGTTGGACCTGGACATCCTTGATCTCCCTGAACTCCCTCAGGAGTCCTTCACAGATAGCCCCAGTCACTTGAGCCCCCAAGGGTTCCTCCATGAAACGCATGTTGAGAGACCTGCTCCAGTCCGTCCAGGAGGTACTCAGTGGTAAGCTAAAGGTATGAAAGGTATGATCTTTATGACTTCTCCAACTTATTTTTCCATTAACAAATATCTTAAATATATTATTTCTTTATTATACATAAATTTTTAATTGTAAAGCTTACCTATGCTTTCACTTTTATATTTTGCATATAATTTATATTTACATACATTTCTAATGTACATTTATAAAGTTCATATGAAAACAAAACCATAATGAAACTTTTTTGTTAATCTTCCTTAACTCCACTATCCTGAGATAATTACTCTTAATATTTTGGTATGTGTATATTCAGACTGTTTTTCTGTCTGTACAAATGCATGTGATTTATATAAGGAGAAACCATCGTATATGATGGTAGAAAAAATTTAGATTGATAATTAAAGATTTAAATTATCCTACTTATTGAAAGAAACCAGCTCCTGCCAAAGATCACTCCACACACTGACAGAGCTGGATAGAGCTCCTATGAGAGATTTTATTGTAGAGGGTCTGGGGCAGGCAGCCTGCTAGGCACTCCTCAAGAGGGAACAAAGGAGAGAGGGAAGGAGTGGGGAAGGGGCTTGGTTATATAGTGGATGACTAGTGCAGGCGGGTTGGGGATCATGTCAGCTACACGGGCAGCCACCATTCTTGGACATTCATTCCTTATACGGACAAGCCTTGGTCGCATGCCAGTTTTTATTTATGGCCAGGGATGCATGATGTAGGAAATGGAAATTTTTTGTTTTGTTTTGTTTTTTGTTTTTTGCTTTTTGAGACAGAGTCTCACTATGTAGTTGAGACTGACCTGGAACTCACTGTGTAGCCCAGGCTGGTCTCGAACTCACAGCGATCCTCCTGCCTCAGCCTCCTGAGTGCTGGGATTACAAGTGTGCACCATCACCCCCGGCAGGAAATGGAAACTTTAAGGTGAAGAAAGAAGTTACTTATCGGAATGGTGGCAGCCATTCCAAGGCACTTATCTTACACTTATGGGCTGCACAGCATCCTGTTGTTTAGGTGAACATACTTTTATTTGTTCATACATCCTGTGAGGGCATGTAACAGAAGAACTTACTTTGACCTGAGGGTAAGGAAAGGTGCCTCCGAGGAAGTAAGCCTTGAGCTCAGATCTGAGCAATGTGTAGCAGAAAATAGAAGTTAGAAGTGAGGCTGTGATATGTTTAATAACCTTGAGGTCAAAAGGAAAATGGCATGTCTGAGAAACTCAAATATGCCTGGTGTGTTTTAAATCATGGTGACAGAAGGAACAGTGGTGCAAGGTGAGGCTGAAGAGATAGTTGCTAGATCTTAAAATCCAATTTAAGAATCTTGATCTTTAGCTTAAGAGCAACTAAATGAATAATGAGTACATAAGGAAATGAATGTTTAATTTAACTCTAAGTTAGCCATAGAATCTAAAGTTCTTTCTTTTGGGGCTGGGGATTTAGCTCAGAGGTTCTGGCGCCTGCCTTGCAAGCACAAGGACCTGGGTTCGATCCCCGATACCAAAAAAATAAATAAAAAAACAAAAGTTCTTTCTTTTTGTTTAAATTTTGAGCAAAGTCTTTCTAAATTGTCCAGGCTGGTCTTGAACTGGGTATCCTCCTGCCTTAGTCTCCCAAAGAGCTGGAATTACATACATTTTTAAAAATTATTTAAAATAAGCACTGTATTGTTTTATCACCCCTTGTGAGGCAGGAGATTAATTAGTATGTGGTAGACTGGCTGTGGAAGTGGGCATGACTTGTTAATTGAGAAGTCTCAGGATACATGTGTAGATGAGTTTCCAAAGCTCTGCATGTAGAACCAGAGAGTGCTGTCTTCATTTCTTCCCATGAGAGCTTGAGCAGGTTTTTCTTTTCTTTTTTTGGTACCGGGGATTGAACTCGGGTCCTTGTGCTTGCAAGGCAGGCCACCGAACCACTGAGCTAAATCCCCGGCCCTTGAGCAGGTTTTTAATAGGACAGCCTAGACTTAACATCAGCCTGAGGAGTGGGAGATATAAAAACACAGTCCTGTTGAGCTCTAGGCCATTGTGTTCTGCCATGCACAGTGTCCTCTCTCATCCTGCAGATTGTACTTGTTGTAAAGAATCCACTTGTCAAAAAAACAGACTTTTGAAAGAAAAGTCTATTCCAGTGTTAACCGGGACTAGAAATCAGGAGAGTCTAGTAGCTGGCTGGGAAAAGCTGAAGTTTATCACCTCCCTGTGTGGATGGGCTGACAGTGGGAGAGAGAGATAGTGGCAGCTAGCTGGGAGAGATTTCATCCGTGAGGGGATGGGTGAACTCAAGGAGAGAAAGATATTAGCATCTGTTGGGGAAAGGAATTAGGCTTATATAGGTATTGAAGAGGCTAAGGAATCTGGGGTGACATATTTGTGACTTGGAGGACGAAGGGTGGTCTGCTTAGGAATGTAGACAATTCTTGGTGCCAGGACTTTATTTTGAGTACATTTGCCCTATTTACTGAGAAGCTGCTATTGTTTGCTAAAAGAAGCCCGTTTGCTTTGTCCCATTTGTTTGTGAAGGACTTACTTAAGTCAGACCTGACATTACTGCTTTTCCTACTTCTACTTGGCCCAAACTCACTGTGCAGAGCACATTTCTTTTCCTACCTTTAATAAATGTAAAATTTAGCTGTGCATGGTGGCGCACGCCTGTAATCCCAGCACTCGGGAGGCTGAGGCAGGAGGATCGCTGTGAGTTCAAGACCAACCTGAGCTACATAGTGAGTTCCAAGTCAGTCTCACTACATAGTCAGACCCTGTCTCAAAAAAAAACAAAACAAAACAAAAAAAACGTAAAACCTTACTACCTTTTGTGGTTGTCTTGACAAATAAACATGAAACCTTGCTATGTTTTGTGCTTGTCTTGACCAACTCAGGACAGAAAGAACCTAGAAACCACCTCTAGAAGGTTACCACAGTACTCCAAAATCTGGTAACGAGTCTAGTTGAAAAAAGTATTTGCTTTTCTCTCTCATCTATACATCTGTGTGTGTATATGTGTGTGTGCGCACATGCACACATGTATATGTATTTTTTTAGGTACTAGAGATGGAACCCAGTGGTATTCTACCACTCAGTTACATCCCCATCCCTTTTTTTTTTTTTTGGTTTTTTGAGACAGGGTCTCACTATTAGTTGAGACTGACCTGTGTCGCGAGCACCGGTTTCACTTTCGGGATCTCGGCACGGAGTAACGACTGCGAGAGGTATCTCAGTTTCACTTTCCTCTCTATTGTCAAGGGTCACACAGAAGCAAGACCAAATTAGGGCGAACACAGCAATCGTTATTAAAAGGTATACAAAGTGCCAACCCATTCTGCTAGCAAGCAGTCTGGGTGTCACCCCACTCACAACACATCATTCAGGGTATACAACCTGACAATCAAAGTCCGTGGCGAGGCTCGGCAGCAGGGTCGAGCTGCGACGTCTTCGGTCTCGAGCGGCAAAGTTCCGGATCCACGTAGTCGCGAACACGGGGACCGGTAAGCGCTCAGATCAGGTCTCGTCCCGACATAATTGATGGTGGTCGGTCGGTCGGACGGACGGACGGACGACATGAGTGGGTTTGAGTTGGTCTTTTATACTCTTATAATTCCTTATCCTATCTTAACACACTCTTAATCTGAGGTTGACGCCTGAGCGTCTGTACATTACCTCATCGGGGAAATTCCAAACCTTAATCTTACTTTCACTGCAAACTCACACGCCACACTTTTGAGCTACTTAGCCTTATCATCTGGTTACCACAGCCTGTCAGCTGATGGCTGCTTGTAATGTCTGTCACATTAGTCTGTCAGCTCATGGCTGCTCACAATGCTCATTACATTCCACCCCCTGACACCTGAGATGATCTCAGCATAAAAGGTGTCACTATTAGGGTCCCTCATTAACAAGAGGGTCCCAGCTGGTTGTGTAAAACAGGGGTTTACAAAGTCTTTGCGGCGCATCTAATAGCTTTCTCTAGATGTTCCTCTTGTAATCAATGAGATAGGCTGATGTAACCCTTTTGGAAGATATATTTTTTTCATTTTTCTATAGATTCTATTATTCTCATACCAAGTCATATAAGCTGAATATTCAAACAATAAATCTTGCAAAACAAATTATTATCATTATTATACCATAATAGTTTGTTATGATAACTATGTTGTAACAAGAGTGACCAATAATTGTAGTAATGGTGTTGCCTGCGACAGGCTCCGCAGTAATTTGGTTCTTCATTCTTCATTAGGTCTTTCTGGACAGCTTTGAATATTTCTTTTTCCGTGCGGATCCTATGAATAGCTTTATTAAACAGATGGTTAGAAAAATCATTGCTCCCACATAAAGAGCTTCTTTGAAAAATTCCCACCAATGATATAATGGTGTACATACAAAATCAAGCTGAATAAGCCTTGCCATAAAATCAAAGAATGTACATTTCTTAATATCTGTATTCCAGGTTTTGGGTAGGATTGTATTTGTCCTTATCAATCCTACTAAATGATGTATTTCTTCCTGGGATCTAGTTAATGTATGTTGTTGTGACATTATTTTCTTATGAATGGAGTCCAGTTGTTTTTGATTATGTTCTGATATCTTTTGTATCTCCTGATTTTTCTTTATGAATTCCTTATAATGTTCTTGTTCTAGGTCTTCTAAGAATAATTTTGGTGTGCTATATAAATGAGTTGATTGTATAGATATTTCTGTTACCCATGTTTCATTACCTTTCTGTAAAATTGAACAATTATGAATCATCCAACATCCTGGTGGTATTAGAATTTCTGTAGTTGTGTCATCATAAGTTGTTTCATTCAAATTTATGCAAGAAACTTTGGTGTCGTTGTTAATACAAACTAAAAATGTCCAGTCACCCATAGATTGTACTGTGTCTGTCATAGTTGTTGGTGCCAAACGTGTTTCTGTAAGTTTGGTTGTGGGCATGTGTGGGTACACAAAGGTGTTAGTGCCTAAACTATAACAATCTTCTTGTGGTACATATGCAGGTGTTCCATTTATAGATATAAATAGGAAATGATCTAATGGTGTAATCCATCTTGACTGTAATGAGCTCCAAGGGTCTTTCTTTTGTGACCATAATTGTGGTATAGGTCTCGTATGATACGCTGCATATGCATTGTCTAAAAAGATCTGCAGGACATTTATCATGCATATTCCTTCCTCACAAAAACTATGTTCTGTTGGGTCAAGTAATGATTGGAATTCTGGTGTTCTTCTTCCTAATCCTGTAATGAACAAAGTGTCTAGTTCTCTTATCATTTTATCTATTGTCATTTTATATTGCACACACATAAGACCATTGTGGTTTCTCAAAATCTGATCCTGTTGTAAATCAAATCTCCTATTTTGTTCTTTCCTCAAGATTTCTGTTTCTGCTCTCATTTGTTGAGTTATAATATTTAAGGCATCAATTGAATTAGTAAGAGCTGCTAATGCTTCTGAAGTCTGTATGTTCAACTGATTGATTTGTAAAAGCTGAGCTTTAATAGGTTGTATCATTGCTGCTGAAACTCCACTTCCCATAATTCCTCCAAGCAATGCACCAGCTAACACTGTTCCTATTGCCAATAATTGTAATGGTTTTCGTCCTATCTTGAGTGGTGTTGTGTACTGCAGTCTGGCAGTGGCTGTATCTAAGCAATAATTTGGTGGTGGTGTTAAGACTTGTAAGTCTATTTTCAATTGTACTTTCCTTGCTCTGGGAAATAGGATTAGTTTAGCTGGCGTACTCATATCTGGTACTATCATGGGTGCTTGTATTACTGTAGGTGTGTCGTTCCTTGGAGGGTATAAATATCCTTGTGGGAAGTGTGCTGTATATAATTTGTAAGTTTTTCCTGGCACTTTAATCTTGCCATATCTTTCTGTTCCCTTTGTTGTAATTCCTCCTCTATCAATTAATTTACCTTGGTGTAATGGTTTATCTGGCCATGATGAGTGTTGAATTGGAATGTACGTTACTAAATCCCAGTCTATTGTGAAAGTGTTATTCATTCCTTTTGGCTTATGTGCTATCCATTCTATCTGTTTCCATTGTTGTATTATTGGGTCAACACCCCAGGTATTAAAATAATAGGAAAAACCTGTGTGTCTCAATTGTATCCCATGTCTAATGTCAATATTTAATGTTCTGAACCATTTCACTGTTCTTGATATGTTAGTATAGTAATAAGCTCTAATCTTGCTGTCATCGAGTAATCTCTTAGCTACTCCTTTTTTTAACAGCGGTTGAGTGGGTTCAGTGTCTTCTAATAATGGTAATACATAATCCACCTTCTCAATAGCATCTGTAATATTAACAGCTGGTTTATGTATTGCCATGTTTATACTTTTACCTAGGGAGACAGGTTCCTGTACTGTTTCCTTTTTCCTGATGATGTTAGTAAGGTTGAATCTAACATCATATGGTATTGGAAATTCATCTAAATCTGCCATATGATGAGCACATATAAATTTATATTTCTGGCACTTTATGCTGAATTCTGCACCACATTTATAATCAGATTTTTGAGGACTAGCTGTTGTTGTTGGAACTGCACTCATATTATATGTTATCAGGTATGGTTTCTGAGTACCGTTATAAATCCAGACATCTTGGATCGTATTCTCTTTTGTTGCATTCCTAAAGATGGTCTTATTTATGTCTGAGTATTCTAAGAATAGTACTGTCAAATTCGATCTAGTACTCCATTTTAGTGGTGTAGTTTGGTCTATTTCTGTTCCAGCTAATATTTCTCTTGGCCAATAATAACCTCTTTGTGGTGTTGGTTGATTTTTTGAAGAGACATACGTGCATGTGTCTGTTGGAAAATATATGCATCCCCACATATATATCCGTGTTTCATTTTGAATTGTAAGCTGGCATACATGCGATGGTTTAGTGCATGTGTCCCATTGCACAATCTGTCTGTTTATTGACCATGGTTGTGGTAATATATTTGTTAAAATAATTGGTTGTCTCCAATGTTCTACTCCTAAAGGTAAAATTTTTGACCAGTCTTCCCATTTCCATTCTTCAGTAGTATATGCTCCAGGTACATCTTCGTTATATGGATGTCCTGTATCATTTACTATTGTCAAATTACCATAGAATGGGAGATTTGGGAAGTCTGCAACACATAGTATATTATGTTCTAATACTGGGTTTTTAGTTTCATTTCCAATTTTGATGGTTTTTTGCTTTAAAGACTTTAGAAACGAATTTGGGCATTTATTCCCCCATGGTGGCGCTATACGGGGCAATCCCTTAGATATCCACCATGGTTCCATCTCTAGCTCAGTCTCTTTCACTTCTCTTGTAATATTCCTTGGTTCCAACATTTGCCTTATGTCCTCTTCACTAACATCTTCATCATCTTCTCCACTACCATCTCCACTAAAGTCTCCACTAGTTCCTCCTTCATCATCTAAATCTAAGTCTGAATCTAGTGAATCTAAATCTAGTGGATTTAAATTTCCAAAGTCAATTTCTTGTATTGCTCCTGAGCTGATATTATATTCAGCAAACTCCAGTGGTTCCCAAGACTGATATATCATAGGTGCAAACCATTGCCTAGTATAGGTCGTGTTCATTCCTAATCCACATGTAAATGTCTGTGACACTAGGGCATCTAATTGTCCTTCCCATGATGGTGTAAGAATCATGGTCTCATATTTGTTGTTAAATTTAACTTGGACTGTTTTTAAGTCTTCCCACGTTTTCCACGCGGTAGCATATATAGCCATATGACTTGTTTTATTTCCCCAGAATTCTATCTTGTGACATTTGATTGGGTTTGGTTCATCTAAACTTGTAGGTTCATCATCTGACATCATGCTCATGAAGGTTTTATAATGGTATGATGACTTAGTAGCCTGTCTATAAGCCTCACAGTTTGCATGCCAAGCATATTCTATGCAATGTGCATACCTTTGCCACCAACTAGAAAAGGTGTTGGTTATGTGTGTCCAATCTCTAAAATCTTTCCAGTAATGTGGCCACCTATTTGTGATGTCCTTGCTTGCAATAGGTATGAATGCAATTGTAGCAGGAGGAGTAGTAGCAGGAGGTGCAGGAGTAAGAGAAGTAGGTACAGGAGAAGTTTCAGCATTTTTAGGAGTTTCAGCAATTTCAGCATTACTGTTACTATCACTATCAGCACTACTGATATAAATCATAATAATGATACCCAGCACGTAGTAAAGTTGAGGACTAACAGTGTAGCTTCTTTTGTTGTATCTGTCCATGTTATGTTTGTCCCTGTTGTTTGCCCTGCCTGTTTCCAGATTTTCTCACAAGTGCCTGTGACCTTAAAAAGAATAGGTGCTATTCCCCAAATTATAGTAGTTACCAAGAGTATTATAAGAAATATTTTTTGTGGTCTGATCATGCTACGTCCTCTAGACGTGCGAGCCGGAGGTCGCCCTTACCTTGGGTTATCCAGATATTATTTCCGGGTCCAGGGGCGACGACCTCCGCTCTTTGTATGTTGTTGTCTTTCTTGTTCCTGTGAACACAAATGTATGGCCTGTTTATTTCTCTATTGATTTCTGGTGGGTATTCTATCTCCTGGGTCTGTGCTATAACTTCCTCTATGGGGCTCTTTCGGTGTAATCTGGGTCTTTGGTTCAATTCCATTATTGCCCAGAGTAATGCTCTTCTTAAAGGCTCATCTGTTCTATGTAACAGTTGTGTCTTTAACAAACCATTCCATCTTTCTATCGCTCCAGCAGAAGTTGGATTATAGCTCTGGTGATAGTCCCACATTATTCCTAAATTTCTTGCCCATTTTTGTGTTAATCTTCTCGTAAAGTGTGATCCTTGGTCTGATTGAATAACTTGTGGCGGGCCATATTGTGCACACCATTGCATTAAGGTTAGGATGCAAGTTTGTTGGTCAGGTTTACTTCCTGCTCTTGCCAATCCCAATCCTGTAGTAGCATCTACCATAGTGCATGCGTATTGATTCCTAAATGCCTTTAATGGTCCTATAAAATCTATTTGTACCAAAGAGTTAAAACCTTTACGATGTCCGATAACACCTTTATAATTGTGATTAAATTTTAATCTATTATTAGGACAAGTTATACAAGTTTTAATAGCTTGTTTAATTTTTTGCCATGAGACATCAATATGTCTTTGTTCCATCCATTGTTTCAGAGCATGGGCACCAATGTGTCCCATTTCTTCATGCAGTTTCCTAAGTTCAGAGGTACCAATATCAATTATTGGTGGTCTTTTTTCCTCCTTAGGTATTATTTCATATTGGGTTGTTATACGTTTTTTCAATGGATCAATATCCTTAATTTTATAAGTTTTCTTTATTTTTATATCAGCTGCTAATGCTGCAAGTTTATCTACTATGTCATTATGTCTATGCATGTCATCTTGTCTTTTGGTATGAGCGTCTACATGATAGACTATTATCTTTAATTGTTTCCCTATTTCATCCAGTTCCTTCCATACTTCTATTGACCAAATATCTTTCCCATTTATTTTCCAAGAAGTCCTTCTCCATTTTCCAGACCAAACTGCAATTCCATTTGCTACACACCATGAATCGGTGTATAAATGTAACACTTTCTTTCCTTCTAGCTTACTCTGTCTTGCTGCTAACAGAGATGCAATAACTTCGGCATGCTGTGCTGACTTACCTGATCCTTGGTCAGTTATAATCTTACCATCCTCTGGCCTATAAGCTGCCGCTTTCCATATCACTTTATTATTTACTGTAGTGGATGAGCCATCTGTGAACCAGGCATTAGGTACTGAAACAGAATATTCCTTAGTTCCCCATAGCCCTATGTTGCGTTCGGGGCCTTGGTCTTTCTCTTTGGGGAGCACATCCGGTGGTATCAGCCATTCGGCCTTGGACATTCCACCCCCTGAACGCAGTATCGCGTCCGAGGACTGTGAAATC
The DNA here is from genome assembly GCF_012274545.1 of Fukomys damarensis. Lineage (NCBI taxonomy): Eukaryota > Metazoa > Chordata > Mammalia > Rodentia > Bathyergidae > Fukomys > Fukomys damarensis. Next base: position 21,978,960 of record NW_022900934.1, read on the forward strand.
TGTCCTTGTGTTGATACCTGGTTGTGTTTCATGGTCAGGTTTACTTCCTGCTCTTGCCAATCCCAATCCTGTAGTAGCATCTACCATAGTGCATGCGTATTGATTCCTAAATGCCTTTAATGGTCCTATAAAATCTATTTGTACCAAAGAGTTAAAACCTTTACGATGTCCGATAACACCTTTATAATTGTGATTAAATTTTAATCTATTATTAGGACAAGTTATACAAGTTTTAATAGCTTGTTTAATTTTTTGCCATGAGACATCAATATGTCTTTGTTCCATCCATTGTTTCAGAGCATGGGCACCAATGTGTCCCATTTCTTCATGCAGTTTCCTAAGTTCAGAGGTACCAATATCAATTATTGGTGGTCTTTTTTCCTCCTTAGGTATTATTTCATATTGGGTTGTTATACGTTTTTTCAATGGATCAATATCCTTAATTTTATAAGTTTTCTTTATTTTTATATCAGCTGCTAATGCTGCAAGTTTATCTACTATGTCATTATGTCTATGCATGTCATCTTGTCTTTTGGTATGAGCGTCTACATGATAGACTATTATCTTTAATTGTTTCCCTATTTCATCCAGTTCCTTCCATACTTCTATTGACCAAATATCTTTCCCATTTATTTTCCAAGAAGTCCTTCTCCATTTTCCAGACCAAACTGCAATTCCATTTGCTACACACCATGAATCGGTGTATAAATGTAACACTTTCTTTCCTTCTAGCTTACTCTGTCTTGCTACTAACAGAGATGCAATAACTTTGGCATGCTGTGCTGACTTACCTGATCCTTGGTCAGTTATAATCTTACCATCCTCTGGCCTATAAGCTGCCGCTTTCCATATCACCTTATTATTTACTGTAGTGGACGAGCCATCTGTGAACCAGGCGTTAGGTACTGAAACAGAATATTCCTTAGTTCCCCATAGCCCTATGTTGCGTTTGGGGCCTTGGTCTTTCTCTTTGGGGAGCACATCCGGTGGTATCAGCCATTCGGCCTTGGACATTCCACCCCCTGAACGCAGTATCGCGTCCGAGGACTGTGAAATCTGTCCTTGTGTTGATACCTGGTTGTGTTTCAGGAATTCTGATAAGTACCATTTCCAATGGAGGACTTTGCCTTCGATTGGAAGTCCGGCCCATGCTTCGCCGGGAGCCTTGATCCAATCTATTATCGGAGTTTCTGTTCTTATTATGGTCTTATTATTTCTGATAAGGGAATGGATAGTCCGGCAAGCTTCATATGTAGCCCAGATGGTCCTCTCGAACAGAGAGTATTTACTTTCTGACCATGGGAATTTTTTACAGTAAAAGCCAATTGGTGTTATTCTATCATTTTTGGTAAAAACATTCCAATTTCCATATCCAGCAGTATATAATATTTCTAATATAATTGTGTCTCCTTCTCTAATATAGCCTAAATGGTTATGCTGTTTGATCATCTGGACAATGGTTCTGACTGCTTGTCTTTGATTTGCTGTCCATTCAAAGTCTTGGGTTTTCTTAATTATTTTATATAATGGTTGTAAAATTATTTGTAAGTATGGGATGTGTTGGCGCCAATATCCAAACATTCCTATTAGGTGTTGTACCTGTGATTTATTAGTGGGTTCCTCTAAATTTTCTATCTTATTAATAATTTCTGATGGTATCGTGGGGCCATCTGTGGACCAATGTACTCCTAAAAACTTAATTTGCTGGCTTGGGCCCTGGACTTTGTCCATATTAATTGTCCATCCTTTGTCTCTTAGATGTTGTATTAAATTTCGGGTAGTTGTTTCTACTTCATCCTTATCATCTCCTAATACCATTAAATCATCTATATATGTTACAATCTGTGTTTTATTATATTGAAAATCTTTTAAGGTTTCCATTAATACTGAGTGTGCTATGATTGGACTATTGAGATATCCTTGCGGTAACCTGAGGAACTTATACTGCTTTGTTTGCCATGTAAAAGTAGTAATTTCTTGTGAATCTGGATGTAGGGGAATACCAAAAACCATATCAGATAGATCTATGGTTGCTAGCCATTTGGGTGCAGCTTGTCTAATTCTCAGAAAAATATCTTCTATGTCTGGCAGCGTTCCTGGCATTTTTGGACTTAATTCATTAATTCTTCTATAATCTACTGTAAATCTCCACTTTCCATTTGGTTTTAATACTGGCCAAACGGGTGAGTTGAAGTTAAAACTCTGAGTGGGAGTTATTATTCCTTCCTTTATAAGTTCTTCTAATGTCTTTGTAATTTCTTGATTTCCTCCTTTTATAGGGTATTGGGGAGTAAAAGAAGGTTTAATTTCAGGGAGTCTTATTGGTTCTATTTTTACTTCAGCTAAGTTACATATATATTTTTTAATTTTCTTATTTTGTAAATATTCAGGAAATAACAATCTTATATGTTCTATACCTAAAACATTGCAAGGCGCCGAGCAACTAGCCATATCTAATTTCCATATCTTATCATATAAATGTAATTCTACTTCTATAATTGGAACTACTTTACCTGAGTTAACTCCTTGAATAAAAATTTGTCTTTTTCCTTTAATTTGATTTGGGTGTTGGTTTATTATACTTATTTGACTACCTGTATCTATTAACCACCTTATGGGTTCTATCCTCTTCTCCATTTTCCAGACCAAACTGCAATTCCATTTGCTACACACCATGAATCGGTGTATAAATGTAACACTTTCTTTCCTTCTAGCTTACTCTGTCTTGCTGCTAACAGAGATGCAATAACTTCGGCATGCTGTGCTGACTTACCTGATCCTTGGTCAGTTATAATCTTACCATCCTCTGGCCTATAAGCTGCCGCTTTCCATATCACTTTCCAGACCAAACTGCAATTCCATTTGCTACACACCATGAATCGGTGTATAAATGTAACACTTTCTTTCCTTCTAGCTTACTCTGTCTTGCTGCTAACAGAGATGCAATAACTTCGGCATGCTGTGCTGACTTACCTGATCCTTGGTCAGTTATAATCTTACCATCCTCTGGCCTATAAGCTGCCGCTTTCCATATCACTTTATTATTTACTGTAGTGGATGAGCCATCTGTGAACCAGGCATTAGGTACTGAAACAGAATATTCCTTAGTTCCCCATAGCCCTATGTTGCGTTCGGGGCCTTGGTCTTTCTCTTTGGGGAGCACATCCGGTGGTATCAGCCATTCGGCCTTGGACATTCCACCCCCTGAACGCAGTATCGCGTCCGAGGACTGTGAAATCTGTCCTTGTGTTGATACCTGGTTGTGTTTCAGGAATTCTGATAAGTACCATTTCCAATGGAGGACTTTGCCTTCGATTGGAAGTCCGGCCCATGCTTCGCCGGGAGCCTTGATCCAATCTATTATCGGAGTTTCTGTTCTTATTATGGTCTTATTATTTCTGATAAGGGAATGGATAGTCCGGCAAGCTTCATATGTAGCCCAGATGGTCCTCTCGAACAGAGAGTATTTACTTTCTGACCATGGGAATTTTTTACAGTAAAAGCCAATTGGTGTTATTCTATCATTTTTGGTAAAAACATTCCAATTTCCATATCCAGCAGTATATAATATTTCTAATATAATTGTGTCTCCTTCTCTAATATAGCCTAAATGGTTATGCTGTTTGATCATCTGGACAATGGTTCTGACTGCTTGTCTTTGATTTGCTGTCCATTCAAAGTCTTGGGTTTTCTTAATTATTTTATATAATGGTTGTAAAATTATTTGTAAGTATGGGATGTGTTGGCGCCAATATCCAAACATTCCTATTAGGTGTTGTACCTGTGATTTATTAGTGGGTTCCTCTAAATTTTCTATCTTATTAATAATTTCTGATGGTATCGTGGGGCCATCTGTGGACCAATGTACTCCTAAAAACTTAATTTGCTGGCTTGGGCCCTGGACTTTGTCCATATTAATTGTCCATCCTTTGTCTCTTAGATGTTGTATTAAATTTCGGGTAGTTGTTTCTACTTCATCCTTATCATCTCCTAATACCATTAAATCATCTATATATGTTACAATCTGTGTTTTATTATATTGAAAATCTTTTAAGGTTTCCATTAATACTGAGTGTGCTATGATTGGACTATTGAGATATCCTTGCGGTAACCTGAGGAACTTATACTGCTTTGTTTGCCATGTAAAAGTAGTAATTTCTTGTGAATCTGGATGTAGGGGAATACCAAAAACCATATCAGATAGATCTATGGTTGCTAGCCATTTGGGTGCAGCTTGTCTAATTCTCAGAAAAATATCTTCTATGTCTGGCAGCGTTCCTGGCATTTTTGGACTTAATTCATTAATTCTTCTATAATCTACTGTAAATCTCCACTTTCCATTTGGTTTTAATACTGGCCAAACGGGTGAGTTGAAGTTAAAACTCTGAGTGGGAGTTATTATTCCTTCCTTTATAAGTTCTTCTAATGTCTTTGTAATTTCTTGATTTCCTCCTTTTATAGGGTATTGGGGAGTAAAAGAAGGTTTAATTTCAGGGAGTCTTATTGGTTCTATTTTTACTTCAGCTAAGTTACATATATATTTTTTAATTTTCTTATTTTGTAAATATTCAGGAAATAACAATCTTATATGTTCTATACCTAAAACATTGCAAGGCGCCGAGCAACTAGCCATATCTAATTTCCATATCTTATCATATAAATGTAATTCTACTTCTATAATTGGAACTACTTTACCTGAGTTAACTCCTTGAATAAAAATTTGTCTTTTTCCTTTAATTTGATTTGGGTGTTGGTTTATTATACTTATTTGACTACCTGTATCTATTAACCACCTTATGGGTTCTATCCTATGTCCTATTTTAATGGGTATATTTACAAAGGGTCTTAAATCTATCGATTCCGATTGTATGATGGCCTCCGCATGGTGTACTTCCTTTCTGGTGGCAACCTGTTTCCTCGGTTGGGGCCGTTTGGCCCCCTCCTTCCTAAAAAAAGGTCTTTGAGTAAATTGTTTGTTAAAGGGTCTATAGTTTCTTCCAAATATTCTTCTCATTGGATTGTTTCTGTTATTAGCTGGCCTAATGTTGTTTCTATTTCCAAAAGGTTTTATTTGTATGTTCTGAAAAATTCTGGAAGGTTTTTTATTTCCTTTTTTCTGAACTTGGAAGGAAACCAATTTTTCCATTTCTAATTCCCTGAAATTCTTAAAGAACTGAATTCCTTCATCTATAGTTCTGCAATTTTGTATTCCTCCTGTTAAGCTCATTCTGAGGTGTTGAGGTGCTCCTTTAACTAAGACTTTTTTAAATTCTGGTTGAAAGGGTGCCGCTAGGGGCGTTGGTGCCTGATTGTAAATAAACCATAATATGCCTAGCTTTCTTAAGATGTTAATTGCTTCCTGGTATGTGTGCCAGTTAGCACTGGCTTCAAACTGAGTTAAATCTAAGGTGGGGAAAGCCAGTCGCCATGCAGCAGTTATCCAGTCTAATAAGGGATGGGTATAGCCTCTTGATGTGTCTAGTACATGTTCCAATGCATCATAGATAGACGGGTTCTCTATGATCCCCTTAACTTTTCTCATTTCTCTCTCATGTAACATAATTGTGTCAGCCCCTTTTTCCCACAATTTAACTATATATTGCGCATCTTTACTTCCATTTTGGGCATATTCCCGTCTGAGGTCCGATAACTCTTGTGGAGTATACGGCCTTGACTCCAATACCTCTGTTCCCGGAGTTTGGGGCTGGTTAGGGGCATTACTGCCCGAGCTGAAGGGGTTCAGCCTATTTGCCAAATTTCTCAATGGAGTCTTTTTTGTCACTGTTTCTACCGGGAAAGAGTATGAGGTTTCTTCGGGAGTGATCAGTTCCCTTTGTTTCCTCACTATATTCATGGCTAGCCTTTTGCCCATTTATCTGTCCTTATCAAGGTCTTGGACAGTTTTCATCAATAATGCAGGTACCTGTTTCTTTGGCGCTGTCTTTATCAAGGGCTTTACTAGACTGGGGTCTGTTAATTCTAACTCTACATTTACTGGATCCATACCAATCCTATTTTTCACCTCTTCTGCTGTTTCCTGCCATTTTTCTTCCTCTGGCTGTGGAGGTTTTCCTGTCACTGGGCTTATTTTAGCCTTTCTAAATTTTTTAATTAGCTTATTCATTTCCAAAGAATTTCAGCTATCCAATATAAAAACTTGATTTCCCTTTTTCTGAGATACCACTGGCAGTTGCCAATATTTTTTGCGTTTATTAATTTGTCAAATTTAATATCGGCCAATCTTTCAATTCTTTTGCTTAAGAACCTCCGCATTAGTCTGAATGCTGTCTTTCAAAATTCGCCATGCGCATCCATAACCCGCTCTTCCTCAAGCTTTCGCCTGAGTTGGCTTCGGGGCATCCGGCGCCTACTTCCACACCCTTAAGGAGGGTGGTGTTTTCGGCAAGCTTTCCCAGCTCCAATAACCCGTTCTTCCTCAAGCTTTCGCCTGAGTTGACTTCGTGGAGTCTGGTAATCACTTGTTTGATTGACAGCACTAAGACCAGTTAAGAGAGTTCCTATATTTTTTTTTT